>NW_023458557.1:74637671-74658042 GCF_013731165.1 Rhagoletis pomonella
AAAATTTTTTGCCAAAATGTTCAAAAAGTAAGGGGGTGTCTTTAAAGTGTTTACTAATATATATATGATGAGGCAAAGAAAATTTTCATTAGTAGAGTCGACGACTTCATATGTATGTATGAAGTTTGTTAAACCCCCCAAAAAAAACAGGAAACGATAATAAAAGGTATGATTGAAATTTAATGTCGTTCTCATAGCTTTGTTCCCAAGAAAGCTTAAAAACGTAAACCGAAATGAGAACCAAACATTCGGGAGTGTTTTCACAAGAACTAAAGTGAGAATAAAACTATCGAGAACGTTCTCAACGGGTATTGTATAAGGAAAAAACCCAAAGTGAACAAAATGCGAACAATACTTTCGGGTTCAGTTTTAGGAGAACCAAATAGGAGCAAAAGTCTCCGGAACGTTCTGGCAAAAAACAAAACGGGAACAAAAGTGTAAGGAGCTTTCTCTCGAAGAGCAATTTGGGAACTAAAGTGTCGGGCATGTTTTGCCAGCAAACGAAACCGGAACAAATTTTCTCTGGACTATTCACGATGAATGGAAGCGATAACTAAATTTGTGTTATAGCGCTGCATTATTTGGAAATGTTTTAATATAAAAATTAATCAAAAAAAAAAAAAAAAAAATTAAAAAATGTTTTAAAAAAAAAATAAAAAAAAAAAAAAAAAAAAAAACTGAAAGATATTTATGCAAATTAAGACAACAAAAGACTTAAGATACGAACTTGTCTTGCACAGAAAATTAAAAATTGGCTCTAAGTTTGTTCTTACATGAGTACATAAGTTAAAATAACAAACGGCGTTAAAATTTCATTTGTAAAAATAAAAATTCATGAAAAATATGGCTCAGCGCTCACCAACTCTTCTTGGTTGATATTGAAAGTCAGTTGCACGAAAAGAGGTCAGTGATTATGCTTAAGTGTCATCAAGTTGTTCCCCGAATTCCCCAGCTAACAGGGTCGTGAACCGCATTTCATAGGTGTTCCATTAGTGGACTGTTCACCCTAATTATAAATGATTAAGCTTTCCTCTGGCTTAGAATAAACAATCGTGGTTCTCATTGAAACGAGTTTTCATCCGAACTCGCAGACGACCCTCGCATTAAGTTCTCAAAACCTTTGTACTCGTTTTGTTCTCTAGTAGAACGCTCCTCAGACGTTTGAATTTATTTGATCCTCCCTGAAAACGTTCTCGATGCTTTCGTTATAATTTTTTTTTTCATTGGAAACGTTCCCGAAAGTTTCGTTCTCGTTTTGTTCCTTCTGAGCACGTTCCCGAGAGTTTTATTCGCATTTTTTTTTTCTTTACGGAAACACTCCCAAACCTTTTGTTTTCATTTTGTTCCCATTCCAACTGTTCTCCACACCTCTGTTTGCGCTGGTTCTTTTGCTGGAACGTTCTTGACATTTTTTAACCGGCTTCAAAAAAAGGTGGAGATTATCAATTCGTCGGATTTTTTCTATGTATGTTACCGCATAACTTTGGACCACGTCAACCGATATTTTTTGCATCGACACCTCCTTTCCCGATCATTGGGTGATGAAAAAATAACGGTACTCCTAAATTCTTATATGATAATTAAAGCGGTTTTGTTTTTTGCTTAAAAATTACTTCTCGAACAGAACTAAACCAAAACCGAAACGCGGTTTTGGTCACTGAAAAAGACGGACATCACCTTTTAAATACTGAGTTCCTCAGTATATTCGCCTTTGTTTACACGAGAACTCAAGTAAAATTACATACATATATATGTACGTAAGATATATTTATCGTTATAGATCGATATATTTATCGCCATTATTAACTTTATCGATTGTTGGTAGAGTTATCGATATTATTATCGATCTCGTTATATTTATCGGCTTACAATCTTTATTGATTATTAGTCATGTAATCGATATTATTAGCGATATTGTTATATTAATAGTCATCTTATCGTCACCGATTTTTTATAGCTTTTATTATCTATACATACATACATGTATATCTATCGATACCGTTTGTCACCTTTTTGATAGCATAGTCCTTAAGTTGAACACGCTCAAGCTGTTTGAATCGCAGTCTTCTGATCGGAGATTCAGTTTAAGTTCAAAAGTAAGTTGCATGGGGTTTTTCACTACCGCCTGGGAATTGATACTATTACCCATTACTGGTGTCATAATATAATATCGAGTGTCGAATAAATATTTGGACAGGAATTAAAAAAGGGTTAGAGAAATTTCGCTAAGAAAATAAGAAATTTTAAGATCAATTTCCGTCGATTATTTATTCGAGTCTTTTTTTAGGGCTTTCGATTTATGAAACGAATAGAAAGAAAATCGTTTTTGCAGCCTTTGATTAATCGATTGCCCATTTAATGCATTCATAAATGGCTTGGCAAGTACTACCGTTCGGACTTCTCGCTGGGTGTAATTATTAAAAAAAATATATCAAAACTACTTTTAAATATTTATGTAAATGGAAATCAAGGACAATTTCGCATTTACTACTTTTATTTTCACCTGTTTACTTAACTAAACAATTACATACATATTTAGATCCAATTATAATTGAAAACAGCATGCCCGTAAGCTAACAAGCTCGTGAACATTTGCACATAGTTTTTTGGTTTTCTTTTTTTTTCGACAAATTAATTTCGCGAAACCTCTAATTAAGCTATAAATCCATGCAAAAATGCTAATATAAAATTGCACAAACTAATTTAATAAGAAATCAATTTGTAGTTATTTTGCCAAAGGCGCTATTTAAGCTATAAAAAATTTGTGCGAACAAATATTTACTACAGTCGGACAACGGCGTCAACAGGTGATTAACTTAAAATGCAGAGTTTGGATTTACGTGCGCAAAAGAAATCTATTCAACGCCATCGTCTAGGTTTTACGACCGGAGCTAATTTGTTTGGTTGAAAACTATTAAAAATGGAACACATTTGCGAGAGTTACTGAAAAACAAATAAAGGCCATTTGGAGCACGTTTAAATGCCGAAATTATGTAAATTCAACTATATTCAATAATCATAAAATCCAAAGTGTACCGATTTTATGGAGATTAGCGCTTAAAATGCAGAAAAACATCTAAACTTAAACATAAAATAAAACCCAACAATGACAAATAAGAAGTGAAAGAAATAGCTATCATCACTATGGTATGCCATAGTCTATTAGGGGTAACAAAATGCAAGATGTTTTAGCGGAAATGTGGCAGGTGATAGGTACATAAAATTATTGGGCTTATTGCAGTTTATTGAATGGGAAAGTTGTGTATTTTTTTTAAGCGAGCGTGCTTTTTATTCAGCTGCTGCAGCGTTCGGACTACTGAAACTCGATTTAGGAGTAAATCATTTCATAAATCTTAGTAAAAATAAAATTTCTGTAGTATGTACATTTACGTTTTTTTTTTCGTTTTCAAAAATTTAAAAATTTGCCATTGACAAGTAAATAGAAAAGCATGTAAGAGTAACTAGTAAACCCGCATGGCGTTAAAACGCCAAAATTGAATTTAGCTTTTTAAACGGAGAGCCCTCTTCAAAAAACTAAAAAAATATTCCAAATGTAAGTCAGAGCTTTAGGCGATCAGTGTGAAAATTCTAAGGGAAGAGAGATGTGGCATCGTGTTGTAATTTCATTATTATTGCACACCAACCGGCCAAACTTTTTATTTGATATTTCAAATTCGAAGGAACGGCGCAGATTTGATGACCGTCACAAAAATTGCTCTAGCGAATTGTATATATTTGTGTAGTTAGATATGTATAGATGACTTTTCGAAAAGGTGGCAACTCTAATCAAAATTATTTTCTAACTAAAGTCTTCCTAAATCTCCTTCAATTGAACCAATATTTTAATATTTCATATAACTTGTATATAAGTTAACTGAATTCGAGTTTTCAAAACTGTGGCAACTCTGTTCAAAAGAATTTTGAAACTAATATCTTAAATTTCTTTCGTTTGACATTGTAATGCAAGTTCAATTAACCAATAATTTAGTTTGAATTCGATTTCTAAATATTTCATTTAACTTATTACATAATTTGAACTTAACTTTTAAAACTAGTGGCAACCCTCTTTTAATACCTCCTAAATAACAAAAATTTCTTTACCATTCTTCCGTTTTCCCCCATATTTTATATTAAAGATTCAAAATCTTTTCGAACTTATACATTCTTAAATGTCCTTTGTCTGACACCCATATTCATGTGTCTATTTAAATTAAATCTGACTTTCTAAACATGTGGCAACCCTTCTAAATGTAGTTCATAAATAAAGCTATTTCAAACTCATTTCGATTTATACCCATCTTTTAGTAATTCATTTAACTTATTAAACTATTTGAATTTAACTTTTTTAACATGTGGCAACCCTCTTCAAGCACCTCAAAACTATTCTAAATGTTCCAACTAAAGATTTCGTAACATGCATTCGTTTGGCATCCATATATTAATTTTTAACATATATAACTTGTATATAAATTAACCAAAGTCGACTCTTCCAACAGGTGGCCACCCTCTTCAAAAACATTTTCAAAGTAAAGCTTTCTTCAATCTCCTTCGACTGACATTGCGATACATTTGTCAATTAGCCGATGAATTTTTGAATTTGTTTTTTAAACATGTGGCAACCCCCTAAAATTAGTACAAAAATAAAGCTTTAGTAAACCCATTTCGATTGATTCTCATATTTTTATAATTCCTTCAACATTTTAACTAATTTTCGTTTAACATTTTAATCAGGTGGCAACCCTCTTCATAAACCGCAAAAATATTCTAAGTGTTCAAGCTAAACATTTCTTAACACTTCTTGTTTGTTTGTTTGTAACTCATATTATATATTTTTCAAACTAAAACCTGCTTAAATTTCGTTCTGTAGTAAATCTACTCCTATCGGAGTTTGGTCCGAACGCTGATCTGCTGTATAATGTCTAACATGTTTTTTCGAATATTAAATTTTGTTGAGTTGCTGTATGAAGAATCATTACATAAAAAATAAATTGGGATTACATAAATCGCTTTACAAGAGTAAATAATTAGCATAATTACAACATTTTTTAACAACTAAGAAGGTCAGAGTTATAAAGTTTAAACAAGTTTTGTATATAATTTGAAGTAGCGTAAGATCCGAACATATTGTCGATTTGCGCGCATCGGCTTGCCGGATACAACGTATTTCTTAGCATAGGTTGCCTAAAAAATTTCGGTCCAGGCTATGATTAATTGAAGATAATGAAAGCCATTTTTTTTTTGCAATAATTGCACTCATCTGTTTGCGGAACGAAATGGATACCAATGGAAAGGAAGATAGATAGATAGATGGAGACTCCATTACATTTTCTTATGGAGTGTGAGGCCGTTGCAAGCAGGAGGAATAGGAGCATAGGGCACCTGTGGCCAAGAGAGGAGCATATACACTCACTATCCCCGGGATCTATTATGAAATTTTTAGAGCCTCTGTAGCTGGTCGAGGTGTTGTGATGAGCTAAGGGCACAATAGACCTACCGGTCGCAGTGCTACACCTATTTAATATCTATCTATCTATCTGATAGAAAGGAAACCGCGCCGGCATCCAAAAAACGATATGTTGCCTACTTTTTTCTAGTCACTAACAAGGGTTGCCACGTGTTCCAGTACGACTTTTTTTTTTTTGTAATTCGCATCCATCTGCTTGCCAGTCGCGTTAGATTTATGTCAAATTCAAGGTAATTTTATGGTGAGTGCAGTTGTATAGGGTTGCCTGCGAAAAAGCTGTCAAAAATAGAAGTTCCGTGGATTTGAAGATATATAAAAAATGAGCAGCTATAATTTTTCACTGCCGGAATTGGTGCGTCATCGATGTGATATTTAACTATAGCCAGCAGCGGTATTCTGACAATCGCTATGTAAATTTTTCGTCGCCAAAATTCTAAAAGTATACAGCATGGAATACAGCTGTGGAAGTGCTGAGTACTTTACCGAAAAAAGTCTCTCGAATAAAATATTATTTTGCAAGTCAACGTGTATTATTATTTTTAAACCTTTATATATAGTACATACATACATATACAATATGTAGTATGTAAGTATGTTTCAATGCATATTTTTTTGCTGCATAAATTGCTTGCCTTTGTTGCTGTTGCCATTTTATAAAAAAAAATCGTAAAAATTATCAAGAGCAACTGGCCACTGCTTACCAGCATATAGCAACATTGTTTATTGAAAAATTATTCCAAGCCATTAAATTCAAATACCGATCAACAAGAAAATTGTACGCATTTATTTTGCATATTTAAAAATATTTAAACGTCAAATTGCAAATTGGCCAATAAAACGATATCGACACATTCAATGGGCTGTTGCGCACATGTTTCGTGCATTGTATGTACACATGAAGGTACATAGAGCACGCCACTGCCAACAATAACAATAAAGTGTTTATGGTAAATCAAAAAATTTACACATATAACAAAAAAAAAAAAGATTACAATGAAATAAAATTAAGAAATAGAAAAGATCTTGTTTGCGGCGATTACTTGTAGATGCAGCGATAATCCGTTGCAAATTTACAAGTAAACATAAATTGACTAAAGGTCAAATTGTGTTGACGTTAAAAATGCAACTGCTGTTGACAGCGAACAGTAGTGGTGGCGGTGACGGTGGCGATGGCTTTTGTTGAGGTTCAACGAATCAAAAAAAAAAAAAAATCACCTGAACACCGCAATTCGACAAAGCATCGCGCGCAAGTATAATAATATTGTTGCTTGCAATAAGCCACATGTTGTAACAACAAACATACCAAATTAAACAACAACAACAAAATTTGTCAGCAAACAGAACGGCAATAGTGGCAGCCAAAGTCTCGACTCCTTAAGTGAAGGATGATAGATGCATATCGTCGGTTAAAGTACAAAACCGCGTATCGTCATTCTGCAAAACCGCGTAACTGACATTGGCTGCCAAAAATTGGATTTGCTCACACAAGCTCTTGGCTCCATCCTTATCCATTCGTCCTGAAATATATTAGCCAGAAGTGCGATTTCTTTATAAAAAAAAAGAGAACCATTTAGAAATATGGGTGTTTTTACACTCTAGAAAATGATTTCTAAAACTTCACACACGCGGTTCTGCATTTTGTTGATACGCGGTTTTGCACTTGAAACGACGATATGCGGAGACGTGGACATTGGTATGGACGGACGGCTGGACGGACAATTGGGCAGCTAGGCCATACAGTAAGATGTGTGAACAGCCAGACAGCTGAGCGCGAATAGGCGGACAGTGGCAGTGAAGGCGGCGTACACGCGCTACGTTAAACGGTCGCTTAAGTTGTCGTTTCTAAGTATAATGTGTTTGAGTAACACTAAAAGCCTTATGGAACCGGTTTATTTGTGTTTTAGACGTTTTTTTTTTATTACAGCTGAGTTGTTTTAAATTGTGTGTGCAGTGGCATGCAGTCGAGTGTTTAGTCGCATAACACTTCATAAAAGCTTATAAAGCAAAATCCATATGTAAACAAACCATTTTTTATATGAGCTGGCTGGCTGCTGGGCAATTAGCGGCGCATTTGCGAGTTATGCTACGTTTATGCTATAAATTAAATAAAAATTTGGAAAATACCCATTTTGGGCATTCAGCGGTGCGAATTATATGTCTGTGTAATGTTTGTATACAAATATCGGCGTTTCCGCTTGAAATTGCAGTACATAGTAAGTCGTTGATTGACTACATACATACATATGTAGTTTTTAAGAGCTATTTTTGCAAATATTTGAAGTACAACTTCGGCCTAAGTAGCCGTTTAGCAACCGCCTTGACTGAAAAGATAGCGGTATATAGCACGATGTAAAGAACAAAGATGGCGCCCATCACCGTACCGCTATCCCGCTCTCAGTGAATTTGACGGAATCGCTGTTTGTTTGACGTCACCCTTGTGCAACTTGTTTACGTTTTCTTCTTCTTCTTCCATTCTTGCTCGCGTTTTCGCATTTCTCACTGGGAACTGTACCAGCGAGACGTCACACAAAAATTATTCTCAAAAAATTCTCACTGATGCGCGCAATCTTGTATTCTATCATTCTTGGGCTTATATGTACATACATACTCTGGGCCGTCAAGAGAAAATCCGGGCGTCGTAGTAAATATCTGTGTGGACCCGCATTCCACAAAAAAAAAATTTCATAAAAAAAATTTACAACGATCTCACTGAATATAAATACACTTAACTTTATTCTTGTAAAAACTTCGTCTAAAGGGTGAATGGTTTTTGCTATACTGTTGCAGTATTGCCAAACATTTTTCGTGAAAAATCCGTCCAGTGAAAATTAAATCTTCGAAAGTTGAAAAATACTGAAAAAAAATTCATTCGTTTAGGTCCTCATGGTATCATAATGTATCTAACCTACGATCCCTAAGTCATCCAGTTGGAGAACAGGAAAACACTGATAGCTAATTAAACTATCATGCGCAGATCTTATATTTTATAATATGTATATACAACAACGGTAGGTGGAAGGAAGAATTGACAATTTTAAATAAATATCAAAACCAATGAGACCAGTTAGAGCTTGGTTAATGCTTTTTATTGACAAAAGACGAAATACGTACATACACTCCTGCATGCCTTCATTTTATCTTCAAAAGAATAGTATGTACATTAGACTGCATCACCGAAAAAAGTTGCGATTTTTCCGCCGGGATTACAAAACTTATTTTATTTCAAGACCTCCACCAAAATATTTCGGAAAAATATTAAGATTTACGTGAGCTGGAACGATTTGAAAATACCTCGAAAAATGGAATTTTTTATGAATAAAAATATTTTCTCCAAGAGCTTTTTGAAAGAAGTCCCCTCAGATGACAAAGTACATTAAGCTCAAAAAATCTGCATAAAATTATTTAAAAATCTTTTCACCGGGATCGTAAGAATGAGATTTTTGATACTGTTTTTTTTCCTTTTTTCAAAGATTGATTTACGAAAAACTTGAATAACTGAGCCAAAACTGTTCTGATTTAGACTAATGGGATCCCAGTAGAAAGTTATTTTCACACTGTTTTTGTTTCTGTCCAAAAAAAAGTCATTCGTGTCCCAATTTTTTTTTTTTTTTTAAATACCAACACATCTTAATCCAACTTTGAATGAGGTTTGTTCATCCTATCTTTCTCTTTCATCCTTTGGATGAGTTTATTAGCAAAGAAATAAAAAGGGTGAGAAGATACCTTTAAAATGACACCTCTTAGGTCTAAATCGGAAGAGCCAATCTTTGAAAAGAGTTAAAAAAACAGTATCAAAAATCTCATTATTACGATTCCGCAAAAAAATTTTTTTTAAATTTTTTAAAAAGTTTTTATGCATATTTTTTAAGCTTAAAGCGTTTTGTCATTTGAGGAGATTTAAAAAAAATCTTTACGAAACTATTTTTATTCAAAAAAAAACTTATTTTTTGGAGGTATTTTCAAATCGGTCCAGCTCACACTTGTATGGGGAGTGATGCAGTCTAATGTACATATGTATAGTTGGTTACATATTTGCATACGTACCCACCAGCAGTATCTAGGTGCAAGCCTAAAATATTTTGGCAAATTTTCTTTTTTCCCCAGCCAACACATTGTGGCTTTCTAATTCCGACTTTCTTATCAAATGACCTCACCAACACTTGTTGCATGCAAAAACATAGTTAACTGTACCAGTCAGCATCTATTGCATGCTAAATAATAAATATCGCCCGTATGAAAATACCTTTGTTATTGAATAGCATGTACATTAGGGTGGTAGAAAAAAAAGTAAAGTCGGAATTTGAATGTTCTCATCCGCTAGGAATGTTCAATACTGAAACAAATTTCCCCATGTTTTTTTTTTTTTTTTAAATACATAATCAGAGGTCGCTCAAAGCGCTCAAAGTTTGCCATGTATTTTATATGGAGAAAAAACAAGTTTTCGTAGAAATGGTGAAGAATTCTTGAAAATCAATGTTTTTCGATCGCAAAGCTCAGTTTCTCTTCAGGAGACTTACAATAATAATGCCCGATTGTTTATTTAATTTTTTTAATAGGTAGTAACTATTTTTATAAAAAATACAAAAATTCCAAAAAATGCAATGGGCGGACCCCCAATAAACAATCTGGTATAATTTTTTGAAGTCTTCTGAAGAGCAGCAGAGTTTGTCGATTGAAAAGTATTGATTTTCAGGGACTCTATAGCATTTCTATGAAAAATAGTTTTTCCCACATAAAGTATGTATGTACATGGGAACTTTGAGCGCTTTGGGTGATTCAAAAAAAAAAGCGGTATAATTTGTTTTTTTATATAAAACAAGCCTAAAGGGTGAGAGCAATAAAATTCCTTTGCTTTATTTCGCATGCACTTTTATACCACCCTAATGTACAAACATACATATGTACGGCAGATATGCTAGCGCTTGTAAATCATAAAAATTTCTATCTGTTAGGTTGTTAAGTGTATCTATAGAGATGTAAATTGTTGGCAAACATTTGTGATTTCACTGATTAATTTGTTGTATGGGGATCAAAGAGCAATGCATGTACTTGCATGTATGTAAGTAAATGCACAATTCAATGAGTTTATCTGTTTGCATGCGAGTTTGTATAGATGTGCGATGGAGTGAGCAGAATGCTGCTAATTTATGGACACATGGAAATTGTTAGAATATAGATTTTAATTTGTGATTTATGTTTGCATTGGAAAATTTTCTTGAACAATAAGTACCGTAACGTAGGTGTAATAAATTTGAAGATTGCGTGAGCGATTTGGCATTGTGCGTACGTGCGTGCGTACAACTAAGAACAGTAATGGCCAGCATGCGAATAAAAAATGGAAAATAATTATGTATGGCACTACAAAGCATGCAATTGTATGTATGTATATTTTTGATCATATTCAGATAAATATGTAGTATTAATTTTTTTTCCAAAACTAAACCAAACTTTTGTGAACCTGTTATTTATAGATATTTTAAGAAGAGAACTAAATAGATAATTTACATATTATACCTTTTAATCAACTTTTGTCGAATTAGCACTTCCTGCTAATAAATATCAAGCAACTTTAGGCCGCTTATGCAAATTTCTCTTTGTAATCGCATTAGTGTTCAGCTACTTATGATTTGTTTATATGTACATACCTGCCATGGCATAGGAGAAAAAGGTACATTTTTGTAATTTACCGCTTAATTATGCTTGGCTTAATGGGCGAATTAACACTTTTAATTAAAATGACAATATACGCAGGCGCAAACGCACGCTTTGCTCAGTTGAGAGTTATACTTTAATGGATTTAATAAACTCGTAAATTTCAATAATATTTTTTTTTTTTTTACTGACAGTTAAGAAAGTAATGCCGATTGTCAAATGAAAACACTTCAAAATGGTGCCTTTGTTTACAGATTTACCGTAAATTTATTTGCATTTTTCAAGGGCATTTTTCTATTGCCCCTTTTTGAGAAGCTAAAAGGCAATTCATTCATGTTTCAAATTATTGTCACTTATGTTTAACATAAATACAGTTTATTGTTTAAAATGGTGTTGTTGTTGTTGTTTAAAATGTTGATAGTCTTAATTCACGGGATATCAGCTACATACAGTGGCGGTCAGAAATGTATGAATGGTGTCTAATTTTTAATATATATATACAATGCTTTTCAAGCCATAATTTTTTTTGATATTTTTCTAATAAAAACATGGTTTATGCTTTAACAAAAATTATATACATAAATCACACTCTCAAACTTTATAAAGAACTTAGAAACATTTCAAAAATGCTTAACTAAATTTGGAGCTTTTTAACCAGAATTTTTTGGGTATGCAGTTAACAAGCTTTTAAAATTTTAGTAAAATGAGTGCAAGTTTTGAGCGGCTATAAAATCGCATTGATTTTTAATAATTTTCTTTGCTAACGTTTTTTGCGGTTTTTTCATATAAATAGCGAAATTTAGTAAAACTGGCGTTGACTTTTTTATTTTTTTCGCAAACGGTCTTGCGCATATTCTTCCACAAGAAATTCATGTTTATATGGAAAAAAGTGCAAAACGCCATCAACAAAAGAAAAATTATTAAAAATCAATGCAATTTTTTAGCCGCTCAAACCTTACACTTATTTATTTTACTAGAATTGTATAAGCTTGTTAGCTGCATACCCAAAAAAGGTCTAAAAATGTTGGTTAAAAGGCTCGAAATGTAGATCTAAGTTCTGCACAAAATTTGAAAGTGAATATATAGTTTTTGTTAAAGCATGTACCATATTTTTATAAAAAAACATATCAAAAAAATTTAGCTCCAGAAACATTGTAAATCTTGAAAACGAAACATCATTCATCCATTTTGGACCGCCACTGTAAGTGTCATTTAATGATAACTAAATCAACTTTATTGATTTCGTGCATAAATTTAAAAGTTTTTACTCGTAAACTGTTAGAACCTTGGGACTCTGCCTCGTAGTTTTTTAGTGCGCGCACTCACTATGTAAGATTTATTGAACAGCTTTGCGTAACCGTATCCATTGCCTACGTCGCTAGTCACTAAAGAATTCGGATCGTGTCGATTAAAAATACATACATATTTGATTTGATTTGATTTTGACAACTAAACATTTCTGTTCTATATAAGTTTCTACGAATAATAAATAAAGTAAAAAAAAATTATCGAGATTTAAGTGAATTAAAATGTTGAAGAAACTGTTGTTGGCAATATTGGTGAGTTAAGTGTCAGTTGATTATTTTTATTTATATATTGTACTAAGATAAGTATCTATATTTAGTAACTAAATTTATGCAAACATTTTAAACTTAACGGTTGTAAGCGGAACTAAATGAGGGAGCGTAAACAATATAATTAAGGGAAAATTGGCTAGTTATTTGAAGTATCAATGCAATAGCACTATGTTACTCCTTCACTCCAAATAGTCGTGACCTAATGACAGCCAGAGGTCATTACTAGCCATATGACCATCAAACTAAATCGGTCTAGTGTAGATTTTTCCACAGATTTACACAGTCTGCCGACTATCGCAAGAGCAATGAAAGCAACATATTTTTTGATTTCAAAATAAAAAACAGGGGTCTAATTTTTTCGGTATAGTGGCCTAGCGAGTGAGAGTATTAAATTTCTGACTTTACTTTCTTTTTGGACCACCGTAATGGACATAGGTATGTTGAGTAGGAAGGTGTCTATGGTGATGCTTCTGTGGTAAAGAATCGGAAAAAATCTATTTCATCACGCTTTTAGACTTGCTATGGAGAGAACACTGCCTCCCGTTTCTGCAAATACTTATGTTCGCCTGGATAAAAGATTGTCGTATATTACTTTCGGCAGGTCTTGGGAAATCGCGTTTGCAGTTTAGAATACAATTTCTCAAAAACGCGACGGTACATTTTCTCCGAAGTCTCGGAGAATGTTACTAGTTCACGAAATTCTTAAATTATTTTATTTTTATTGTTTATTGGTTATTATTTTTTAGTTTATGAAGGATTTTATTTAGAAAAATTTTGTCGTATGCGCAGTGTTGCCAGATTTATTTTTTTTTTAATTTGTATAATTTAGGAAAAACTGTATTTTCTACAAAAAAAAACATTAACGTGTGTTTTAAAAAAATTATGGTTTTTTAATTTAATATTTTATTTAACTAAAAAATAGACTTTATAAAATGAAACATTTGAGCCTTTGATTCGATACCTAAAATTTAGTACCTCCTGAAGCATTTTTAAAGAAATCTTTAGTTCTTAAGATACCAGAGGGTTTGGAATGTCTAGTTTATTTCTTGTTTTAACCCTCTACCGCATACGAACCCAAATATGGTTTAAAAATATATCAAACTAAATGCATTGAGAAGTTAACTACAAATTACGGAACGTAATTGGTTTGCCTATGGTTATATGACATTTGAATATAACCTCATATTCGTGTGCACGGAACTCAACTGCAAAAAAGAAAAACAGAACGCAAGTTTTTCTTAAAAAAAAATATTTTTATTAATTCACACATCCTCTTCTCTGTCAATCAATAATTGGTTTACCACTGCCCAAATGTTTTCTATTGTTTTCATAGAATTTTCCAAATATTTCTTTCCAAAATAAAATTTAAATCAAATGACTTCGAATCGTGTTTTTCTTTCGTTATAGGTTTAGTAATAGGAAAATAACGTGTTTTCCACAGTCAAAACTTTTTTATTCACCTCCTGCATAATTCATGCAGTAGAGGGTCAAATTGATTTGGGGAAATATTCGTTCCCCATTTTCTGTGGCGACGCCAATACAAAGGACAGCTGAAACCAGTTGTTTCAAATGAAGAAATGCGGGACCTTCATCGTCTCCCTGTTATTTATCTTACAAAAAAAAAATAATCGAAAGAAAAACTTTAATTTGTTCGTTCAACTGTACTTTACATTTAAAACGGCCAATCTTGCAACATTGTGTATCGACGGTAATTTGGCAAAACCTCGTATCTCAAAACACTCTCTAAAAAAAAAACTCTATTAATAACAGAAAATCATTTTCTCGTAAGTTTTTTACTAAATATTAAAGATTAATTACTTTTTGTTAATTAAGAATAATAAATAATAAATCGTGGTATTTAAAGGCCAATTTTGAATTAATTTTACGAGATACGAGGTTTTGTCAAAGTACCGTTGGTATTTGTCAACAATTTTGCAGCCACTTTTTGTGATATACGACAAAATGTGATACAAATTTGCATTAAATTAATGATACCTTTTAATAAAGATATCTCGGAAACTAAAGGAGATATCCAAAAACAGCATCAATCGAAAAATCATATTTTAGAATATATAACTGCATCTATAACAAAAAATCGTCAAAGTGACGCTTACGATAATGGTTTATCCAGGCGACGATACATAACTGGGGATTAAAAAACAAAAAAAAAAACGTGAACCACTTCCCCTTCACACTTCAGCTACCCAAAATGTATTACAACTAGAATGAAGATTTTAGAAACACCCTAATACATATACATAGAGATCTAAAGCTAAAATTCTTCATCAAACAATCAACGTTTTTCGCTTTTTTATCGGAGTCACTTTAGACTCGCCCCTTCAACTAAGCAACTATCCTCCGGGTCGATTACGCCAGCAATATCACAGTGCTTTTACTTCGAAATCATTCTGGAATGTGCTTATCGTTATTACTTATCCTTCTGGGACCCATAACCCAGACGAATGAAATGCCCATTGTTACGTCCGTTGAGCTCAGTATAGACAAGTACTCGCCTACAGTTCGCAGATGCTGAGATATCTAATAACATGTTCTTTAATATAAATTCCTAGAACTTCCACTCGTAATATGCTTACGAAATTATTTACTTAATCGAGATGTGAGAGCGACCTCTGCTTTTCTCGAAAATCTGTATATCTGACTCTATGCTAGTATCCAATTTGGATTCGTCACCATAGATGGAAATGTTACCTCTTCGATTACTCTGCATTCTAGAAAGAAATTTCACCCAAAAGTTTGACGAAGAAAGGGTACTCGGTCTTACTCTTTCTTTAGGCTCAAATACTTATCGAGAAATTCATTGGTCGTTTCGGTATCTGAAAATATTGGACTATGTATATCTATCACGAAGTCTAGAACTTACAATGTTTAGGCTGGAAATAGAAGCACATAAGTCCATCAGTTTTTTACTCCATCTACTAAGGGCCGTTTTCTCAAGTAGCTTTTAGTATTTATCTACCCCTTAAACACAAAAAAAATGTGATTGCAGGGCAGATAAATTTTAAAAGCTACTTGAGAAAACCGCACTTAGAAGTGGATCTCAAATTCTTAAAATTTTTCTGGGTATCAACTTAAAGATATTTTAAACCCAGAGTTTCTTAATATGAAGTTTTTGAGTTGAAGACCTTTTTCCTTGTAAGACATGTCCCTCGTTGCCCTTACGAAACCTTTTTAAGAAATACACCGTTAATATAACATGGGTTTAAGAATTATTTCTAAGAACTAATTCCATTTTGACTTTTACTAATTACAATATTCGCAACTACTTTCAGGCCGTTCACGCAACAGGCATCATCACGGGACTCTCTGCCAATAGTGGCTCGGTCAACTGTGGCGGTTTGATTTGCCGCCCAATAACGGGTATCTTTACACGCGATCCGCTGCCACAAGATGCTTACGTGCATGTAGCCACAATACCAGCCGGTGCCTCGAATATTTCTATAACTGAACTGGGGAACAGCATAAATTTACTAGGTAAATAGAAGATATCTGGAACGAACAGCTGCCTCTATTTTCTACTTTTTAACTGTATCTTATTCCTTTTGTAGTGCTGCGCTCACCTGATCAGAAATATATATTCAATGGCGATAATATGGCATCGGATAGTGGCGCCTATGAGGCTTTGGGCGCAATTTTCGACTATCATCGTATCGATGGATTGCAGCAGGGCGAAGGCGTAACAGAGTGGATAACTTGCTTAGGCCCCATAAGAGACATGCTGGAGTTGATGGTAAGTAATTTAAAATCAAATACTCAAATTTCATTCTAAATAACTCAATAACCACTATAGATCTACAGCAAGTCCTCGAATCCGGGCATCAAATATGAGTATCTCCTGCCTATAACCTCCGATTCAGAAGAAAATGAACTATCCGTAGAGAGTGAAGCATTTTTGAAAAATGGTCCAGAAGAAAGTTTTGCTAGCAATTCGCGCTCGGGTCGACGTCGCCGCTTCAATTGGAAAGTGGTAGGTTTTAGCGCCTGTTCTAAGACTTGCGGTGGTGGCATACAGACACCAATTGTACGCTGCGTACGGGAGAATCCAATACGTTATTATTCACAACGCCGTTGCATGCATTCCGAGAAGCCGATGCTGAATGAAAATCTCCTGCGTTGCAACACTCAACCATGTCCTGCCTATTGGCGCATAGAAGACTGGAGTGAGTGTCATTGCCAACAGGGTGAGGGCTATCGTGAACGCGATATAAGTTGTGTGCAAGAGCTCGCTTCAGGCATTGTTATTCACGTAGACAATTCAGCTTGCATCGAAGAAATGCCAAACCAGCGTAAACCATGCGATTGCCCGAAGAATAGGCGTCGCTCACATGTGGCACGCTACCGCATGGCGCACGCTGGATCCAATGGCACACATAATCACCGTGGGCGCGATAAGACTGACAAGTCCGGTATTTGGCTAATGTCCGATTGGAATCAATTTTGCTCAGTGGAATGCGGTACAGGCGTAGAATATCGCACGATCTTCTGTGATCGTTCCAAACCGAACACGGATCGCTGTGATCCACGTACAACGCCTGAGATTACGCACCCATGCCAACGTGATCGTGATTGTGAGAAGGGTGAATGGTTCGCTGGACCGTGGACATCGTGCAATGGTAATTGTTTTAATTTAACACGCTCGCGTCCCGTCTATTGCATACACAATCGGGAAATTGTGACGGATGAGGAGTGTAAACCTGAGTTGAAGCCGCAATTGGTGGAAAACTGTCTACACGAAGAAGTGGAGTACTGCGGACCGCGTTGGCATTACTCCGAATGGTCGGAGGTGAGTGGATCCAATGGTCTTCAAATTTAAAAAATAAAGATTTCCTTTTTTTTCTAAATTACAGTGTACGAAAACATGCGATGGTGGTACCCAGCGACGTTCAGTAAAGTGCTTGGAGTACGATGAACGCGAGAGTTCAATGCGTGAATCTTCAAAGTGTCGCTACTCATTGCGCGAGCCTATCTACCGCAGTTGCAACACGCACAAGTGTGAAGGTGAGCTATAATGGTATCTATTAGGGCAATCAATCCTGGGAACCAGAATCTCGGGATTGCGAGGTCCCGAACACTTTTCCATGCTGCGAAATCCCGGGATTACAGCTCCGGGACCCGAGACTTATTTGCACAATGTGGCAAGTTCTAGAGTCGGAGTGAAAGTGAAATTGTAAATGATAAAATAAATTTACGTGCATTTGACATGAAAAACGAGAAGTACGGAACACGGATGTTAATTTCAGAGCCTGCCTGAAAAACTTTATTTGCTCAAACATGTTGTGAAAGAACTGTGTAAGAACGAAAAAAATTGGTAGCAATTGAATACACAAGAAACTTATATAGTGTGGCAGAGTTGCTCTTCATTTTACTTTGTTGGCATGGTTTTGGGGTTTGAATTTCTGTAAATATGAGTGTTTTTTATTAAGATGCATTATGCTCCGTATAATAGGCGGCATACACAGTGCGTCTGACTCGTGAGTAGGTTTGGATGTGTTTGTGAAAATAAATATGTGTTAGTTACACTAACATGAGTCCCGTGATGACTCTGAATGATTGAACTGTGTGTAGTCGAAGGCGAGTCAACACGTACAAAAATGACGCGCGAGTCAGACACATCGTGTATGCCGCCTATAAGACCAAATGTGGCGACAAAGAATCTGCGTGGTTTAATTTTTTGATTTCTGAGGACGGTGAGCCTACTACAAAATGCAAACATTTTGATAAAGTCGAAATCTAGAAAAATCTAGGGATAACCCCGAAACCCCGGGATTTGTAAAATGCTTCGGGATTGAATACCCCAGTATCTATAGACATTGGGATATAAACGAGGAAAGTATGAAAGGAAAATTTATAAGCTTTAAAGACTATTACATGTTTAATGTATTATAATACGAGTATCTTTTATATTGAACTAATGTCAAATACATTTTTGATAAAGAACTTACATTTTAAGTTTTTCATCGATTAATACTCAAAATATTGATGGAAGGTAGGACATTGAAGAAAAAAGTATCAAATCACAAAAATTATATTACTTAATTGTAATTGCATATTTTAAATTGTATCGGAACTGACATGTATTCAACAAGTAGAACAACCATCAAGATGAAATAATTTTCCAAATTCAATTTCACGAAATAGTAAATTATTTTATTTTTTACATTTGCTCCATTGGTCAACAATTTTGCAGGCACTTTGTATGACGGTCGTACGTGATAGCATATTTTACAGTTTTAACGATACTTTTTACTCAATATCTCGAAAACTAAAAGATATATATTTGTGTTTGGTTTGGTAGGACTGTATTATTAATTCAACGTTTACTAAATTACCGATGGAATTTTAGTCAATATATAGGAAACTAAAGGAGATGCACAAAAACTAATCGAAAGATCGTATTTTGAAATGTATAACTGCACCTATAACTACAAATTGTCAAAATGGCGTTTACGATAATCGTTTATTAAAAAATCTTATAAAATAATCAAATTTTGTAAAAAAAAGTTTAAGTTTTTTTATAAATTCATTAATTTAATATTTCCCGAAAATCGCAAACAACACTAAGATGGAATTAAAATAAACAAAATCTCCGAAATGCAAAATTACCCGCATATATGTATACTAGTACCGGGGAAAAGTATTTGTGCAGTGGATTTTTCCCATTGTATGCAAAGGTTTTTATTCTAATTTCTTTCCCCAAATTTTGTATAAAAATATAGGTCATACTACAATAAAAATAATAAAAAAAAATCTATAAATTTGCGCAAAACTCAGAAAAATTCAATAAAATTGTATAAAAATTAAATTTTAGTATAACAAAGTGCAAGTTTTAAGTAGCTGACAAATAGCGTTGATTTATGGCATTTTATTTTTGTAGAAGGTGTTGCTCATTTCCCCCTTCTTAAAAAATCGTCGAACATATTTTATATGGAAGAAAATTTACTTACATCTTCAACAAAAAATAAAAAGATTGCCATAAATCAACGCAATTTTTTAGCAACTTCAAACTTGCACTACAGTTTACAATCTGCTTTATTTCTACAGTATTTTCTCTTTAATTTGATATCCACACTGTGTTCCTACATTGCACTGAATTTTTTAAACAAATTTTTTAAATAATCATATTTTTAAATTTCGAAGTCCTTTAAAAAAATTGTGACGTCAGAGAGAAAAACTAAAACCGCAGTTTTACTATATTTGGCTCATAGTTTAGCGAACATGTAGTATACTGCTTTTTTTTGTATGTAAAATTGACTGCCGCAATGTGTGTTATCTGTGCTTTCATCTAGGTATTATGTATTGCACACATTTAATTTTCATTACGAAAATAATCACACAAAATTGCTTTCAAACGACTCTGCATCATATTTCCTAAATTTAATTATTCATGCCATGCGGCGGCCTAAGAATATGCTCACAATTATACACACGTCTGACTGCACCTTTATGTGCGACCATTTTTTGCTCAACCGACGCCCAGTGATCGGACTTGAAAAAAATCCTGTTTGGTAGAATCTGGAAAAAAATGTGGTAGATTTCAAAAAAAATGTGGTAGATCCAGTGTTACCGCTGAAAATTTTTCGAAAGTCGCAAAAAGTGTCACAGTCGACAAAAAAGTGTCTTAAAGTCATTCAAATCGTTTAAAGCATGGATGTAAATACTT
>NW_023458557.1:74658142-74676622 GCF_013731165.1 Rhagoletis pomonella
ATGCATGAAAATCCTAACCTCAAAAAAATCACCCGTTACATATGTATACATGTACATACATACATACATGCCACTGTAAGCGATAAATTCTGCGTTTGAGTATGAAATGCGCCGAAAGAAAATGCATGGCACTGTATAAAAATATAAATTATATCTTCGTTACATTGCTATTTCATATACATACATATGTGTATGTACACTAGGGTGTTCCAAGAAAGTATGGTCGGAATTTTAAAGCAGCAACCCCCCCTCCCCCCTCCTTAGGATTGTTCTATACTGTAAAAAATATAACCCTATTTTTTAATATTTTATATAAGAAATAAAAAAAAATAGAGAGTACTCAGAGCGCACAAACTTTTCCATGTAATTCATATTTTATATAAATGGTGTAGAATTCTTTAAAATCAATATTTTTCGATCGGAAAACTCTGTTTCTCTTCAGGAGATTCCCAATAATAATTACCCAATGGTTCCTTAAACCATTTTTTCATAATAACAATATTTTATAGATTTTTATAGATTATTAGTATTAAAAAACGGTTAAATTAACAATTTGATATTAATATAAAGATAAATATTGATTTTCAAGAATTTTATATCATTTCTACGAAGTTGTTTTTTTCCCCCATATAAAATACATGGAAACCTTTCAGCACTCTGCCTAAATTTTTTTTGATTTCAAGATAAAAAATAGAGGCTTCTTTTTTCGGTGTAGAACAATCCTAGGAGGTGGCGGCTTAAAATGCTTACTTTACTGTTTTTGGACCACTCTAATGTACACGCATGTATAAATATGTAACATCTCAGCTGTCAACACTTTTATGTGCCAATTTTGACATTGAAATTGACACTTGCGTGTTTTTATATTTATTGACTTCACCGCAGAGTTTCTAAAACAATAACAACAACAACAACGATCGCGCCTACCAAGCCACACATTGCGCATGCACATCAACCATATCGCATTGGCAGGCGGGCGACGTCACAACTGATTGGCAAGTTGAAAAGGCAGATAGACCGATAGACATGTCTGGTTAGTGGTGCTCTGGTGGGCCATACAAATTATTACAACTCGCCAATTGTGGGAGCCGTCATGTAAATGTCAACGAGCCTACAAAACAAATTCGTATCGTAGTTCTACTTACATACATTAGAATGTGTGTGCAATGAAACTAATGGATGTCGTGCGTTGGATAACTGATTGGCACTGTCCAGACGCCAGAAGTGATATATGAGATTGATTTTTTTATTTAAGAGAAATAATGCAACAAAATCGAATTTTACAACTCTGTTTTCCTAGCCTACTGTGGGGGTATCCAGTCCCCGATGGTAAATGGCAAATATATGCAAATCCTCAGCTTATCGTTCACATGTTTAAATTCTCTATTCAAATTCTAAATTTAAACAACGACATAAATATTTCCTGTAAAATGCAAGAAATTAAAGACGAGCATTATACATAGATTCCAATTAAGTGTTTACTGAAACAGTTAAGAAAATAAAATAAACATCCGCGAAAAACATTTAAACAAATTATTTAGACGTTAACGTGCACAATTCATACAATTTGAGGAGAATAATTTCATTCAAGATTATGCTAAACAATTCTTGAATAGTTCTATTATTAGCTCATTATTGACCTTTCTTACGAATAAACTTAGATTTTATAAATTTATACAAAAATAACCAATACTAAACAATAGGTACAAAAATATTCGTAATACCAAATAAATCTTCTAAAGCTCAGTCATCAAAATAATAAAAAGTTGTTTGTTTACATTTTCAAAAACGATAAACAAAATTAGTGGCATAGTGGGGCTGGATATCTTTATTGGTACTTATACTAAAAATAGCCAATAACGTGCGGAAAACCCTAAGCGCCTCAACGAAAATGCTACGAGTAGCATTCGGGAGCCTTTGACGGTTTGGATATTTAAATGAAGAAAATTATAAGTAAAATAAAAAGCACACTTACACTAACCAATACACAGTGCTCTGCTAAGGGAGCCGATTTTATCAAGAGGGAGCGAGACAACTGTTTTCTGAGCAAACCTTTTATTGTTGAATCATGCTTTATACAGTGTTGCCGCGGTCGAAAAATAAAATTTACCAAAATCGATCGAAAAATTTACCAAATCCCGAAAACATTAAGCAACTTATTTAACGGGTTTTGATAAAACGAAAAATGCTTGGTTTGTATAAAGCCGTATTTGGGCTTTTCTTACCAAGCCTCCGTAAATTGGTTATAGAAATAAAAAGTAAGCAAGTGAGTAAGTAAAGGCAATCTAAGGCTCAGTTTTGTCGTCAAAAGTAAGGATTTTACAGTCTAACAGTTGCTAGTTTAAAAACTAACTATTATTTACCTACACATTCTTTCAGGCTTTCAACATATACTCCTACAATAGTTAGCTGCCCTTTCGTTATGTTTTTTTTGCATAAAATTCCAAAATCATGTTGATCTTGTCACGCCATTAAGAGACCTAAAGTTCTAGGTTGCCTCCGAACGGCAAATGGTTTTTATGAGCAGCGATTTCATGGCAAAAGTTCAATCGGAGGTTTAAAAATGCGACGACCGCGGGTCAAAAGTTACGTAGAGCAACATTTCCTGGAACTACGGGATATGGATAACAGTCTTCCCAAAATATAATTGAAAATTTTATTGAAATTGTAACTCTTATGGCCATGAATGTTTGAGGAAAATTTTCCTTTTTTATTTTAATCAAAAAAAACTTAGCAAATCGAAGAAAAATTTAACATTTCAACAGGCAGGAAAAATTAATAAATTTTGCTTAAATTTAAGCAAACCGGCAACGTTGGGTATACACCCACCTCATCGAGGGCTGTACGAGTGGTTTTCCAGGAAAATAACCCTCCTCCTTTTGGTTGGATGGAGTGGCACAAACTGAAGCGCTTCTACTTTCGATAGTCATAGAAGGGCTTCCAGGAGAACATTTTTAATGCGGACTTTAGAGGGGGTTTTGGAGGAGTTCTTCTAAAGCTGTTTTTTTTTTTAATTGAGAAAATTTTTAAGTTGCCTCCAAACCCGTGAGCTCACAATACCGGCCATTGTTTAAGCTAAATATGTACCAAAAGAAAAACCAGATTTACCTGTCAGCTTAGCAAAAATGCAATGTGCCACGGTGTGGAAACCAAAACCTACACTTGCTACATCTCTGTAGCCGCAGAACCATCAACTATACAAACAGTTTACCTATATATTTTGAGTTTTGTATAAGAATTTTTCACAGCAATTGGTAAAAAAATTTAAAAAATAATAATAAAATTTTGGGAAATAATTTTTTTGAAGGCGAATCAACTACTTTTTATCTATTCTCTTATAACTATCTATATACCAATTTTTGATTTATAATACATTAAAAATTGGTTGTACACCGCATTACCCCCTACCCAAAATACGTTTAAATAGCGTTCTCTCATAGGTGGCCTAGTCAGGCCATTTAACACAATGAAGGGATACAAAAAACTTGCACACAACGGACGGTTAAGGTAATTTTTTAGGTTCATATCAAATATGTTTTCGTACGACTTAAAATGCATACTTTTCTATATAATTCATTTTTAATCCTAAATAGTAAATAGGACAAGCCCTAAGAAGGCATGCATTATGAGTGCCTCCCCTCTTTTTCAGCCCTTCTTGGGTAAGATTTTTAGAATGGCTACATTTAAGAAGGCCTACCTAAATTATCAACTGGGATGGCCAAATTAGTTCTGGGTCAGTGTTAATCACTAAAACCAATACACAAAATTCGCCCAATGAGCTGTGTTGCTCTATTCGCTTGGAATTGTCGTTAACCTTGAGCTTGAGGGGAAGAAACCTAAAACTAAAAGCGAACTGAGAAGCACAAAATGCTTACTTTAACAATTTAAAATTCATTCATGGCATTTTAATTACCGGTTCATGTCGTATACAAATTTGTGAATGAAAAGCTTAAATGTTTTATTTATTGTTTTTTATTCAAAAATTTTTTTTTTCAACCTTTTCACCTGCAACACCGCGCAAAATCAAATTAAAGCTTTTTAGGTGTTTTTTTTTACCACAAACACCATTAATTACATTTATGTAATGTGCGATTAACGACTACTATAGATGCACACATACTACTACTTTAAAAATTTTTGGCAGGTGCTAATCATGATTTTTAGCTACTAGTTTAAATTTTTGTTATTTTTAGGGAATGTCTAGCTCGCAATTCTTAAGCTGAGGTGTTTTCAACAAAATTTATGGATTTCACCAAATGACCTCTACACTCACAAATACACTTTACATTCATTTACATAAAGCGTAAATTTTACACACAAAAAAGTTGTATTTTATTTGCATTGGAAAATAATTAATAAGTTTGCATTGGATTTTTTCGATTGCTAGATTAGAAAACGTGTGTTATTTTGTGGTTTCATTTACTTTTTTTTGTTTTTGGTTTTATAGACTTTTATGTATCTTAGGGGGAAATTTGATATTGCTTTGTTATACTACTTCGTTTACTGTAAAACAAATTTGGAAATATAAGTGAGTTATTTACCATGGTGTAAGTTTCATTAGAAACTTGCTGTTCTAGTCAGAGAACCGAAATAATCGATATTTCGTCTTTTTCTAATTCATCTATTTAATGACCTACATATCTTTTACGGCTTCCCATTTTTTACAATTTAACAAATCTCGAAGGCTTTGCATATATATCTCCCATTGGTTGGAGCAATCAATCAGTTAACATAAGTTACATGTTAGGCGCGTGAATAACTGCATTTTAATAGCAACTGACAGCTGAATGAGTCAAATGGTAGCAATTCATGTTCAATAATTTTTACCTTCGATTCTTCCAAAAATCAAATCGAATTTGTACACTCAGGTATCGGTGTATTGGAGATTGATAACTCCTAGTAATACAAATGTTAGTGCAGCAGAAAATTGTAAACTATTCCAACTCATAATGTGTGATAATGAACTTGAGCTTGGAATACTAAAAAATCAGCAAATTCACGCAAACACCTTTGTACATAAAGATGTACCTATGTATACATTAACTGTGTATAATAGGGTGCCTCACCAAAAAAAAAGACGCGCCGCACACGTGATAGAAGTGAAAATTCTTAGAAAAGGTGTGAGTACCAGGTACTCACGAAATTGATGTGTAAAGATATGTGTACGGCACGGCAAAGCATTTGGCGATTTGGTTACTTACATATGTAGGTTAGGCTAGAAATTAAACATTAATTTCATTTAATTTCACTGATTTATAATTTTTTGATTCATTTTCAATTTCAATTGAAAATCCGGTATCTACACCTTGTATGAGTTCGCCCTTCTAGCATCGTTAGGACCGGGTTATAATGGAAGTAACTGAGCGGAGTGAACTCTCACATAATTATCTTTCGTATGTTTAATAAAGGCCCCTACGATCTCTACGAAGTCGTCGCGATTAGTTACCATTTGCCCCGTGCTTCATAAACAAGGCGTTAAGTAACGGACGAAGCTTTGTTTGCAAAATGCATTTATTTAAGGCCTGTATGCAGCTCTCAAGAAAAGCAAAAACTCCATATAAAATGACGTACAAGAAATGGCTAAGAAATTTTCTTGAGTCAAATTTCCTTAAGGCTGTACGCAGCTCTTAAGAAATTAACTACGCTTTCTACTACGGTTTTCTAAAGTTTTTTTTGTGAAAAAAGAGCACAAGGCAACCCGTGTTTGCAACAGAAATATATGCCCGTTCCATTATTTCTTGAGGAAAGAGTGAGGCAACAGGCTGTGAAGTATCAAAAATGTCAAAATTCCTTGGACACACACGCGAAATAATGGCAATTTTTTCTTGACCATTTTCTTGAGAGCTGCATACAGGGCTTTAAGTTGAAAGAAGAGAAATTCCTTTGTTCGGCATCTCCTCTTACTCGCCTTCTCTTTGCGCAACGTCCAAACATATCTATGTACGAATGTACACCAAGCACGCTTGCTTCGTTGTTATTCATGATTCAATAATAGTTGCGTTCGCGTAGCTGTTAATTGTTCATGTTTAACCAAAACTTACAAGTTTTTGCGTTCGCGTACGCAAAAAACTTGCAAAGTAGGGGAAATTGAGAGAGCAAACTGACATTTCATTTTGAGGGGAAGCTGCTGGTGTCTGCTGGAAAAATTTTTGCCAACAGCAATTTGCCAACAGGAAAACAGCTGATCAAAAACTGCTGGTTGGCATTTACGCAAATCACAAAATTGAATTTGATGGTTTGGAAGATAAAAATTACAAAATGCGACTAATTAAACTTGTAAGAAATAAGTAGTTATTGGTTTAATCAATAAACTGTGTCAGTATAACACTTTGCGATGACTTTTCGTACGTTTTAAATTTTACACTTCTGTATGTAAACAAAAATTATATCAGCTGTTCGTCGAACTTGCAAGTTTCTGCAAATTTTCTGTTCGTGTACTATTTTGGATATTTCTCTCTTGTGAGAGAACAGATGACATTTCGCCGAAATTTGGCAGTTGGTTGGTTTCTGCTGGAGATTTTAAACGAACGCACCTAATACAAGGTTAGATAATTATTGACAGCTGCGGTTTGACACTCACTTACAAAAGGTTGCATTAACGAAGGACGGAGAAAGGGGCAGAATGAAATCTCTTGGCGCGAAAATGGTAGTAGAAAAGTACGCAAAGTAGGCAACCCTGCAAAAATCGTTGGACCATGTAGTCTATTTGTGGTATATTGTAGTACTTACAAAAGTGTTCCTCTGTCATGCTATAGCGGACCAACTCGTGTCTCTGCACCAGCTTATTGTTACCCCACGGTGGAGAGAATACAAAGGTGGCGCCGATGACGATACCGCTACTCGGCTCTCAGTGATTTTGACAGAATCAGCTGTTTTGGCGACGTCATAGTAGAGAAGACAGCAGTAGTGATGTGCTGAGTCAATACTTTTAAGTACCCAATACTCTCGATACTCGGTACCGAAACATTTAGGTTTCGAATAAAAGCGCACATAGGCCAAAAATATGGAAAAAACGCCTAACAAAACCCGAATCTAAGAGCCAATAGAGCTTTTTTACTGATTCAAATGAAAGCTGTATATATGTCGGTTCGATGCCATAATACAGAGAAACCCTTACTTGTTTGAAGCATTTTTGTTCCAGCTGAATCGGACGATATCATTTTTGTGGGCCTGGGACAGATTCTATAGCCAGTTAACGACAATTTTCGAATCGGTATCGTTTTTGTCGACGTTTGATATCAAATATTTCTAAGTCAACAAGTGCGATATCGATCCGAAACTTGTCGCTAACTGGCTACAGAATCTCTCCCCTGAAAGGCTTCTTCATCCGTCAAAGTATTTTTCTTGAACCTTGGATCGACTAAGGTTAAAACTGATAAAATAATATTTTTCTGTGGCGATAAGTTCAAGTGTTTTAGCCGATATCATATAAATTAGTAATGACAGTTTTTTCTAAACCTGAAATGCATATAATGGCGAGGGTTTAATGTAAATAATCGGTATCGGATACCGAAATCTTTTTTAAGTATTGGGTACCGAGTATTGGGGACAATTCAGCACATCACTAGTCGCCCTCATTCTCGCCGCTCTCAGTTGTCAACTCTACGATGACGTCACGCTAAAATTACTCTCACGAATTCTGCTGCAATCGGCGCAATCTTGTATTCTATCATTCTTGTTGTTACCCGATCACTGCTCGTGTTTTAACGAAATGTGATTGATGTTCAGCATTTGAAAGCACATTTGCATGTCTGGCTGTAGCTGAACGTGTAGAGATGCTGGCTGTTAGCTCTTAGCTCCCAGCATGTTCGGGTCCGAATGTCGTCAGAGGCAACATGCAATTTTTAATTTTTGTTTTTGGTTTTTATTAATTTCAAAAAAGCACCTGTGAAGTGAAGAACAAAAGCATGTACAAATGAAAAAATATAACAACAATGTCATTGGAGTATGTTGGAGTAGTTTTGTGCTACTCTGATGTAATGCAGAGATGGAGTATGTGGTCCTGCCCTAGGATATCGCAATGTTAATTGGACCATATTTTTTTATATGAATTGTGGTTAATTGTGGAGTACTCCTTGGTCCTTCGGGAGTACTCTTTACATGCATGCATGGAGTAGTCGCGATTTTTGCAGGGAATTAGTAGTGAAATTCCTTTTGTACATTCTAATGTATTTGCAGGAAATCTGGCATTTTAAACGAAATGTTGAACGTAATATTGATATATCTACGTGAATTACGTAATTTATGTGCTATTTAGCTGTACAAAAACTGCAAAATGACTCAAAATTAAAATAAGACTACTATGAGATTGATGTAAACATCCAGTGCTTATGTTTTCATCAGTTAAATATGCTTCATATGCATATACAAATAAACATATTGCACAAAACCTTATACTTTTATTTCACACCAAAGCTACACTGTTTCCATGTAAATTTGCAAAGAAGCAACACGGTGCCACTGCTAAGGGAGCGGTGCGAGAGAGACAACTGCCAGTTTATCGAACCTTGTATTATTGAATCATGGTTGTTATTAACTTTGCCGCTACCAGCAGCGCTAAAATGCAAATTGGATTCATACATACATATGGCTTTTTATTGCTGTGCATACATCGTTTTCTTTCTTTTTTCCCTTTATCTATACTCTATCTTCCTTCTTACTCATGTAACGTTTTCAGTTTTAAAAATTTCACTCTCCATTTTTGCGATACCGCCGCCTAAGAAGTTTCACTTCAAAAAGCTGTGGTGTTTTTACCGGAATTATAAAATTTATTATATTTTTAGACTCACGCCAAAATATTTTTCTGAAAATTTTAAGATTTACCTCAGCCTCCAAAAATCTCATTAGTTTGATTCCGTTCTGAGGTTTCTTTGGCAACAATATTTTTTAAAACTAATTTTATTTATAAAAAACCGATTTTTTTTATGTATTTTCAAATCGAGCCAGCTCACGTACATCTCAATATTGTTCTGAAATATTTTAATGGAAGTCTCAAAATGTAATTGATTTTATGTATATTTCCGAGGAAAACGAGTGGTGCTTTTTTTATTTTTATTTTTTTAATGGAGAGTGATGCACCCAAATGCATATGCACGTTCTCTGGTATTGGCATTAAGGGTGGGTAACTCTGTAAATTTTGGTGTGCTGACTCAGTAACTCCAACTCACTTTAATGAGTCAGCACAGTGAGCTGGCACAAGTGTGCTATCGCACAATTGGTATGTACATCGAAATTTTTGATGATGTTAGTAATCGAAATCGATTTAGAAAAGATTATCTTTAGCTTCTGTTCGTAGCTGGCCGGCAAAATTTTAGAAAGCTGATTTCAATTGGTGAGTTCATTTGCAAAATAATTCCCCTTGGATGTATTAACTTCTAGCCCAGTTATGCATACTTAGCTTTGCTTGAGAGTTGTCATACAAGAATCTGTTAAATGGGCTATGCATGTAAGCGGTTACCCAACGCATAGCACTTCACATGTAGAATTCTTTTTGGTTTTGATTTTAACGTAAAAAATGGTATAACAGTGCAAGTATGCATAACTGGGCTATTCGCCTTGCTTCTTGTTAAATTTGGAAATCGTATATTCAATTGATGGTTAGTCTAGTGATGCCATCTATTATGGTACTTTTTGGAAGATCGTATTGTGTGAATGTGTCAGCTCATCAATTGAGTTACCACATCGACACAGTTCTAAACAATGCAAGCCGCACCGAGCTATGCAAGTGTCAGCACATCAACTGAGTTACCATATCGACTCTGTAGCACACTGAGCTATACATTTTCAGCACATAAACTGAGTTACTGAGTTAAAAACTTTTTCAGAGGTGAGTCTGAGCGTGCGGCACAGTTCTAAGAGTCAGCACAGTAAATCAGCACAGTGTTGAGTTACCCACCTCTAATTGGCATCTTTGATGGCAAAATCTTAATAATTTTTGTCGCACAGCCATTTTTTTATATTTTAGTGAGCGTTTCTCATTCTAGTACATATGTATGTACAATAAAAAAATTTCTATTTTACTCGTACACTTAAGAATATATTAAAGGAATGCGATTTTTATAGCCTTCAATCATAGTTCTCAATACCCGCAAACTTAAATGCATACATACAAACATACATTTGTACATTCACTGGTCATACTTAGTTAAGTATTCTACTAGCTTGCAGAAACTCTTTTTTCTTTTTTTTTTGTGGAAAAAATATTCGGTTTCTCATTAATTAAATTTTTAGCATGCTGTTCGCCTATGAATTTTAATTAATGGATTACCATCGTCCCATTAATGATTAGTTAGAATTTCCAACAGTAACGAGAGATGTAATTGGTTCAGTTTTAAGAGATTTCTAAACCGCCAACAGCTAACCTGTGGTTAAAAGAACCTAGTCATCTTATATTCTAAGGTTTTCACTCAACGTTCGTTGAGCTGAATAAAAGCCCACCTGTGCCGAAACAAGTCATGTATAGCATTTACTGGCGATATCGCTGCGAACTTTATTCTAAATAAGCCTCATAGCCAAGTGATCTGACAGAATCGAGCTAGAAGTTTGATATACCTTGACAATTTTCGATTCATCAAAGAGCGATGAGAGTGTATTGCATTTGCAAGCATGCCATCCGTTGTTTTCTTTATTTCGGTTACCTACGCTTGGAAGGCAGTGCAGTGATATGGCAACCTAAATATAAGGTTGATGGAGAATTCCTTCTCCTAACGTTTCATGAAACTTCGATCCATTCGTGAATAAGTTTTCGGGGATACCCTTTACGGGATACGCGACGTGTAGGATCCATATGAACACAACATCGGTTTGTAGTGGTCCGTTTGCGCCGGAATGAACTCGAAGTCTGCTGATATACGAGTACAACGCTCCGCACATCGTGAAGCGCAAAACCACCTCTGGTTCGGAGTGCTGCAATTAATTTTAATTAAGGTGGGTCTCTGCACTGTCTCATATTTATGTTTTTAGTTCATTTCAACAATGCTCGCACTCTTGCTTCAAGCTATTCGAATTATTTCCGTATTTGTATTCATAAATTCCACAATTTATGTCTCATTTATTCTTATGTTTGTGTTTTTAAAATAATTATCATTTTTCCCAGAAAATAATTGCATCTTTATAGCAACATTATTATTAATTCAAACTGTTATTAGTTATAACATTTTATGAGCACGTGAGCTCTTTTTCAAATTGTGGAAATATTAATTTGAATGTAAATGGGGTTTCTTCGCTAATTGCAAATACAAACATTTGTACGTATGTACAGTAGCTCAAGCAAGTGTTGATTTTTTTTATATTCAAAATATTTTTCAATTTCAGAATTTTTTCTTCTTATTTTTCTTTTTTATATTGTTTATGCTTTAACCAAAACCATAAAATCTAGGTTACAAACTTTATAAAAAAATTTAAAAATGCAGAAAATTTTCGCAAAATTTTGAGCTTATTATTCTGAATCTTTAGAACATTTTTGGATATGCAGTTTTATAGCCCATAAAATTTTGGTATAATACAGTGCAAGTTTCAAGCGGCTAAAAAATCGCGTTGATTTTTACTATGTTTTGTTATGCTGTCGACTTTTGCGGGTTTGTTTTGATATAGAAAGGGCAATTTATCAAGATTGAAGTGGATTTTTTTAAATTTTTTTGCGAGCGGTCTTGCGCATTTTATTTCATTAGAAATTTATGTTTATATGGAAAAAAGTGCAAACATGCACCAGCAAAACAAATTATAAAAAAACGCGTGAAACTTGCACTTTATTGGCTATAAAACCGCATGCTCGAAAATGTTCTACAAATTCAAATTAAACAATTTGAAATTTTTTCTTTAAATTTGTCTAAAGTTTGTTAAAATTTTGAAACTCCGATTTATACGGTTTCAGCTAGGGTATGAAGAGTATTTTCAAAGAAAAAAAAACAAAAATTAAATAAATTGTTTGAGTCACTGTGCATATATATTGTTTGAAAAATACTTTTTTGTTTAAAATTTGCATAACTTGCAATCAGAAAAAGGTATGTCAACAAAAAGTGCGAAATAAAATAAAAATTTATGTTTCTTTAGTATTGAAAACAAAAATCAATTTAAGCATGTCTTGAATACTTTTTGCTAAAAAAAATATTCATATTCGTCTCACATAAAAATTGCAAATAAATTTTTGAATTAACTATTAACATTATGCGCTCATGCAGCCATTTTATACTCATTGTACTCACTGCTGCACCCGGCTAAAAAATTAAAAAGAAAATAATATGAATTCAAATAACAACAAGAATACCCGGACGTTAAAAATCACATTTTCGCACGCGAATCAGGAACCAAAAAACTGCAGGCACTTTATGCACAGCTCGCAGTCGGGATGAAACTAAGGCCAAATAATTCATGACTTTCTTTATATGAGTTGAAAAGTTTATATATATTTTTAGATACATATATAAAAATATATTGAGATGATAAGAAAAATGGCATGGAAAAATCCACGAAAGTATGTAAATATAATAAACTATTACATCCATCAACTTGGCCAAAACTTTCCAAACTTTTAGTCGCTCTGTGTATATTAAGTATTATTATAAATTCAAATAATATTCGCAAAACACTCTAAACCAACTATAAATTTATCACACATCGCTGACAGGCTACTAACAGCCAGGGTGGCAGGCAAGAAGGCCGTCAATCTGCCACACAGAGTCAGTCAAGTTAGTCGCTTGTCTACAAACTATATATGTATCTCCTTACGAAACGCCACCAGTGGGGCGCTAAGCGCACCAAACAAGGCGGCAGTGGCGGCGCACAGTCCAACAAGCACTCGGCAGCAGCTTTGCCATTTTGGCTATAGACACAAATTGGGTTAATTACTCGCTTCGCTTAAAAGGGAGCTCCTCCAGCCGCCACATTTGCATTTGCTGCTAGCGCACAAGCTCGCTAGAAGTTTGAAAACTTTGTTATTTATTTTTTTTTTACATACATAAATACCCGTATGTACTTTTGCACACATGTGAGTGTACATATGTATTTAATAAAATTCTCAAATAATTTTAGCGCCAATTTTGGTTGTGATATTTGTTTTAAGTGCAATGGTTTTGATTACAATGCACTTGCCGTGGCCATAGGCGGGAATATTGAATTGCTATTAAGAGGCAACCTAAAAGGCAAAGACCAAAGCAAAACAAAAAAAAATCGATACTTTAACCAACCGCAAACCGCATCCATTTACATGTGTAGCTACATCACATATACATATGTACATACATCTTCATCACTCTTCGTTCGGCCGTCATTCGTCATATTAATGCCATCATTTATGAGTAAAATGTTAAAACTATCAATTTTCTAACCATTTTTAGCATTGCAATTTGATAGAATCGTCGGCATATTAGGCGACTTAAATACCTTGTCTGATGTGAAGTGTGCAGTTTTAAAACGTTTTATTTTAGTCATATAACTTTGGTGGTGGCGCCAACAAAGCCTTAACATGCATAGCAAATATTTACACAAATAAATTCTCACAAATTTTATGTAAATTGTATGAATTTATTTATTTTGAAAATGCACCCACAATTTCCTCATCAAACCATTTGTGTAAACTCTTGTCGCTCATATGCTTGTGTGCTATCGATTTTCATTAACATTTTCAATATATGTATAAATATTGCAATTTCGATATTGCATTTTGCCATTTAAATATTTATTTTAGAACGAATGAAGAATCTAAATTGCTCCATGGCAATGATTTCTAGTTGATAAATATTTTTGAATCTGCAGCAAATTAAATAGCAACAAAGAAGACTGGGTCTGAGCCCCTCACACCGAAATTAAACTGGAAAATTAACACAGACCACCGCGTAAAAAAGGCCTCTGGTGCTCTGTATTTCTGTAAGAAAATGCTGGGTAAGAAGTGGGGCCTACGACCTGATCTTATCCTATTGCATACGGTTCGCTGGTTTGTCGGAAAGCCGTAGAGACGAATTATATACGCACAATGTTAACTAGGCAGGGTACAAAGGTTAGCCTGCATTGCGATTACTGGGGCGATCAGCTTATGTCCAACGGAAGCATGGCGCAAGCATTCGCGAAAGAAAGTAATGAAATGAGCCTATTAGCTGACAGGCATGTCGTTACACTAATCTGTAATTCACCAGATGCAGCAGAAACGGTGGGACATCTGCTCTGCGATTGCCCAACACTATGTAGGACTAGAACCAGGCTTCTAGGAAAACCCTGCTCGTTTAGTTCTTGAATTCCGAAAGCTGGATTTGAGAGAAATAACTGACTTTTGCTGCTTTCTCTTCGTGTTTTCTTTTCAGGTAAAAATGCGAGTTGTTAAACTCGCCACTTCAACCAAGCAACCAACCAGGCTGAGTATTAGTAACTTTGAGTCTTCTTTAATCTAGAATCTGCTATCTGAGATTACATCAGAATTAATTTATCTTACGAATCTATTTCGTTGTGGTCACCAGTAGACCCAGCAAACTTGTTATTTCGACAGGGTCGAACCACAAAAAAAGAGTGCTTGCTGAATGATTTTAAGGGACTAACGAAGAGATGGCATCGTCTGGGGTACCTTGATATCCCGGACTTGTATAAGATAGTAAGTGTAGTCTGGATAAGAAGGAGCTTCAACTGCTACAGTTCTCAAACATTAATTGCGGTAAAGTTACTTGTGTCTCTGGCGCCTGCTAAAGTTCTTCGTCTTCGGGTTAGTGTTTGAACTCTAATGGCGACTTTCACAAGAACATCATTTGCGGCCTATTTAACTGTACAACGATGGATCCAGTGGTTACGTGTTGTAGGTCTAAATCTATTGCGTAAGTTCGTAGATATACCTGCAGACGTCCCTGGAAGAGGACTCTTTGTCTGTTCGTTTTTTACCTGCGTCATTAGGCGAGCAGGGATTACTTGCTGAATAAAAAATTATGTTCGCTGACGGTAAGCATTAAGGCCTCGTTATTTCGGTAATCTTCGGATGATAGCAGAAGGCATGCGGTAGCTGGCCAGAGTGTAGTGTTTTCCTAGATCTGTAGCTTCGTCTACTCCATCCTACTAGTTGCAGGTTAATAAAAGAAAGCTATCAAAGGTATTTAATATGGTATGCTTAATAGCAGTTTGAACTATTTTATTCAGGTGGTAAAAAAGGTCGCAGCTACTTTTGTAGGAAAGAGTGTAAGGCTCCGTATAATAAAAAAAGCGAGAACGGCCGTAGTGATAGCCGTTTACACAGATCAGCCATGCCATTTCGCGAATATCGAGCAGTCGTCAGCAGCTGAGTATCAGTGAAACACACTCTTGTAGCTGAGTGAGCTTCTACATTTTGTGTAGAAGTTAAATTGTAATAGCCAGAAGACACCACCTAGTGAGACCTCTTATTAATTTTTCTTGGCTTGATGTCCATTGTATTGGTCCTCTCTAGGGATAGGATCTCTGAAGGTCATCTGCTTGCTTGAAGTGACAAACGGTATCAAAGGCTTTCGATAAGTACAACTTTATTAAAACAGATCTTTCGCCGGGGCGGTGTGTCTACACTATTAGGAAAACCAAAGGTATCGAGCGATAAGGCTGGCCTTTATCGGCTGATATCCGGGATCTCAGTAGCTGAGTCACTATCCCAGACTTCCACTTGTCAGGAATGATGACAGTAGCCAATGACAAATGGAGGACCTGAGTGAGCTATTCTTCTCTCACTGGACCCAACATGCATAGTCCGTCGGGGCCATTGGCTTGGAGGCTTTTAGCAGAACTTTATGGATGCAAGCACTGGGTTCGATCTCTAGTCCGAGTGTCATCCAAATAATTCTTTGCTATTAGCTGTTGCCTCTCGGCTGGCAATGACAAATCTCCGAAGGTATATTGGTCAACAAAACGCATACTATGCATTTCTACATTTCTGTGACAATATCCAAACACACACCACAAATCGGAGGATAGGTAAGCTCGGCCAAACACTTGGCAAATGCGTAAAGCGGCATTGGTTTTCTTATTCTTAATGGCAATAAACTACGCGCCGGCGCATAAGCTTAGTTAAGCTATACGAAGTTAACTCTACAATCTATAATTTGAACCAAATCCACCACTTCTGGATTATTTTTTGTTTAAATAAATGCCACTGGCCGCTGTTTATCACCTCGCTATTGTTAACACCTCCCACGAACACATACACGCGCACAGATTTGCGGGTATTCCAAAAGAAAAACCGAAAACTTATGCTAAATTTTATATACATGTTTACCTTATTAGTTAGTTAATAACGTTTTTGGGCAAGAAAACATTTATGCTATAAATATTTATATGCAAATTAAGGCTAAGAGAAAACAGAATTTCACAAATTGAATTATCTTCACTTTTGTATGACTAACTTGTGCGTTGAACTACTTATTTTCTATCGATCAGAAAGGAGATAAAGCATTAAAAAATTAAAAATATACAATAGCTCTTCTAGTTTCGTTTTTATTACTACTTATTACATTTTATTCACTTGTATGGCATACAATGCATTTCTTTTGCGCCACAAATCGTGCTGAATATTGAATAAAATTAAATGCGCATAAAAATGCAAATTTTTCTATACATCCACACATTAGTAAATATTAGTTAATTTGTATTCAAGCTCATATAAATTTATTAAATTTTAAACTCATAACTTTGCTTAATTAAATTCGTATATTTTTTGAATAAAAATTTCCATGAAGCAAACTAAGTAAATTGATTCATAGTAGTATCAATACGAGCATTTTGTGAGGTATGAACGGTCCCTACCTACGCGTAGACCATTGAGTAACGTTAATGTAAAGATTTCAAATATACATATGTAATTATTTTTTAATTGTAACAATTTTCGTGTTTGTGCTATTAAAGACTTTTGAAACTTTCATAATACTACTAAATATTTAATAATGATTATGTATAGTGCAGCTATAAGCTGGTTTTTCACGGTTATTAGAGTTTTTTTTAACACTTTGTGTAAAATCATAAACTAATCTAAATCTGTCAGCAAAGCTTGTGTTGACTGATTGCTGAAATTTGGTGCTCAGTTGTGTAATTAAATTTGGATTGAACACTTGAATCAAAACGCCTCTAGTGGTTTTGGCTATGGCAGCTTATGCTATTATTTTGTGAAAACTTTTAATACTAACCAATAAAAATTACAGCAAGACTTTTTAGTAGTTGTACATATTTAAGGTTTTGATGAAAATAGAAAAATTCGCCGTTTAGTACAGAAAATGATATAAAATTTAAAGAAAAATTGTTGTGCTTGAAAAACTCTCAAAATTATTATTATGTTGGCTGTTTGGTTTAAGTGGATTGTCACCCTGGTGACAAGCAATTAGCAAGTTTGCCATATTGATTCCACAACTCGTGAAGCCTACAGCTATTTGGCGACTTTAATAAATTTTAGTATGCCATACAGAGAGAGGCAGCTGCACACTGAAATTTTCTGCGGGAATGGTTTGCCGAGTGCATTTAGCCTCATCCATCCAGGGTCATCGCAGCTGCGACAGAACCCATCCTTTCGGCATATACCCCAACGGGTCAGTGTCCTGCCTCATTCCTAAGAGAGCTTTGGTTTTTAATTGGTCGTACGACACGCAGTACTGCCGGGTAATCCTGTAAGACCTTGTGCAGTTCCACCTCTGCTTGGCCCTCGGTTGATAAATTTTGATAATTTTTGTCTTAATCTCCCTGAGCGATGCGCCCATGTCCACCGCGTGGGACACATTCATTGTGTAGCTACTCCTTGCTAGTTCGTCAGCCGCCTCGTTTCCTTAAATGACCCTATATCCCATATTAGGGTAACTTCGTATTGATCACAAATGTAGGCAAGCTCTTTCCTACATTCATCCACCCGTTGAGATCTAAGAGAGGTAGAAGAGAGTACCTGAATGGCCGCTTGGCTATGCGAGAGGATGTTCACCTGCGTTCTCGCTGGTACATTCTCTTTGGTGTAACTTACTGCCTCCTTAATAACAAACGTTTCGGCCTGGTAAACGCTTGCATAGTCTGGTAGGCGGAGGGATAACTTTAGGTTATATTTCTCAATGAAATCCCCATCATCCTTCGGGCAGGATCTCATTGCACCTGTTACGCTAGCAGCTGTAACTACCTAATCCTTAGTAAGGGCTGGCCACAAGACCAGCGCCCCATAAGAGATTATGGGTCGGACTATAACTATAACTGTGTATATCTAATGCACAATACTTGGTTTCAAACCCCATCTGTTTCCCAACATTCTCTTGACTGCATAGACATAAGCCGTGGCCTTACTTGCCGGCTCTTCAATGTAACTAATAATAACTTGTATGTATTTCACCTTATTTGACAGATCCAGTTCCGTTCCTCGGAACCTTGGTTTAGTAAAATTTGGTAATTTTGTTTTATTTGTGAACAGCATAAGGGCAGCTTTCTCCGGGTATACGCTACTAGAACAGTTTATGGTCCAGAAATCTACGCTTATATAATAATGATTTACCACCCTGCAAACAATATCAGCAGAAAAAA
>NW_023458557.1:74676722-74679326 GCF_013731165.1 Rhagoletis pomonella
AAAAAAGGAAAGAGGAACATCTTGTCAACAGAAAGAAAATAGATTTAGAAATACTTGACAGCGAACAGCTGAAATTGCTTGTAGACAGAAATTCAGCCCGAAAATTCAGAAAATAGGGTGTCAAAATCGTAACGGTTCGTATAGAGATTAGATTGAAAATCTGGTAACAGACGTCCAAAATATATTGGAGATACTTCTCAATGCTCTTCTAGAAGAATATATTGGGACAAACTCACGTTCTTCTACCCGGTGATGAGGCTTACAAACGAAGCCTCGAAGACTACTTTGTACCGGCTGAGCTGTAAATATGTACCAGCTATTAAAGCAGTCTCAGTGTACTCTGCGACCGACTTGTTGCGCCAACAAACAGAAGTAGTAATAAGACGAAGCCTTGGGTGAAACTTAATAAAAATTTCTCGGAGATAAAATATTGGGGCCAATACAAAGAACACCCTGTTGTAGGCCAAGGATAGCGGTAATATATGAAGCGCGCGGCATCGTTTTTGGTAGGAAATTTTTATGAAATTTAACGCTGAATGCAATGAAGCAACCCTACAGTATGCATGTTCCTATGTACATATGTATGTACTCGCATATGTACATATGTATGTAAGTATGTTTCATATGAGAGCACGTAACTTATGCATTTTTAAAAGCATATTTTCCTTTTATTGCGCGCGTATAAACAACTACCATTTATTAGCTTTTCATATGTTTCCCTTGCTGTTCCGTTTATTGTTTTCCAGTACACTTATTTATTTACATTTGCAACATTCTGTACAATAAAATATTGCCTACTGTTAAATATATACTTTTCACGACCCGACGACGGCATGCGCTGTAGGAAATGCTTCAGCAAAAGTAGCATGAAGTTGCTTGTACATATATAAAAATAGCGAAATTTATAGTCAATCCGACAAATACATTCAGAAATTATAGGCCAGTAAATAAATAATTTTATAAATTTTTTTTATTATAAAAAACTACAAAAGAACCTAACAGGGCAATTCTCTGTCGCAAGACAGATGGCAAGATAGTTCAAAAGACGTTTGTTATTCTAGCAAAAGAGTCCTAGAAAAAAAGCTCTCTCAGATAACTGACAGGGAAAAAGTGAGAATTTCAATTAGTTATTATTGAAAATAAAGTATTTATAAATTACTTTCAAACTAATTTAATTTCCTGAGGGAAGCATGCCATTCGAAAGATCCGAGTTCGACTCTCAGACAGCGGAGTTTTTTTTCTTATTTTTTAAATAATTTTTTTTTTCTTTTTTAATTTTTTTAATTTCATTAAATTTTTGTGAAGTTATTTTATATATTTTTTTCTTTTCAATTTAATTTTCTTATTTATTTATTTTTTCCTTTTTTAATTTATTTTGCTTTTCTTTCGCTTATTTAATTTTTTTTTTAATTATTAGATGTTGTTGTTTTAAAAAGTAACGTATTTTTTAATTTCGTTTAATTTTTAGGAACTTATTTTATTTTTTTAATTAAATTGTTTTCGTTTTTAATTTCACTTTATTTTTAGAAACTTATTTTATTTATTTTTTTACTTTTTAATTTAATTTGCTTTTCTTTCGTTAATTCAATTTTCTTTTAATTTTTAAATTTTATTGTTTTCAAAAGAAAAATCTATTTTTTTATTTCACTCAATATATGGGATCTTATTTTATTTTTTTACTTTATTTTTTTGCCTTTTTTAATTAAATTTTCTTTGAATTAATAGAATTTTTTTTTAAATAAAAATATTTTTTTTAATATTCAATTTGTAGGTACTATTTTTAGCTTAATTTTTTTCTTCAAATTTACTTATTAAATTTTATTGTTTTAAGAAGAAAAAAATTATTTTGATTTAATTTCATTTTTAAAATATTTTTTTACTAATTTTTGCTTAAGTTTCATTTTTTAAATTAATTTAATTTTATCGTTTACTAGTGATTGTTTCAAAAAGAGAAATATATAAGTTTTTTTCAATCCAAAGAATTAAAAAAAAAAATTATTTCTAAAAGGCGAGCAGCTTAACGCTAAGACCTCCGCGTTAGCAGATCTTTAAATTAGCCTTTCGAAAGACAATAAAGAGCTTCCAAGATAGTTGCCAGAATTGACAATTGTCTAGGGAGTTGGTGAGATGGAATATAACACGGTTTCTGAGGGATTTTATGAACTTATTACAATACATTTGCGCGTGAACTTCGTAGCGGTTAAAACACAACTAAGAACGTGGAATTTTTGAAGTAAAATCGTTTGCACTTTCCTACAGGGTAGTACAAAAATACTTGTGTGTAGAATGTGCTCAAAAGCAGTGACATTTGAAGTGCGTGTATCGCACACACACTTGCACAAACGCACTTGCTGTTCTCATTGTTGCAATTTATCTTTTCGATAGCAAAAAACATGACAACAATAAACACAATAACAATAATAAAGGGAACAGCATATAAATAATCGTAACATAATTGCCAATAAGGTGAAACAAATTTCAATTAACTGCTGACATGTCCACAGCCGGCATGAGCAGCATTAACAAACCACAACAATGCAGAAATAATAGTAATTAAAAACAAGTAAGAAAGTCTAAGTTCGGGCGGAGCCGAACATTAAATAC
>NW_023458557.1:74679426-74686083 GCF_013731165.1 Rhagoletis pomonella
TATATAATAATGATTTACCACCCTGCAAACAATATCAGCAGAAAAAACGAAAGAGGAACATCTTGTCAACAGAAAGAAAATAGATTTAGAAATACTTGACAGCGAACAGCTGAAATTGCTGGTAGAAAATTCAGAAAATAGGGTTTCAAAATCGGAAGGGTTCGTATAGAGATTAGATTGAAAATCTGGTAACAGACGTCCAAAATATACTGGAGATTCTTCTCAATGCTCTTCTAGAAGAATATATTGGGACAAACTCACGTTCTTCTACCCGGTGATGAGGCTTACAAACGAAGCCTCGAAGACTGCTTTGTACCGGCTGAGCTGTAAATATGTACCAGCTATTAAAGCAGTCTCAGTGTACTCTGCGACCGACTTGTTGCGCCAACAAACAGTAGTAGTAATAAGACAAAGCCTTGGGTGAAACATAATAAAAATTTCTCGTAGATAAAATGCTGGGGCCAATACAAAGAACACCCTGTTGTAGGCCAGGGATAGCGGTAATATGTGAAGCGCGCGGCATCGTTTTTGGTAGGGAATTTTTATGAAATTTAACGCTGAATACAATGAAGCAACCCTACAGTATGCATGTTCCTATGTACATATGTATGTACTCGCATATGTACATATGTATGTAAGTATGTTTCATATGAGAGCACGTAACTTATGAATTTTTAATAGCATATTTTCCTTTTATTGCGCGCATATAAACAACTACCATTTATTAGCTTTTCATATGTTTCCCTTGCTGTTCCGTTCATTGTTTTCCAGTATACTTATTTATTTACATTTGCAACATTCTTTACAATTTAATATTGCCCACTGTTAAATATATACCTTTCCCGACCCAAAGACGGCATGTGCTTCAGCAAAAGTAGCATGAAGTTGCTTGTACATATATAAAAATAGCGAAATTTATAGTCAATCCGACAAATACATTCAGAAATTATAGGCCAGTAAATAAATAATTTTATAAATTTTTTTTATTATAAAAAACTACAAAAGGACCTAACAGGGCAATTCTCTGTCGCAAGACAGATGAAAGGCAGATGGGAAGATAGTACAAAAGACGTTTGTTATTCTAGCAAAAGAGTCCTAGAAAAAAAGTTCTCTCAGATAATTGACTGCTTCCTAGGGCATCACCATGTTAAACAAATAAGTTCGTTGCAGGGAAAAAGTGAGAATTTCAATTAGTTATTATTGAAAATAAAGTATTTATAAATTACTTTTAAACTAATTTTATTTCCTGAGGGAGGCGTGCTATTCGAAAGATCCGAGTTCGACTCTCAGGCAGCGGAGTTTCTTTTTCTTATTTTTTAAATAAAATTTTTTTTCTTTTTTAATTTTTTTAATTTCATTCAATTTTTATGAAGTTATTTTATATATTTTTTTCTTTAATGTAAAATGTAATGTAAATGTAATTTTCTTATTTATTTTTTTTCCTTTTTTAATTTATTTTGCTTTTATTTCGTTAATTTAATTTTCTTTTAATTATTAGATGTTATTGTTTTAAAAAGAAACGTATTTTTTAATTTCGTTTACTTTTTAGGAACCTATTTTATTTTTTTTTTTTATTAAATTCCTTTCGTTTTTAATTACACTTTATTTTTTAGAAACTTGTTTATTCCCTTTTTAATTTAATTTGCTTTTCTTTCGTTAATTCAATTTTCTTTAAATTTTTAAATTTTATTGTTTTCAAAAGAAAAATCTATTTTTTTATTTCACTCAATATTTGGGATTTCATTTTATTTTTTTTACTTTATTTTTTTTGCCTTTTTTAATTAAATTTTCTTTGAGTTAATCGAATTTTTTTAAAAATAAAAATATTTATTTTAATATTCAATTTGTAAGTACTATTTTCTTCTATTTTTAACTTAATTTTTTTCCTGAAATTTAATTATTAAATTTTATTGTTTTAAGAAGAAAAACATTATTTTAATTTAATTTAATTTTTAAAAAATTTCTTAGTAATTTTTCTTTATTTTCATTTTTTAAATTAATTTAATTTTATCTTTTACTTGTGATTGTTTTAAAAAGAGAAATATATAAGTTTTTTTCAATCTAAATAATTAAACAAAAAAATTATTTCTAAAAGGCGAGCAGCTTAACGCTAAGACCTCCGCGTTAGCAGATCTTTAAATTAGTCTTTCGAAAGACAATAAAGAGCTTCCAAGATAGTTGCCAGAATTGACAATTGTCTTGCCAAAGGCTTTTGTCTTTCGAAAAACTGTGGTGAGTTGAAAGACAATCGCCAGAATTGCCCTGTAAACCTCACTTTGGACATATTTATTTACAGGCAATAGGCCTTTTAAGACTAACACACGAACTTTGAAAACAGCATATTAAAAAAATAAGTTTCCAAGGGAGGTGGTGAGATGGAATATAACAGGGTTTCTGAGGGATGTTATGAACTTCTTACAATACATTTGCGCGTGAACTTCGTAGCGGTTAGAAACACAACTAAGAACGTGGAATTTTTGAAGTAAAATCGTTTGCACTTTCCTACAGGGTATCTACATACAAAAATACTTGTGTGTAGAATGTGCTCAAAAGCAGTGACATTTGAAGTGCGTGTATCGCACACACACTTGCACAAACGCACTTGCTGTTCTCATTGTTGCAATTTATCTTTTCGATAGCAAAAAACATGACAACAATAAACGCAATAACAATAATAAAGGGAACAGCATATAAATAATCGTAACATAATTGCCAATAAGGTGAAACAAATTTCAATTAACTGCTGACATGTCCACAGCCGGCATGAGCAGCAACAACAAACCACAACAATGCAGAAATAATAGTAATTAAAAAAAAAGCGCACAAAAACAAATGCATGCTCTTAGCAGGCATTCGAAAAAAAGGCTGTCAATTGACTGAAAAACCATAAACAAAATTGACACTAAATGGTTCGATGAATTCGTACGCATGCCACATGCTTTACGAGTCTGGTTTCAAATAGATGGAGATTTTAAACAGAAAACGGTTGTCGCTTCAAATTTTTTTATAAAAAAATTTTCTTAAAACAAATTTTCTTAAATACGGTTTTTTTGTTTGTTTTGTGTTTGAAAACTCGATTTTTATATTTAAGAAAAAAAAGTACCCCGATAATGTCAAGTCTCTAAAAGTTACTCGAAAAGCTTAAATAATTATCAGATTTAAAATTTTTTTCACGATTTCGTCGCATTTTGATTATAATCATTACTCATTTTGGAATTAGAAAAAAAAACATTTTCAGTTTTTAGAGAAAAATTATTTTTTATTTTCGCACCTATGTATATAATTATATACATAGGTGCAAAAATAAAAAATAATAACTAAAAACTGAAAATGTTTTTTTTTCTAAATTTAGTTAACACTTGTTTAAAAATTAAGAAAATCATTAATTGTGTACTTTAATTTTGTCTTTTAAAAATTTTCAAGTAAGATGATGTTCTGATTTTTGCATTATTATTATTATTTCTTTATTAGAAGAAACACCAAAAATTCGTAAAGAATAAAATTTTTTTAATATAGAAAATCTGAAAATTATCAAAATAAATAAAGTATTTAATGTATATTTAAAACAATCAAAATTTTTAAATGTCTAAAAAATCATTGAAAATTTCATTTAAAATAGATTGTATTGAAAGAAAAAAAAGAATATAACAGTCAAATCTAAAAAAATAATGAGGTTTTTATTAAAAAAATCGTACAAATTTTCAAGCAATTTTAGTTACATTTTTCCGAAATAATTTATTTTTCAAGTCAAAAAAATTTAATTTTTTTTTTGGGAATGTTGCCCAATAATACCAGAGTAATTATATGTAAAAACAAATTTTTAGCTGCATTTTAACATGTCAAGGAAATAAAAAAATTGAGAACATCAACGTTTTTATAAAAAACCGAACAGCGCGACCTCTAAGAAAACTTTTTTTTCAAAATAAAAAACACGTTTCTCTTTTCTTATCACAAATAACAATAACTTGAGGTAGCGTTTATGAATTTCAAAAAAAAAATTTTTTTTAACCACTCTAATATACATGCATAGTTTCCTTTTAAAGTTAAAAAAATTAGGTTTCGATTTTTTTTTAATACTTTTCCGATTTTAAATTTTTTTGTAAAAACACCAAAAAAACTTTTTTTATTTCTTGTAGCAAAAAAAAATTTAAGATATAGGTTTTTTTTAAATTAAAATACATTAATTGAAACCCATTTTTATTCTCCATTCTTTTCCTTTCAGTCACAACTCTGCCTTCTTCAGCATATAGCGGTAAGTCAATATTTTCTATTAAGTAAATACAAATCAATCAAATCACATTCTTATCAATTTAATCAACTCCAATAAAAAAAGAAATCAATCACTCGCGCTCACGAAACCTTTTATCAATCTAGTCAAATTTCACTTTAATGGAAGTAAAAATTCAGCCGCAAAACTGCGCCATTGCTACAGCACAATCACTAAAGAATTCACATAAATATTGCCGCCAAAATATTGTTTTTTTTCCCTTTATACAAACACAATTTTTTTTCTCTTAAAATTCGGTTAGCGCCCGATCAATTCCGCACAGAGAAACACACACGTCTAGCACGCGCCAGTTGCGTTTCGATATTGAAATTGAAAATCGTTTTTTCTACGATCTAACCGCTCAAACGCTGGAGCGCCGCAAACGCTGGAGAACCTTAAGCACAACCGCTATTATAGACACAAACATAGCCGCAGCAGACGTCCAAAAATTTTGTACACCTTTGAGCTAGTGAATGTATGTTAACATATACATACATACGTAAGTGTGTAGTGAAGAAGGCAAGAGGTAAGGAAAGCTTTCGATATTTAGTTTATATGCACAATCAAATCTGTTGATAAGTGGATTAGCTAGCTCAGTGCGTCATCTTGGCCGTTTAAAGAGTTAAGCTCTTTTTAAAAGCAAACGATTGTTGCTATTAGCTATTAGATATAAATTATAACACACATATCTAGGTCTATTTATGTAATACATATCTACAAATGAGCGTATACCTTTTGATCTGGCGTTTGCCGCAACGCAGCGCATCTCATTCAACAACAAGTGATCGCGGCACTTGTTGCTTAGTGGCTTTGGCGCTTAGTTCTATTACAAACAGAAATTTTAATTTATAAGTCAACTCGCGAGTTGTTGGAGGCATTGCAATTAAATTCATAACATATGTGCGTATTTCCAGAGCAAAAGTTCTTCACGTACATGTCGTTACCTTTATCAAGAAAGGCCCTATCTCACATCGTCGCTGAAATGCAAAAAAAACGTAACTAGCTGAATTTTTTGTTTATTGCATAAAACGATGTGGGGACTTATAATTCGATGAAATGAATCATAATCAATCAAAGTTACTAAATAATAGTGTTGCAAATAGAGTAAAATCGGTGATTTACTCAGACAGCCAGGCGGCGCTACTAGCTGTTTCATCTCCTGATACCCAGTCTAAGCTAGTCAAAGAAGGCAAGATAGAGCTACTCTCGGCGTCTCAGTCAAAGTCCATCGCTCTGGCTTCCCGGCCATAGGAATATGGAAGGCAGCGAGAGTGCAGGCGAATTGGCCAAGGCGGGAGCTTGTTTAGATGAATCGGGTGCAGTGGTACTGGGATACCCCCTCAGATATATGTATACAAACAGAAGTACACTTGCACTTTCTGAAACTGGCAAGTAGGAGGTGTTCAGAGATTCAGACTTGCAAGCCGGAAAAGAACAGCACACGCCAATTGGAAATGCCAAGTGAAGCCAAGTCCTTCTCCACGTGGTCTTTCCAACGCAGAGGAGGCAATCCTCTTCCTCTGTTACCAGCATCGCGACCCGCGTTGAATACTTTCCGAGCTGGAGCGTTTCAGTCCATTCGTACGACATGGTCAACCGAGTGTAGCCGCTGTATTTTGATTCGCTGCACTATGTCTATATCGTTGTAAGACCGCTACTTCTTCTTCTTGTGCTTTATTGGCGCTGTAACCGCCTAAGCGATTTTGACCGTGTCCAAAACAGCACGCCAGTCGTCTCTCTTCAGTGCAATCTGACGCGCATACTACTCATCGTTAATCGTCTGCGCTATTCGCCATCGCGAAAAGGCCCGTAAATCTTTCGCAGACCCTTTCTCTCGTAAACTCCAATAGCCGCCTCATCAGCTGTTTTATTGTCCATGCTTCTAGCCCATACACCATCATGGGCATTATGAGAGACTTATAGAGTGTGATAGAGAGAGGACTTTACTTCTCAATTGCCTACTCAGTTCAAGGTAGCACTTGTTGTGATTGTCAACAGTGACGTTGGTGTGGAGACGCTTATGCTCCAACTGTTTGTCAGATGACAGGAGATACTTCGTTTTGTGCTCGTTCTCCACCAGACACATTCGCTTTGCTCTTCTACCGAATTCCAAGAAAGCAGAACCGCCTTAGCCCTTGTATTTACCGATTATGTCGATGTCACACGAAAGGGAGTCTCATTGTTTGGCAACAAACGGCTCGGAGAAGTGCTTCGGAATTTTGACGGAGCTGATTGTAATGCTCAACGTCATTTTACACAGCCGTATTAGTTTCACGGCAATATCAAATTCGGACATCGCGGCATAGAAACAACTTATTTTCGTGCTGTCGAAAGCGGCTTTGAAATCGACAAGTATATCGGATGTGTCGATCCTACTCTCGCGAGTCTTT
>NW_023458557.1:74686183-74688245 GCF_013731165.1 Rhagoletis pomonella
ATTTTATTCTTTACGAATTTTTGGTGTTTCTTCTAATAAAGAAATAAATAATAATGCAAAAATCAGAATATCATCTTGCTTGAAAATTTTTAAAACACAAAATTAAAGTACATAATTAATGATTTTCTTAATTTTTAAACAATTGTTAACTAAATTTAGAAAAAAAAACATTTTCAGTTTTTAGAGAAAAATTATTTTTTATTTTCGCACCTATGTATATAATCATTACTCATTTTGGAATTTTTAAATCTGAAGTAATCGAGTAACTTTTAGAGACTTGACATTACCGGGGTTTTTGTTTTCTTAAATATAAAAATCTAGTTTTCCAACACAAAACAAACAACAAAACCGTATTTAAGAAAATTTGTTTTAAGAAAATTTTTTTATAAAAAAATTTTAAGCGACAACCGTTTTCTGTTTAAAATCTCCATCTATTTGAAACCAGCCTCGTAAAGCATGTGGCATGCGTACGAATTCATCGAACCATTTAGTGTCAATTGCTTATGGTTTTTCAGTCAATTGACTGCCTTTTTTTCGAATGCCTGCTAAGAGCATGCATTTGTTTTTGTGCGTTTTTTTATACCCGAGCGCACTTGTGCACAAGGGTATATTAATTTTGTTCACATAACGGTTGTTTGTAACAGCCAAAACGAATCGAGATAGATATAGACAAATGTATACATAAATGATCAGGATGAAAAAAGAAATCGATTAAGCCATGTCTGTCTGTCCGTCCGTCTGTCCGTCTGTCCGTCTGTCCGTCTGTCCGTCTGTCCGTGTACACGATAACTCGAGCAAAAATTGAGATATCTCAACGAAATTTGGTATGTAGGTTTTCCTTAATCCAAGGTAGGTTGGTATTGAAAATGGGCGAAATCGGACTTTAACCACGCCCACTTCCCATATAACGGTAATTTCCAGAAATACGAAAACTGCGATATTTTAGTAACTACTGAAGATAATTCACTCAAAATTGATATTTACAATAATTTTTAGACGAAAAATAAGAATATTATAAATTTTTGGAAAATGGGCGTAGCCACGCCCACTTATGGTTACATGTGTATATCTTGGTAACCGCTGCACCAATTTCTTCCAAACTTGGCACAGTTGTTGGCCTTCGCATAACATACCAAATGGCCGAAAATTTTTAAAATCGCTCGATAACCACGCCTACTTCCCATATAACGGTAATTTTCAGAAATACGAAAACTGCGATATTTTAGTAACTACTGGAGATTATTCACTCAAAATTGATATGTATAATAAGTTTTAGACGAAAAATAAGAATATTATAAATTTTTGGAAAATGGGCGTAGCCACGCCCACTTATGGTTACATGTGTATATCTTGGTAACCGCTGCACCAATTTCTTCCAAACTTGGCACAGTTGTTGGCCTTGGTACAGCATAAAAAATCGCCGAAACTTTTTAAAATCGGACAATAACCACGCCCACATCCCATATAACGGTAACTTAGAGAAAGACAAAATCTTCGATAAATCATTAAATATTGAAGCTAATTTATTCAATATTGATGCTTGCAACAATTCTTTACCAAGAAATACGTTTATTGTAAAATTTTGGAAAATGGGCGTGGCACCGCCCACTTATGATCACATATAAGTATACCGGTAACCGTTCTACCAATTTGTACCAAGCTCGGTATGGTTATTGTGCTTGCCACATAAACGCAAACCGTTGAAAATTATTGAAATCGGACTAAAATAACGGCCGATTCTCATATAACGGTAAATTTAAGAAATGCTTGAAACTTCAATATTTCGAAATTGAAGGACGCTAATTTACTCAAAATTGATACACCTCGGCTTACCATCTAGCGGAAGGTTTCGGAAGGGTGAAAAAACATATATTTAATACTTGCGCCGGGTATTTAATGTTCGGCTCCGCCCGAACTTAGACTTTCTTACTTGTTTAAAACTAATTTTATTTATAAAAAAACCGAGTTTTTTATGTATTTTCAAATCGAGCCAGCTCACGTACATCTCAATATTTTTCTGAAATATTTTAATGGAAGTCTCAAAATGTAATTGATTTTATGT
>NW_023458557.1:74688345-74693633 GCF_013731165.1 Rhagoletis pomonella
TTTAAAAGCTTAAATAAATGTTTAGAGAACTTGAATGGACAACCAGCTATTTTTTAACATTGCCAAATCTCATAATATGTCTTTGATGGTACTTTGCGAACCCTCTTAATGCATTTTTTAGGCGTTTAAAGTTTACGACATACAACAATACGACACTTACGACACCTTTGTGAATATCCCAAATATCAAGTAGTTTTTCTTTAGTCTTTTGATTGTAATTCAAGATTTCACAACTCTGATTCATTTGGCTTTTTGTACAAAACATTAATTAAAACATATAAAAAATAAATAACTTAAAGTACATATAATTCATTTAAAGTGTTTTTTTCTTGAAAATAATACTATGAACTAAAAAAGGAAAAAAATTTCAGATACGACAGTTCTCATTTTGTGCAAGAGGCTCAAAGCTTTATTTTATGCTCTCCACAGACACTTTTTTGGCATTTTGCACGGATGATTTGTTAAGCGTCGCTTAGAAGGGGGCCAAATTGCGCAATTTTTTTTTTTTTCTTCTTCGATATAACTTTTGGTTGCATTCATCGTGTGTTATAACTGCACAAGTAAAATATATAAACAAATACAAAAAAAAAACTTAAGAAAATTACTTTGAAAACATCAACGTAAAACATACACAAAGTTCATCCTTCGTAGTTTCGACTACGCACATTTAAAAAAGAAGTACTTACACGAAGCGCATGAATCTAAGTAACCGCACACATCAACAGCGCAACACCGTCTAGCGCTGTACGAAAAATTAGCACTATACAAACAAAGGAAAACAGCGATAACGGTAAAATAACAACTCGCGTCGTCGAAACGACGAACCATGACCTTCCAGGGTTAAGAGAACGATACACAAGGGAATTGAAATTTGTGATACATACACACATACATTCATACATACATATTTTAAAGCATCGAGCATTTAGTGAGTTGGATAAAAGTTTTTATTTGAACTAAATTAGCTGATTAAAGTTTAGGTTGAAGTAATAAAATTCGTGTTAGATCATTATTGCTTAGCTCTTTGAGCTAATTTTAAATTAAAATTTAATTTGTACCTACCTATTCAAACAAATTTTTCTTATTTCAGAACCACAGTTAGAGCTCCTGCAAAATGACGTTGCTGTCTCCTGTGTGGACGAGTTTAACAATTGCCAGTGGGCTGTCAAGGCGAAACTCTGCAGTTACGATTATTACAAGCAAAATTGTTGTTACTCCTGTCGTGCGGCCTAAAAAGTTTTGAGCAGCCCAAGGAGTACGTAGGAGTACGTAATTTATTGTTTTTTTTTTGTTTTTGTATTTAGTATTTTTTAAGCGAAAAGTTTATAATTATTATTTAAAGCAGATAAAGTTAGGACACAGTTTTTTAATTTGTATTTTTCTGCCTACGAAAACGTTGCTAAATTAATCGATTCGAGTAAATGTTGGAAGTTTATCGAAATTTTTTTGGGAAATTAAAACTTACTTTCACTAAGTATTTTCTTAAGTATTTATAAATTTAAAGCTAGGCATAGTGTAGGAAAAATTTTGTTTAAAACATTACGAGGAAAGTTTTTATGGGAAGATTTTTTCACATTAGAATACATTGAATGTTAAATTTTTCGAACTTTAATTCAAATTAGATACAGACATATATATCTTTTGTTCTAAGCCACATTCCAATAATTAAACTCAAATAGCCGAAATTGTATTACAAAACTAACTGTAAAATTTAATTAACCATAAATAATTTTTGCTACTTACAGTGACTTTAAGACCTGGCTCACATTTTTACTTTTTTTAATGCATGTTTTGAAAGTATTTTTTTTGTTCATGCTTTAACAAAAACCACATAAATCAAAGTTTTAAAATTTAAAAAAAAATTTATTTCAACAAAATTTTATCAAAATTTCGAACTCTTAATTCTAAAAATGTTATAAAAATTCAGATCCAAAAGATCAAAATTTTTCTGAAAATTTGTTGAATTTTTCTAATTTTTTTATAAGTTTGTAACTTTGATTTATACGGTTTTACTTAAAGCGTGAACAATATTTTTATAAAAAAAAAATAACTAAAAAATTTTAACTTGAAAAACATTGCGAGCATTTAAAAAATCGACGTGTACAAACTTGTTTGAGCAACTGTATATTTTTTAGGTCTTTCCATTAGCATTTACTTCCAATGGCAATTTTCTTAATGATAAGCGATTTTTAAATTTATAAGCGTCATGATTCAAGATAAATATGTAATAACACCTAAATTCATATAAAATTTGACACGAGCAGAGCAACGCATACTTACACTGTCCAATATTTTTAACACAACCAATGCGAAATGTTCGAATTTTTAAACTATTTTTATTTATCATCATAAAAATATTTAATTATAAACATACATACATACGATATAAATGAGCATTTAAGAATTATTTGTAAATTTAACAAAACTAAAGTTTAATACAAAAATTAAAGTGCAAAAATAAAATTATACTAATTATTAAAATAAATAATAGATTTCACTCTTTTGTAAGAAAACCCAGAACAATTGTTTTATTTGCTCACCGAAAATCATTTGAGATAATATTTAGAAATTTTTATTTTAATCCTTTAAGGACCATGGGAAACAAATTTCCTAAAAGTTACTGCACCCGAAAAGAAATTGTTTGAGTTTTTAATTGTTTTATATACGTATCTTTTCTGTTTTTGAAGTGTGCCTCATATTCATTTTGCTAAGTATTTTAATCATGGTATTATTGAAAAGTTTTTTTAATTCAGAAACAATTTTAAAAAATTGTATACATTTTTTTTTCATTTACAAAAAAATATAATTTAGAAAAAAATACTGTTGTTCGGAATAAGTGTGTTTGACCAAATTAAAGTTTTTTTTCGAAAAAAATTATTTTTACCGGAAAAAAATTTTTGGTAATAAGAATTTAAAAAATAATATCAGTGCAAAACTTTTCAGACGATAAGTCGTTTTTTAGATTTTGAAACAAAGACGTTCAATCAAAATTTAGAAAATTTTCAACACTTTAAAAAATGCTTTTTAGAAAAACAAAATTTTTGAAAAAAATAATTTTTGGGAAAAAATTATATCTTTGAAATAAAACATTTGGGGAAAAAATCATTTTTTGCAGGAAAATTTTCTAACTCACAGTTTATCAGCAATCGCGCGATTTTTTATTAAAAATTTTCACCTGCGGCGCCTTTTCCATAAAAATCAATACTTCGATAAATAATGAAATGAAATTTACAGATTTGCAATCACAAAAAGCCGCTCTAAACCCCCATTATTTTTTAAGCCGGGTTCCGTATTGGAAAATTCTCCCTTTAAAACTACTACGTTGGTGTTAAAAATTATAAAATTTTTCGAGTGTCAAACGTTCGCTGGTTATCGCAGAAGCAATCTGTTGATCGTTTACTGTCCCAGTGAAGCGCGTTGCAATTATTTTTCATATCGATGCCTTACTTTCTCAACCTCGTATCTTAAATAAGGTAACTTTCCAGGAAACAAAAAAAAACTGTTTATTTTACCGTCGTTTTTTATGTAAAAATTGTAATGCAATTATTAAGACATAAATTATAGCTATGTGCACAGGTAAAAATTATATACTTATATATGTTAGTTTACGCACAAAACGAGTTTTTTAAGATACGAGGTTTCTGCATTAACCATAATTTCATTTTTGAAACTTGATTTATAAGTTACTCGTTTGCTGCACTTATATGTATACAACGAAGAGACTTCGAAACTATTAAATAAAAACAATTGGCCAATTCACAAGAGTCTCATATTCTTCGTATCGTTGTATGGTTTATTTTGTTGCCATGGTTTCTCATATAAATTTTTCAAAAAAACATAGCGCAACAGACGATAGCATGAAATAAAAGACCTTGTGAATTGGCTAAATATTTTGTTTGAAATTAATGTTTTATTTGTTAGAGGATATTATAAAAAAAAATAGAATTCATATTAATTTATTTTAATTTAATTATATCATTGGGTTGGCAAATTGTCATAAAATGAATGATAGTCTGCTGGAATCATACGTTTTAAGTCCTGTAAATCTTCATACTTTCTTTTAGAAAGCGGTAGTTGCTGATTGTAGAGACCCGGTATTACTAAGTCATCATTGTGCTGCACTTGTGGTCGCAATTTATAATGAGGTAATATATTCCACTCTTCATCAAAACATAATTTATATTGAACTCCGTCATTTAAGGTATATTTAAGAGCTCGTAAATCAACAACACATGGGTCGCCCTTCTTTGTGCCTGGTCGAATTGACTTCAAGTAATTTATTTGGGAAAAATCGCGGAAAAACGTGTGTTTTAAGTAATTAACGCGATAAGGTTGCGACAATCTGGATTGGTTTATAACCGTGTTAAAATCAGCTGGCACGTAGAGTTCTCTTCCTTTCTTCTTCCGTTCTATGGAGGCATGTACAGAATCGCACTCCATTTGAGTGTGGCCAACTACCAGGTATTTTTGTTGAATTTCTGCATACTGTTGCAAGGCATTCGAAAGTGTCACGTTTCGATTTTGTGCACAGCACCCATCACTGTAAATTATTATCGGTTTTGATTTGTCTTCCAATTTCTCTAAAAAGTCCAACAAACAAGAAGTAAACACATTAGAGTCCATGCCACCTTCGGCTTCATGCCAGACATAGCAATTAACAGTTTTGTCAAATTCGTTAAAAATTGTGAATTGGTGCACACACAGTTTTGTTTTGAAGTAGTTTGCTCCAGTTGAAAGTAGAGGAATTGTTTGCACTGCTTGCAAATCTACCGTGAACATTTGGATATCACCTTTACAACAAAGTTCCTTGTCTTCGGATTTCTCTTTCCTAGCACGCTCCTTATTTTTTATATGAATCTGATATTCAAATTCTGGCACATTTTTATTTTTGTACGCAAAACAGATATCACATTGGTCTTTCTTGGGCTTGTATATACTAATATTGGCTTTGTGTACAGCGTCTAAAAAGCATTTGTACTTTGCCTTTTCAGCCTCACTAATGTTGCTATCTTTCAAATATTTTTCAAATTCTTTGTACACTTCTGCCCAAGTTTTGTACTGAACGTCTACATATTCTCTACTTGTACTTTGTCGGCAATAGTGTGAAGGCATTTTAGGCAAATTCTGTAGAAAACAGTTCACATGATTTACTTTGGCAATGTTTCTTTTGCTTTTTCGATTTACTGTTTCACTTTTCTTTACCAAGCCAATGTCGCTTGTATGTAGATGGGCAGTAATCCTTTTGGACACGCTCCACTCACCAAGAGACAGCGTGCCTAAAAACATTT
>NW_023458557.1:74696633-74698193 GCF_013731165.1 Rhagoletis pomonella
CTTAGACTTTGTTGCTTTTTCAATTTTTCCTAATAAACAATCGTGGTACAAAACTCAATAAAAATATTAAAAATAAAATGTTAACAAGCCACAATAACATTGACAAATAAATTAAATTAAATTAAATTAAATTGAATAAAAACAAATAAAATAAAATAAAAACAAATAAAATAAAATACCATAAAGCGAAATGCATATGTAAAAACACAACAAAAATTTAAATGAATTTCTATGAAAACTATGCACACAGTAGAGAGTGTAGGCCAACGTTAGAAATCGAATTACTGACATGCTAAGAAGTATGCAATAAATTCAATAAAGACGTACATATGTATGTATATAAAAAGCGCACGTGCCGCCTAAAAGCCCGCAGCAATAAACTAGTAACCAAAATAACTGTATTAGCCGTAAAGTCGTTGAGTGCTTAAAATTTGCAATGAAAACGAACTCAATCGACGGAAAATGAAATGCGCTGAGTGAAAGAGTACGGCACGAAGTTGAGTAAAAAAAATACTCAGCAGAGAAGAAACAAACAAAAATAAAAACGTACAAAAATAAAAACGTGCAAAAATATACAAATATAATAGTACATACATACATACATATGTACATTAGTATATACGCTTTTGTACGCTATTGTAGCAGCAATTATTTCAAAACACGAGACTTTTGTTGACACCAACTGGCAACACCCGTTAGAGATAACGTATAAAATGCCGCCAATTGCGTGAATAGCTGCTGCCAATTAAATTTTTCATTTGCTACCTAGTTTTGTGTGTGTGTGTGTGTTTTTTGGTGCGTCGGATTTTCATTTCTCGTACCTTGACTTTTTTTGTGAATACAATTGCGGTAGACAAATATTATTAAAAATGTTTACAACAAAAATACTAATGCACTATGCGTGGTCAAGCTCATTGACATTGACCGCAGTGCCCGCTTATGGGGCAGTCAGTGCACCAGTACCGGTTCGGCTGTCATTCGTGTTGCCATCAATCAAATTGTGACTGTGCCGGCGAATACATAAATGGGTTGACTAGTTGTTAGCTTGGGATATTCCACTATGAAATATATTTATTGCTTGACCCTTGGGTTTACATGTATCCCATTTTTTCACGGCACACCCTTACGAATTGAATTTTTTTTGATATGTAGTATTTTCATATGTACATGCATACATAAATACTTACAAAATTACTTACATATATTTACATACAATTTATAACTTTTTTTTGTAGCGCATTTTTCACGCCAAACTACAGAGTTCCGTCATTAAATAGTACAAATTGTATTTTTTTGCTTTGAATTTTCGCTTACTTTTTTCATTCAGCAGGCACTCTATGACATTGAAGTCTCTGGAAAGCTTTGTAGGCTAATTGCTCGAAATTCGCTGTGCAAGTGACTAACAATAGGTGACTAGTACACAGGCGTGCACGCGACACTTGCGACTCCAGAACTTAAACACAAATTCAATTGACTATCTTCCGCTTTAGTTAGCGTGCTTGTATGTAATGCACTTACATATGTTCAGCTGTTTGTATGCTTAAGTATCAGTTTGCTTGC
>NW_023458557.1:74698293-74710779 GCF_013731165.1 Rhagoletis pomonella
GTTTTTTTTTTTTTTTTTTTTTTTTTTGTAGAGGTGGCACAAAGCATTGAAAGCCGAAAAGTGTGGGACTTGCCTTTCAGCTCACCGCACTAAAAACCCACCCCTGCTCCGTTTCCCTCCCACCGTGGAACTACCGTAAGGTATTACTTCGCGGAGGGGGAGCGGCCTATTGCCAATCTATGAAATTCTGCGGAGTTGTTCCGCTCGACGCAATTTAGATGAAATTGTGCTTGCCAAATTGCAAACAACGGACCAGTTATCTTCTGACTCAAGCATAGTATCCACAAGGTTATGAACCGTAAGTGGCCTCCCCACCTTCCTGCTCGAGTCATCCCTTTCGATTGCAAACCTCGGACAGACGAAAAAGCAGTGTTCAGCGTCTTCAATAATATCCTTTGCACAGAAGGTGCAGAAGGGATCGTCTTCGTGCTTAAATCGGTATAAATATGATTTTAAGCACCCATGCCCTGTCAATATTTGGGTCAAATGGAAGTCCACTTCTCCATGTTCCCTACTTACCCACCTTGATATCGAGGGTATGCGGCGGTGCGTCCAACGACCGCTGGCTGCGTGGTCCCACCTCGTTTGCCATTGCTGCAAGCCCCTCTGTGTCACCTCTTCGCGTCTCGTTCGGTTTATAGGCCTGGGGCCTGTCACTTCCACTAGAATGTCAATGGGGCAGAGTCCTGCCACCACTAGTGCTGCTTCTTCGGACGTAGTTCGGAATGCACTGCATACTTTGATAGCGCAAAATCTGTGCAAAGACCTTGCTTCTCGTACATATGACGTCTTGCTGAACGCTTCATACCAGATTTGTGCACCATAGAGCAGCACACTGCGCACGACGCTTGCGTATAGCTGCCTACGCTGTTGTTTCGGGCCTCCTACGTTCAGCATAACCCTTGTTAGTGCCCCTGCCACCTTTTCGGCTTTCTCGACAGCATAATCAATGTGCGTCTTGAAGGTAAGCCTCGCATCAACCATTATGCCTAGGTATTTTAGGGCCGCCTTTGACGTAATTTCTTGTTGACCAACCTTTATAGTCGCCACTTCTCTGACTTTTCTACTGCTTACTAGAACTATCTCGGTTTTTTTTGTGCGCAAGTTCCAGTCCTGTTTCGGCCAGCCATGCTTGGATCTGGACGATTGAACTATTTGCTGCGATAATAATTTCTTCTAAATGCTTCGCTACCACCACTAGCGCTATGTCGTCAGCAAATCCGACAATTTTCACTCGTTCTGGCAAGGATTTTCGGAGTACACCATCGTACATGATATTCCAAAGTATTGGACCCAGAACCGAACCCTGTGGTACTCCAGCCGAGACTTTATGTTCTTTGACACCGTTCTCCGTATTGTACAGTAGCACTCTATTTGCTAGGTAGTTGTCTACAATCTTGCGAAGATATGCGGGTACCTCGAGTCTGCGTAGAGCAGCGTTTATGTGTTTCCAACTTGCTGTGTTGAACGCATTTTTTTACATCGAGGGTGACAAGCAAGCAGTACTCCTTTACTCCTCCCTTCCACCTTTCGCCACTGATTGCATCTTCCGCCAACTGCTTTACTAAACTGGCTGCATCTACTGTTGACCGCCCCTTTCTGAAGCCGAACTGTATCTCTGAGAGGCCTCCCTTTTCCTCGATTGCTTCTAGCAGTCTATCGCTGATTATGCGTTCGAACAACTTGCCCGTCGTATCCAACATGCATATAGGACGATATGCTGAGGGATCTTCTGGTGGCTTCCCAGTTTTCGGCAATAGAACTAGCCGCTGGCGCTTCCATGCATCAGGAAATACTCCTTCTTTAAAGCATTCGTTAAAACTATCGACGAACACTTTAGGGTTCGCAGCTACAGCAAGCTTGAGGACACGATTTGGAATTGCATCCGGCCCCGGTGATTTTTTATCTTTAAATCGCTTGGCCGCAAGAAGTACTTCTTCCGTGCTCACCATGGGAAACTCGAACATTGTAGCAGGAAAGATTTCTCTCGCAAAACTTGGTTGCATTGGGAATAACGCCTTTATTATCGTCTCCAGCTTATTTGGGCATAATACCTGTGGTCGAACCGACGCCTTCAGCCTTTTCGTCACAACTTTATATGCTAAGCCCCAGGGGTCATTTTGGACGCTTTCACACAAGCTAGTAAAGCACTTTCGCTTGCTGGGCTTAATGGCTTGTTTAAGCTCCTTGCGTTTAGCTCTGTATATAGCATGTTCGTCGGTAAATCTTTCAGACCTTCTGGCACGCTGGTAGTTTCTTCTCGCTCTGTTGCATTGCAGTCGCAAGTCCGCTATTTGCTCATTCCACCAATAAACTGGTGCACGTCGGCTGGTCGGGTATTTTTTCTTCATCGAAGCGTCGCACGCTTGAGTGATTTTGGCCATGAGGTAGTTCGTCATGTTACTAGCTCCGTAGGGTAACGAAATTCCAGACATCATTGCTACTAGCGCCTCTTCGTCTAGAGAGTTGACCTTCCAACCTGTTGTTGCTCTAGCACTGACTTTTCTGCACTCTCTCTCCTCCTGTATCGAGAAAATGATAGCCATGTGGTCGCTATGAGTGTACTCGTCGCTAACCTCCCAAGACGTGTGTCGAAACAGCCTGCTGCTGATAAATGTGAGGTCAATAATGGACCCCACCCCATCCTTGCTGAATGTAAATTTGGTACCCGAGTTGCATAATGCCACATCCAGAGACGATAATGCTGCAAGGAGAGCTCTTCCTCTGGCGTTAGTTCGTCGGCTTCCCCATTGCAATGCCCAAGCATTGAAGTCGCCGGCTATTAATACGGGCGATCTAGTCCGGGCATCAAAGGTAAGCTTATCCATGACGGCTTCGAATTCATCGAGGGTAAAACTAGGCGGTATGTAGCAGCTATATACAACTAATCCAGAGACTCGAACACATACAAAACCTACGTCTGCCTTGAGTTGTTCCATATGAAAGGGCGTTATGGCGCAGCTCCACACCGCTGCTCGACCGGCATCGTCCTGGGCCCATAGCTGACAATCCCCCCACCTTGTATGGTTCACTTAGTAGCGCTATGTCAACATTGTGGTCAATCACCGTCTGCTCCAATAGCTCCTGTGCAGCTTTGCAGTGGTTCAGGTTAAGCTGCAAGACCTTCATGATGTCCGGGATTTTTGTATCGCCTCTATATACTACGGGCAGTTTTTTCCGCCTATCCTGTGCCTTACGTCTGGCTTTTTGTTTCTGGAGCAGATTACGCACCGTTTCTTCTTCTTACATACGTTGGCTCTATGGCCTATATCACCGCAATTGAAGCACGCCCCTTTCGAATCGTGAATGCTTTTACAGTTTCTTGCCAGGTGGCCAAACTCTAAACATTTGAAACATTGCGGCGGGTGCATTTTTAGTCTTATTCGACAGATTACCCACCCTACCCGAACTTTGCCCACTGCGATCAATTTGCTCGCCATGGCGGCTGGCAGCAGCAGGGTTGCTGTCTTCGTACCGCTGTACGCGCTTCTTAATGACTTGACGGCTTCTACCGAAATTTTGCTGCCATATACCTCCCTTTCTAAGGCAGAACAGAGCTCTTGTTTGCTTATTAGCTCGTCTAAGTCCTTAACTTCTACCGCGGTTTTTGCGGTCAGGGTCTCTACCGTCGGTTTCTCTCCCAGCGTTTCCTTGACCGCTTGTTGAACCTCCACTGTGTGCGAATCCGTGGGTTTGGCCAATTGGAGGAGTAGGTCCCCATTGCCGGTTTTGCGTACTTTGGTTACCACGTCTTCCAGATGTTTTAGTTGTGGATCGTTTTTTAAACCTCGCAATATTTCTGCATACGAACTTCCGTCACGACTTTTTATTACTATAGCATCCGGCTTTGGCAACTTGGGCTTCGGCTTCGACCCTTTCTTTCCTTCTACTGTCTTCCATTGAGGTTCTTTGCCATCATTCGCCCCATTTGATCGGTTTTTCCTTTCACTTACGTTCGCTGGCGTCATTGCTTTTTCCTGACGTTCTATCGCAGTGCTTGGCTGCTTTCCAGTTTTACTCGGTATACCGCTCCCAGGGATTTTTTGAGGCGTTGTTTGGCAAGCGGCACTCAACACGTTTCGCGGTAGCGCGTTCCCTGTTTTGCCATACAGTATGGCCAGCTCGGCAATGATATCCCGCATAGGCTGGTGAATGGACCTTCTTTTGCCATCTTCCAGCATTTCCACCAACTCCCGTATTTTAACTCCCAGAGTAACCTACGCGGTCGGTTGATCTTCTGCTTTGTCCATACGCGCGCCTGGAGATGATGACCAGGGTCCTGTAGGCGAGCTCGCCTGTCTGGGGCGCTTTCCAAAAGGATTTATGACGTCCCCACTCTCGGTTGCCAATACATCACCACCTCCTGCCTTTTCACCCCCTTCGTATTTCGCCCCGGTGGAGGCAACCTTGCGAGGCTCATAGTTTTTTTTATTTTTTTTATTTTTTTTATTTATTAGTAATAAAAATACTCAAACCCACAGGGCAATTTTGCTACCACCCTAGCTTCAGTCACTATCTGCTGTTTGGTTTGGTACTTCGCTAAGTTTGCTTAAACTATTTGACTACCACTGGCCGAACAAAACTGTTCCCACTTTTAACGAGGAGATCAGCTGTATTTGACACTTTATTTGTAAACACGGCATATTTCTGCTATCTCGCTCGTAAAATGTTTTCCAGTCTGCAAGTCCGCGAAAAATTGATTATATTTTATATTTTGTGATTACAAATCACCATACAAACGATTCCACACGCGTTTCCGTCACCCCGACTACGGAAAGGACGCACTGCACACTTCCCGGGTAAGCCGAAAGAGTTTAATCACGTTTGGGTGGCTATCTCTGTTTATATTTTTCGTCTTTCAGGAGCTCCACTTGGGAAGCCGCCAATTCTACCGCGTACAAATGTACATGTATGCAGTATGAAAAATTCGGTTTGCATAGGAGGTGCCACGTAACTTTTTCCAATAACCGCAATTTTTATCCATGAATTTGCAAATGTTTTCATATATCTCCATACCATATTCGAGTAGTCTACCATGAACACTTCCAGAGATGTGCAATATGAAAAATTCGGTTTGCGTAGCGGTATGAAATATACTTTACATCCGATTCTCATACCTACCATATATAACACAAAAAATTTCATAAAAATCGATCGAGCCGTTTAGGAAGAGTTCGATTTTTATATGTATATTAGATAAGCACGATGCGAGGAGCATAGAAAAAATTTCGACGAAAAAAAAATATTTTAAGTTGGAACCAACAATACACACCCACAAAATTTCATTGAAATCGGTTAAGCGGTTTCGGAGATTAGCGTAAACGAACACAGTGACACGGGATATTTATATATTAAGATACCCTACTATAAACACCTACCATAGATACGTTTGCGTACCAAATTTCAATTTCATTTGACTTGTGGTTTTGAAATTATAGCTGATAAAATTTTCCACGCCTATGGGATGTGCCACGCCCCCTTTTACAAACCCATTTCTATATAAGCACCTACCATTGATATATCTGCATACTAAATTTCAAGTTCGGGGGGCTTATAGTTCCGAAGTTACAGCTGATAAAAATTCCATGCCTATTGGATGTGCCATGCACTCTTTTCCAAATTCACTTATATATACCCTAATATAAGTACCTACCATTAAAATGGCTGCGTACGAAATTTCTAGTTCACTATAGATACGTCTGCGTACCAAATTTCAATTTCACGTGACATATGATTCCGAATTTTCCACGCCTATAGGATGTTCCACTCAGTTATATATGCGCTAGTTAAAGCGCCTACCGTAGATATGCCTGCACACCAAATTTCAAGTTCTTGGGACTTATGGTTCCCATGTTATAGTTGATAAAAGGGTCCACGCCTATGGGATGTGCCACGCTCCTTTTTACAAACTCGTGTATATATAGCCTACTGTAAGCACCTACCGCAGATATGTCTGCATACCTAATTTCAATTTCATCTGACTGATGGTTGTGAAATTATAGCTGATAAAAATTTCCACGCCTGTGGGATGTGCCACGCCCCCTTCTACAAACACCTTTATATATACTTTACTGTAAGAACCTACCATAGTTATGTCTGCATACCAAATTTCAAGTTCATTTGGCTTATAGTTCCGGAGTTATAGCTGATAAAATATTCCTATGGGATGTGCCACGCCCACTTTTACAACCTCATTCATCTATACCCTACTATAAGCACCTACCATATGTATGACTGAATAACAAATTTCAAGTTCATATGACTTATAGTTTCGGATTTATAGCTGATAAAATATTCCACGCCTATTGGATGTGCCACGCCCACTTCTACAAACTCATTTATTTATACCATACATAAGCACCTACCATATATATGACTGTATACCAAATTTCAAGTTCATGTGACTTATGGTTCCGAAGTTATGATTAATAACAAATTTCACGCCTATGGGATGTGCCACGCCCACTTTTACAAAGTCATTTATATATACTCTACTGTAAGCACCTACCATAAATATGACTGCATACTAAATTTCAAGCTCATGTGACTTATAGTTTCGAAGTGATGGCTGATTAAATATTTCACGCCTATGGGAGGTGCTACGTCCCCTTGTCGAATCCCAATTTGTTTACTCTATTATAGGCCCAGGTGTCATAGCAATACTCTGTCAAAATTTTGTTCGATTCCGTCCGTCCGTTTAGGCTGCAACCTGGCAAATACATACATACATACATACTTCCACAAATATATAGTAGATATATCCTTCTCTTAGCGTAAAATAATTTTTGGGGATGTCTCGGCCACAGGGCCACCTATCGTGTAAGTTTCAAGTCCAAATATTTCCTTTAAATTGGCTAAATTGTTTTCTAAATATGAGCCAAATCAGCAAGTAAATGCAATTTTTATGAATATCCCGACCCCAGCGCCACCTAGCGATTCAATTTTTAGTCGAAATATTTCCCTTCAAGGTGCTGAAATATGTTTCAAATATGAACGAAATCGGTCCAGCCGTTTAGTAGTTTAGTGACATTCAATATACGGAAAACTCTATGAAATTGTGAAATCGTGACGTCTCAGCTTTCTTCATCTTTCGGCAACAACAACAAAAAATTTCAAATTTTTTTAAATCAAAGAACCTTTCACACAGAAGGTCCTAAATGTGATTTTTACAGAATTGAAATCGGTTCAACCGTTTGGTCAGCCATCGCCGTCATACGAAAGACATTTCATTTTTATATATATAGATGTGAGCAAACAACATATTGCTTGTATAGTCTTCTATTCTCTTTCACTGCAAGTTGAATTGTTTTAATATCTTTTGCAAAATTTTGTACAGATAAGACTAAAGGGTGAACACACCAAAACTGCGACACTTTGGGAAGCTTATAAGTTACACAAAAAGATTTCAATATTTTGAAATTTAAATACCATAAGAAATTTCATTTGAATTTGATTCCTAGTTGAGCTTAAAATGGCAACTGAGTTAGAAACGGGACAAACCATTTTGCACGAGTTTATAAATGATCCGGCCTTAAGTACCAGTAAAATCAGGGTACGAAAATAAACTGTACAAAACAATTCCCATTTGCTCATCGATCATCATATCATTTGTGGTTTTGTACAGTTTTGTAAATAGTAAGAAACAAATTGTAAGATTCACTGTCATTTTCCCCAACGAGAAACGTTTGCTTTTCGTTTGTGACAATTGTACCATAGGGTACGTTTTATATGTATGCAAACGTTTCAATTACGTGAAAAATAATTTTTTCTGTAAATTTTCATATCCAATTCAATTAAAAAACATTTTTATTTTTTTATTCATTGCAGCCATTCGTTTTGTATTTGTTTATTGCATATATGTGCACACATAAATATATTTTCCCTGCACGATTCATTTCGTTTGTTGTTTCGTCTGTAACTACTAAACTACTGTAGTGTACTATCGCCAAAGTGAACTCAGCCGTTTTTTTTCGTATTGTACCGAACTGTTAAAGTAATAAACGAAACGAAATAGTAACGTACAATATAGTTTATTTTCGTAAACTGAGTAAAATTGCTAAAAATTAAAGATTACACTATTCGACAGTTTACAGGGTTTTAATCGGTACAAATAAGGCCTGGCAGTTACGAGAGAACCAGAGAGCGGGGGTTGGCATGGTCAAAGTGATAAAACCAGTGCTCGGAAGGTCCTCAGTGCGTTTTCGCGTGATCCGAAGGTTCTGTCGCGTTATGTTGCAAAATCCGTACGGAGATAGCAGTTTTTCGTACAAAAGGTAAAGCGGAAAGCTTCATTGAGGTGTTTTACAGATCAAACAGCGCCAGACCGAGGCGCAAAGTAGAATGTTACAACGAAATCCCGCAGTCGGAAGTTGTATGAATTCTAAATTAAAAAATACAACTGCATCGTTATGGACTACGAAACCTGCTTTAAAAATTCAAAATATATTGCAGGTCCAGATTTGTATACTGCTGCAAGTCGTCAAGATGCCCCTGAAAGCTGTAAGCTAAAAATGAAGTCCAAATTTCCAAAAAACAACATTGTTTGGCAAGCTAGTTGTTCCTGTGGCGGTAAGAGCAGCCCTTTTTCCTCATCCGGCACAATGAATTATCAAGTTTATCGGGATGAATGCCTCAAAAGGCGTCTTCTGTATTTTATCAACATATAAGGTAGTAGGCCTCTGTTCTAGGCGGACATGACAAGCTGCCACTATGCCAAGGACACATTGCCGTGGTATAATGCAAATAACATCAATTTTGTACCTCATGACTGCAATCCACCCAATAGCCCAGAGCTACGTCCTATTGGGGAATATTGGTCAATTGTCAAAGGAATCTTGAAAACAGGTGAAACAGTAAAAAAAAATTGAAGAGCGCAAATTAAAGTAGTTGTGCGCATCGCGTAAAGTCAATGATGCAGTCGTGCAGAACATGATGTCGCAGGTGCGATGAAAATACCGATCACTTGCTTATGGAGCAAATAATAACTAAAATTGTAACATTTTAACAACATATCGCTAGCTTAGAAAGAAAAGTTGCTAAGTCCCATTTTAAAAATTTTACAGGAGAGGAAAAAATCTTCCTATAGCCATTTTCTTTAACTATTTCGCAAGACTTTGAATCAAACATTTTGCGCGTTTAAAGCAAAGCAAAACTCCATAAGAATCAGAAGGATTCGATATTTATTAAAAGATTTCGTATTATTTTGGCCTTATCGGATTTGTGGTGCTTCTTTTGGACTTAGCAAATTTTCCTTTTATTGCTTATGAAGAGGAAAAAATAAAACAAGTACCTTTATAATTTTCGAAACGATGCGCGTTCAATTTCTCTAGCCTCCTATATCAAAATATGAGTTTTCTTAAAAAGTGGACTTAGCAACTTTTCACTCTAAGCTAGCGATATAAACTTCCAAGTTATATAATACAAAAAATAATAATTTCAAAGCCTTCTAGTTTGTTTGTGGTAGTAATCTCTAAGTGTCGCAGTTTTGGTGTGTTCACCCTTTAAAAAGTAGAAAATAAATAAAATAAAAAAACTTTTTAATATACAACGCTTTTATAAATGGACTAAAAAGTAGAAAATAATATTTCTCAGTCCCACAGAATTTGTTTTGATAACTTTTGATTTTGAAATTTTAGCAAAAGCCATTATAAACAATTAATGACATTGAAAACGAAAAGCTTGGGGCGCATTGATATGAAAAGTAACATATCGATGCCTTACTTTCTCAACCTCGTATCTTAAATAAGGTAACTTTTCAGGAAACAAAAAAAACTGTTTATTTTTTTACCGTCGTTTTTTATGTAAAAATGGTAATGCAATTATTAAGACATAAATTATAGCTATGTGCACAGGTATATTATATACTTATATATGTTAGTTTACGCATAAAACGAGTTTTTTAAGATACGAGGTTTCTGCATTAACCATAATTTCATTTTTGAAACTTGATTTATAAGTTACTCGTTTTCTGCACTTATATGTATACAACGAAGAGACTTCGAAACTATTAAATAAAAACAATTGGCCAATTCACAAGAGTCTCATATTCTTCGTATCGTTGTATGGTTTATTTTGTTGCCATGGTTTCTCATATAAATTTTTCAAAAAAACATAGCACAACAGACGATAGCATGAAATAAAAGACCTTGTGAATTGGCTAAATATTTTGTTTGAAATTAATGTTTTATTTGTTAGAGGATATTATAAAAAAAAAATAGAATTCATCTTAATTTATTTTAATTTAATTATATCATTGGGTTGGCAAATTGTCATAAAATGAATGATAGTCTGCTGGAATCATACGTTTTAAGTCCTGTAAATCTTCATACTTTCTTTTAGAAATCGGTAGTGGCTGATTGTAGAGACCCGGTATTACTAAATCATCATTGTGCTGCACTTGTGGTCGCAATTTATAATGAGGTAATATATTCCACTCTTCATCAAAACATAATTTATATTGAACTCCGTCATTTAAGGTATATTTAAGAGCTCGTAAATCAACAACACATGGGTCGCCCTTCTTTGTGCCTGGTCGAATTGACTTCAAGTAATTTATTTGAGAAAAATCGCGGAAAAACGTGTGTTTTAAGTAATTAACGCGATAAGGTTGCGACAATCTGGATTGGTTTATAACCGTGTTAAAATCAGCTGGCACGTAGAGTTCTCTTCCTTTCTTCTTCCGTTCTATGGAGGCATGTACAGAATCGCACTCCATTTGAGTGTGGCCAACTACCAGGTATTTTTGTTGAATTTCTGCATGGTGAGTTATAGCATACTGTTGCAAGGCATTTGAAAGTGTCACGTTTCGATTTTGTGCACAGCACCCGTCACTGTAAATTATTATCGGTTTTGATTTGTCTTCCAATTTCTCTAAAAAGTCCAACAAACAAGAAGTAAACACATTAGAGTCCATGCCACCTTCGGCTTCATGCCAGACATAGCAATTAACATTTTTGTCAAATTCGTTATAAATTGTGAATTGGTGCACACACAGTTTTGTTTTGAAGTAGTTTGCTCCAGTTGAAAGTAGAGGAATTGTTTGCACTGCTTGCAAATCTACCGTGAACATTTGGATATCACCTTTACAACAAAGTTCCTTGTCTTCGGATTTCTCTTTCCTAGCACGCTCCTTATTTTTTATATGAATCCTGATATTCAAATTCTGGCACATTTTTATTTTTGTACGCAAAACAGATATCACATTGGTTTTTCTTGGGCTTGTATATACTAATATTGGCTTTGTGTACAGCGTCTAAAAAGCATTTGTACTTTGCCTTTTCAGCCTCACTAATGTTGCTATCTTTCAAATATTTTTCAAAATCTTTGTACACTTCTGCCCAAGTTTTGTACTGAACGTCTACATATTCTCTACTTGTACTTTGTCGGCAATAGTGTGAAGGCATTTTAGGCAAATTCTGTAGAAAACAGTTCACATGATTTACTTTGGCAATATTTCTTTTGCTTTTTCGATTTACTGTTTCACTTTTCTTTACCAAGCCAATGTCGCTTGTATGTAGATTGGCAGTAATCCATTTGGACACGCTCCACTCACCAAGAGACAGCGGCCTAAAAACATTTTTTTGCAAACAAACTTGACCTCTCCTGAAATTTTGAAAGTGTAGACTAATGTGTTTACTCGCCGAGAAATAGTACTAGTAGTTCTTGAAGCGACCGGCCTTTGGGACACCATAGCAACGACAAACGTTTTTTTTTCTTCCCATGACAGTAACCAAAATGCTTTAAATATATCCTTCCTATTTTCTTCTGTAATTTCATTGCACTGCTTACCAAATTTTTTCGCACATATTTCCGAACGGCACCGAGCTTTCAAAGTTCTTTCTTTTCTTATTTCCATTATCCCAGTTCCTTTTTTGCTTCTCTTAATCGATGCATACTCCCGACCACGCATTCGCTTTAGTTTTTGACGGTTTCTAGTCCAGTTTTGCTTATCTCCCTGGCCTTTCCGTGCTCTTTTTACTGTGGTGACTCCAGAGGATTCATTCAACAATACTGGAGAAGATTCATTCTTAGATAGATCTGAATCAGTGCTGGGATGATACTCGCTTTCACTTGCGGAAAAGTCGAATTCTGAGAAAAAGCCAGAGTTATCAGAGTCCACTGAGAGAAAATGTCCTGTTTTTTCATCCAAAATTACGTTTCCATTCTGTTGTGTTTCAGGTTCGTGGCATTGATTCCTGATAACAAAATGACCTGTTTCAGCATCAAGAACGGCGATTGTATTTTCATTCATATTAAGCGCAGCTTGAGTAAAATTTAAATTCACTTAAAAGTAACACTTCTTCACACATTCCTTTTGTGGAATTTTTTTTAATAATAAAAAGAAACTCCTCAGAAATAAATATTCACCAAGCAAAATAATAACGAAAACCACTGCAATGCAAGGAATGAAATTAACTTCACAGTCTTCTCACTACAAGTACTACAAGGAAACGGTAAATTTTTGTTCGTTCTAGCGTCGCCGAAAAA
>NW_023458557.1:74710789-74712440 GCF_013731165.1 Rhagoletis pomonella
TCGTTGCAGTTATAGAACAGAAATATAGGAATCGTTTGATATGAAAATCTCAAAATCGCATTTTTTTAAGATACGAGGTTGAGAAAGTAAGGCATCGATATATTGTTTCGATGACCGTGTGAACCAAACGCGAACTATTTCCGAAATAGATTCCGCAGGGTGCTGCAGTGGAAAGGGAAGGAACTACGAAAAATACCACTTTTAGCACATTTATAAAAATGCCGCAACCATAACTGGTTTAACGTGAGTTTAAATTTTTCCATTTAAAATAGAGTTCATTTCCTCACAAATACCAAAAAAACCCAAGTAAAAAACTATAAAACAATACCCAATAAACATTGATTGGAACTGGACTGGAATTCGAATTCATAACGAAGTGAAAATTCATTGGATAACGAGGATTGCGTTTTGCTGGAGAATGGCCTAGTTCTCGAATCGAATACTACCCTATGCCACATTCGTTATCGAAGGAAAGACTCGAAAACAAGATTCGTTTTCCAATAATTTTCGAATTGTTAACCAAGCCCAATGCTTATTGAGTAAAAAAACTCATCAAATTTTCACCCAAATTTTAAACTACTTCTCAGAAGCGCTAAACTTTTTTTCAGTATACAGTTTTATTGTCCTTTAAATTGTAATTCAATAATGTGCAAGTTTCAAGTGTCTAGGAATTACCGCTGAGTTTTTAGAATTTTTGGTGAATATGTTGAGATTTTCTATCAATAGAAAAAAAATGTGTTTATTCGTTATTTGGAAGTAAATGCGACTATGAAAATGTATACAAAAAATTTTTAGCACTTCTGAGAAAAACGTTTGAATTTTGGATGGAAATTTTGATACGTGTTTTCTTTAGTTTTCTACACTAATCCAGGGAATTCAATAATTTTTATGAAAGGTAAGACTGCAACCCGTCAGATTTTCAGAATATATGGCGATGAAGATTGAGACATTTGATTATATTTTAATGAAAATTTAGTGAATGTAGTATAAAAAAACCAAATTCGCCCGAGTAACATTTAATGATAACCATAAGGTAAGCAGTACCCTACGTCATTTATTTAAAAACAACATAATTTTGGGAATTCAAAAGTATTATAATTAAAAAGTACATTTAATGACAGAATATGCTAAATTCCATACGTATTATTTTTTTTAAGTTGTTTTGATGTTTCTCACATCATTGCTTAATACAGTGAGTTACAAAACCTTCATACGGGGATTTTCTTACAATATTCACAATGTTTTTATGCCAAATTTTTTCGTCGACAGTGTATGATGTAACAAATCTTGGTAAATTATAATTTAAAATTTTACATATGTTTGTATAACGCATACAAAAAATCTAAGGAAATTTTTTGCCGCTTTAAACTTGCAATTTATAATGCTATCACACACCACACCTCTAATTAATTTTTTTTTTAATTTTAAAATAAAAATTTTATGAACTGTTAAACTTTAAAGTTTTGATTCCGAAGGTTTGGGCAAATCATGCACTATACTTTCATAAAAAATTGAAGAAAACACCAAGCATAAAAAGCTTGTGAATACCGTACAAAAATCACTTTATGATCGCTTTTCTAACTTACAGTATATCATCAAAGGCCGGAGCAGCTGCTGCTCCCACTGTGTCAGTTTCTGTTTTCGTCAAAAA
>NW_023458557.1:74712540-74713995 GCF_013731165.1 Rhagoletis pomonella
TGAATATTTTTTCGAGTCCCACCTTCGATAACGAATGTGGCATGGGTAAGTATTCGATTCGAGGACTAGGCAAACGGTATACTCCAGAAAAACGGTACCCTCGTTATCCAATGAATTTTCACTTCGTTATGAATTCGTATTCCAGTCCATTATCTAATTAAAATTATAATGAGAGGGAGAGATTGTCTTATATTTCGCTTCGAGAATTTAATTTCGATTTTAATTTTGATTTTGATTTATTACACAATTTTTTAAATAAAATGAAGTGCTTTCTGCTGGGCTATGCGTTAAGGCTTCTCAAATTTTACCCCTAAAAAACCTCGTTTGCTTCCGAACGGAAGAGCTATTAGATGGTATTCTAATACAGTTTCCAAAGGTAAGGTTGTACTTAAAAATCCCTGATTTAAAGTGTTTATTAGCAAGAGCTTATCATTTTGCCAACTGGTTTTTTAAGCAGAATTAACATACTTAGTTTCATAGGTTTGGCTGTAAGAATTTACCATTGCAATTCAATTAATCTTACATCTTGGCTGCTCGAATTTCCAAAGAATAGTCTCATTAGTCAAACATTTCCGGGAAGAAATAGGTAGGATAAGAGGAAAGTTCAAAGCAAAACTTTTTAACATCTCTAAATATAAACTCTATTTTTTCTCAGGGTAATAAAGAGATGAAAATTACTTATAGAAAGTGGAGCATTAAAAAAGTCAGAAAATACTCACCAAGATAGACCTAAAATTCTGATGCCAGAAAAAAATATAATTGCCAAATCTAGCCTCAAAAAGGTTCATCTGGTCACACTTGTGTGTGTTTACGAGCTACGATGAGAGCTGCGAGAATAGCAGAGAAAATCTTAAATCGGTATTAAGTCTACATACATATGTATGTAGATATGTATGTGTTAATCTAGTAGCAGAGCTGTGAACAAAGAGTAACGATACGAGCCAAGAAAATCGCTGATGGAATTTTATTCACTCTAGTCGCTCTTGTCAGCATGGACACTGAAGTTCTTATAAAAGAAGTTTTTGCGAGACCCGGATTGTGGGATAAAAAAAATAACAACCACCACAATATTTTTGTGCTGGAAAAACTATGGGAGGAAGTGGCTGTTGAAATGAAAACTACACGTGAGTAAACTTTCATATTAGATATTCAATTTATTAGCTTATATTGTTAATCATGCTGACATTTTCGTTTACCAAATCGTGTATGTACGTATGTGTGTATGTATGCACGCACATACATTTACTTCAATATTGTCATAACTCAAAAAATATAAAAACTGAACTAAGTATGCAGAAATCACGGAAACCTCTTATTCTATGTAGTGTAATTTCATAGTTGTAACGACTACCAGTAGCTCACTACAACAAAATATGTGTATTATTTTTTACTATGGGAGTATGTATGCGTATGGTTGTGTTCGATAACAAAAAAAGCCACCACCAGCCAACTATT
>NW_023458557.1:74714095-74716812 GCF_013731165.1 Rhagoletis pomonella
TTTTTTTGTTATCGAACACAACCATACACATACATACTCCCATAGTAAAAAATAATACACATATTTTGTTGTAGTGACCTACTGGTAGTCGTTACAACTATGAAACTACAGCAAAGAATAAGAGGTTTCCGTAATTTCTGCATACTTAGTTCAGTTTTTGTATTTTTTGAGTTATGACAATATTGAAGCAAATGTGTGTGCATACATACATACATACGTCATACACTATTTGGTAAACGAAAATGTCAGCACGATTAAAATTATAAGCTACTAAATTGAATATCTAATATGAAAGATTACTCACGTGTAGTTTTAATTTCAACAGCCACTTCCTCCCATAATTTTTCGAGCACAAACCTATTGTGGTGGTTGTCATTTTTTTTATCCCACAATCCGGGCCTCGCAAAAACTTCTTTTATAAGAACTTCAGTGTCCATGCTGACAAGAGCGACTAGTGAATAAAATTCCATCAACGATTTTCTTGGCTCGTATCGTTACTCTTTGTTCGCAGCTCTGCTACTACATAAACACATACATATCTACATCAGGGGCGCACCCAGGAATATATTTTAGGGGGGATTTTATATTTCTGAAGATATATCACCGGAAAATACTGAAAATATGCTTCAGATAATACCCTCTTTAAAATACATTTATGCAAGTTTTATGTACAGTATGTAATAAATAAATAAACGTTTTAAAATTCATAAACTGCACTTTATTTACAGATTTACAGAACTCAAACGATTTTAATCGACTTCAAAAAAAAGGGAGGTTATCATCTCGCCGGAATACATAACCTTGGACCACGAGAACCGTTTTCAATAATCCTTGTTTTATTAGAAAGATAGTAGCCAAGGTTCGTCCCGTAATTTGTTTTAGAGATCCGATGATTGGATCGTGAAGAAATTAACGGTACCCCTAAATTTGAATATGAGAATTGAAGTCGGTTGTGTTCTTTCCTTAAAAACTACTTGTTTAATAAAAAGTTCTATAAACTCAAGATGCGCTCAACTTTCAAAAGTACCTAATAAAAAATTTTAAAAAATAGTCAGTAAAAATAAATTTATTGATTCCATGAATTTTTGCACTTCTATGTTCATTTTTTCGATTTCTGGTTTTCGATAGAGATGGTGATTTTTCACGATTGCTAAATTTTTTTAATATTTCAAATACCGAAAAAATTAACTGAACTCTCAAGAAAAACGAAAAATTTATATAAAACGACGGACGAGAAATGGAAAAGAAATTTTCTTCTACCAAAATTTCTTAAATCAGTTTGCAGTTCTCAAGAAAGAAAATGCTCGTATATTTATTCCCTCATGAAAATTTACAGCAAAGCGCTTTTTCAAGCAACAGAAATTATAATAAATATTTCTTAGAGCTGGCTTCTTAGCTTTAAGATACAGATTGTATTTGAGGTTATTAGCTTTAGGGGGCGAGTTTGAACCCCAAAAGCAACCCCTTGTGTGCGCTAATGATCTACATACATATGTATGTAGACATAATACCGATTTACGATTTTCTCTGCTATTCTCGCAGCTCTCATCGTAGCTCTTATTGCAGTTCCCTGGTAAACACACACAAGTGTGACCAGATAAACCTTTTTGAAGCTAGTTGGCAAAATGAGGAGCTCTTGCTAATCAACACATTAAATCATTACTTTACCTTCGGGAGCTGTATTAGAATACGTTCTAATAGCTCTTCCGTTCGAAAGCAAACGAGGAGGCCTTTTTTGAGAAATGGATTTCAAGTAAATAATAAATTGGAGCAAGCATTTCGTGGTGTGTATGGTAAAAGTTAAATTGGTACTGCGTTGAGCGCGGCAGAAAAGGCCTCTTAAGACTGACGCGAAGTTTTGAGTGAAAAAATTTCAAAATAATTTTAATGGGTAGTAGCGTCGTCTTGATTTTGTAAAGTGCTGTTAAATTTTTCGGCATAAAAGTGTAAATATTTTTAACCTTTTCTAACCTAAATTTAGCTTCATGTTTTATGATCTTCTGGTCACACTTCACTTGATACATTACAAATTTCTCTATTATTATCGCAGCTCTCATCGTAGCTCTTATTGCAGCTTACACATAAACACATACACGTGATGCCTTCTCTTGCTTATCGTAACAGGTAAACGCTCAAGGTACATGTGTGTGTGTTGTATATACATATGTATGTATATACATTTGTACATATTTATTATACAGTATATTTTGCTTTGCTGCCTTAATGCTTAAGTGCATATTTAAGATACCTACCCCAAAATGCGCGTCAGAGGCATTATTTTTAACATTTATGTACACATATGAAAACTGCTCCGACAAACAAGAAATACATAAGTAAATACGGGTACAGTCTTAAACTGGCTACACACGACGAACATCTGCGCGCACATATGCGCCAACATGCTCGCTGTCGTTTGCTACAGACGACGAGCGGCTCATAAGTGATTTTGTACTCAAAGCGTAAACATGGAAAGGATAGACGCGGATGATGCAATTGCCATGCTTTTGACTTAACTTTTTTATGTATGTGTTTCTTAAATTTATTTATATTTTGCTTGTATGTACGTACATACATATACTTATAGTAATTTAGCCTCATTTATCAAAAATTCAATTAAATAACATGGCTTGGATGCATTTATCCGCCGATGTGCACACTTCAAGCATCAACACAAAATGAGGTTGTTTTTTTCGTTTCCAATGCGATGCTCGCAAACC
>NW_023458557.1:74716912-74721358 GCF_013731165.1 Rhagoletis pomonella
AAAAAAAGCCACCACCAGCCAACTATTGAAATCAAGAGCGTAAGCGAAAATTCTCTCCCAAAGAGAAGAAAAAACTAAACGAACAGATAATTGCAAAGACATGAAGAAGAAGACAAACCAACTGACTCCGTTTGTTTTATGTGTAAACAAACTGAAACTCATGTTGCCTTCATGGATGAAAAAGTGAACGTTCAATGTTCGCTAGGAACAAATGTATGTGGAAATGAAAACTAGTCAGCACTATCATAAAGTCACATAGCAGGCAGCCAAAAACCAAATAAAATACCAAAATTCGAAGATTTCGTTTTGTTCGTTTACATACTAGGCCTTTTTCACGTGCCGAAAATCCCGGGATTATTGGCAAATAATCTTGGGATTTGTAATTTCTTTTCTTTTCTTGTTTTATTTAATAATTAATATTTGTTTCTAAATGTGTAGCTCATTATACATAGAAAACAGTGCGATAGAAAATTTTACACACTAACATCAAGATATTCGCGAAATTATGGACCAAATATAGTAAAATTGAGTTTTTAGTTGTCACTCTGACTACAGTAACTCAAAAATGATTTTAAAAATTCAGTGAAATGTGCTTACAGCTAATTTCACGAAAGCAATTTAAGTGAAAAATTGACAGAAAATAAAAAACCATTTTCCATTTAAATTACTGGCGAAACCGGCTCTTAGAGAAGAAGTATGGGTATCAAATTAAAGAGGAAGTTCTGAGGAATTTAATCAGATTCAGTTTTTGGTGCATAGGAACTGTTAAGTATTGAAAATGTCATTTTAAAATTTTACCTTGAAATTTCGCAATACATATTTGTTTTTGAAAAAAATATATGTTAAGGACTTATATAAACTCGATAACATCCTCGAATTTCGTCCTTCTAACTTTATCAGCTTAAAAAATTACCTATTACCTGCTTGCGAATCTAAAATATTTAAATTTTTTTAATTCTAAAAAAAAAAAACCTGTTTCATTTGGTACCCATATTTTTATCCTACATTGCATTGAATTTCTTAAATAACTTTTTGAATTGATCATATCTTTAGAGTTACAAACTACGTTAAAATAAATCCTTATGTCGGAGAAAAAAACGCCATTTAAAAAAAGGAGGTTTCAAACCCATTTATTTACTATTTATATAAGCCATTTTTTCGATATCAGTTCTTGAAAAGTAATGAATGGCTAAGTGACGGGACTAATCCTGGGATCCCGGGATCGTATCATCCCTCATCGCATCATCGTATTATCATCCCTAGTACATACATACATATATGTTTTCAGATCATATGTTTTCGTGATGGATAATATTTGCTGGCAAAAATTTTTCAGCACCAAATGAACGTTTACTCTCTTTTGAGTGATGGATAATTTTTTGGCGTTATCTTGTGAAAATTAGGGAAAACTAACAAACATTTTTGTGTTGTCGAACGGATTTCATGTACGTACATACAAGGATTTAATGCCGGTTTTTTCGAGTTTTGCTTATTTTAGTTATGTATGAAAATATTGAAGTAAATGAGCGATATGTTCACATAAAACTGAATTGGGTAACATGTTAAATGCTGAAGATACTTAACTGCATTGGTTTTTGTTTGCTTTGAAGAATGTTTGTTTTTTATACCCGTGCGCACATGTGCAAAGCGTATTATAACATTGTTCACATAACGGTTGTTTGTAACAGTCTAAAGGAATCGAGATAGAAATAGACAAATGTATACATAAATGATAAGAATGAATAGAGAAGTCGATTAAGCCATGTATGTCTGTCCGTCCGTCCGTCCGTCTGTCTGTGTACAAAATAACTCGAGCAAAAATTGAGATATCTGAACGAAATTTGGTATGTGGGTTGCCCTTTATCCAAGGTAGTTTGGTATTGAAAATGGGTGAAATCGGACTGTAACCACGCCCCCACTTGCCATATAACCGTATTTTCTAAAAATGCAAAAACTACGATATTCCAGTAAATATTGGATCCGAATTGTTGTTGTTTTGGTACAAAATAATATTATGAAATTTTTGGAAAAATGGGCGTGACCCCGCGCTCTTATGATCACCACGATCTTTTTACACCTGCCGCCATATGGTCGAAACACTGTGCGCCTGGTATATGAAATTCGGTTCCGCCTGAACTTATACTTCATTACTTGTTCTAAAATCAGTTTCATCTGGAATTTTCATGTGAAGTGGTTGGAGTTCTTCCCATTTAACTGTATTTATTTCCATTATTATTTTATTTATTATTATTAAAGGAAAAGGTTAACTTCGAATCGATATACCTACATACATACATACATATGTATGTGCCTGTAAACGAAAATTTAAACAAATACATGGAAAATAGAAAACTGTTTATTTATAGCCCGGTAAAGTTAGACATTCAAGGTTACAATAATTCGCATAAAGCTGAAAATTGGTACGACTGTTGCGAACACCATTATAAATTAAATGCCAAAAGTCCCTACCGATCTCACGTCACTTTTAATTCACACCGCTTTCATCACTTCCAATAAGTCGTGGAGTAGGCCTACCAAGGAAAATAAGTTAAAAAAACACTACCGCACCGGTGCAATGGAAATTTTGCATATTATGGAGAACTAAAATATTTGAATCGCTATACCTCAGAAATGGTAATCTTTAGGAAGAAAATTGTTATAACAGTTTTCATAGACAATTGTATGACCTACACTTGCGTCACACCTATTTCTATGATAAAATGCGAAAAGGCAATTGAACAAAGTGAGATCAATGGGGACTTTTGACATTTCATTCATAAGGGTGTTCGCAACACTCGTACCAATTTCCAGCTTTATATATGTGAATTATTGTAAGCTTACCTCTATTAGTTGAGCTAACTTGACTGGGCTTATTTTTCATTCACGTAACGGAAAAATCAAGGCATATTAAACAGGTAGTAGCAGTAAAGCAAATGATTTTTTTTTTCAAATTATTTGGTCTGAAACTATCAAATATTGTTAATTTTTTTGACAAAATTATCAAAGGATATGTAGAATGAAACAAATTCACAAAGAAAGAAAGTCGCACCATTTTTTCACATTGCTTACTATGATATTTACAGAAGTAGACTATTTTTTGCTCTAATGCTAATGGCTGTTTTATATACCTTGGGAACAACTGAAATCATTTAGAAAATTTTAATGTTTCTGATTTTACTAATACTCTAGCATGTTACATTCGTTTAAAATATTACTAGAGAATAAATGAAGTATTGCGACCACTGCTAAATTTAAGAGTCTTTTTAATTGTACTAAAGTTTGCTAAATTCTAAAAAAATTATATTTTTCATATAAAAAAACTTTGAAATTTTTAATTGAATATAACAGTTTTCAGTAATTTTAATTTTTTTAATATTAAATTTTTAAAAAGCTAATTGTATCCGGACTTTCCGTGCTTAGTTTCGTGCAAGTAAATTGAGAGATAGAGCTTTTATAGTGACGAAAATGTTGTAAATCGACGCACTTCAGGCACTCCAATGGCTCTAGCTTCAAAATGACCATTATGAAACTTAGCAGGGAATATCTATCCACTAGAAGGCTAGAAGGAAGGAATTAAAAATTAAATGTAAAAGCCCTCAAGTACACAATATAACATAGGAATAATATAAACCCAAAGCTTTATTTATTCTATTGTAGCCTTCAAAGCAGACGATCTGTATATACAGCTAACTATAACAAACTCGAGTATTACTAAAATTTAAAACATCAAAATTTGTTACTTGTCCGTTTAACGTTAAATAGATACTCATTTCACTACATAAGTTCAAAAAAAAAATTATATGTTTATAAAAATTTGAATGATCTATGAACTTTTTCAGCAATTGCAGCACGAAAAAGGTGGAAAAGCCTACGTGATAAGTTCAGGACCACCTTTACTGCTATCCCCAAAACGAAGGCAGGCGATGCCCAGTTCGCTTACAATATGCACGAGTGGAGATATTTTAGAAGCCTTTTGTTTTTAAGAGATCAATTTTCAGCTAGAAAATCTTCTGAAAATTCCGTTAGCGAAAATAATGATGATATCCTTGAAGATACATTCGAAAGCTTGCTAAACCATGATGGGGAGAAAGATATGAATTTTGTGCTCCCATCACAGGAAATTAATGACGGATCTCGCCAAGATTTTACGCCTTCTTCGTCGCGGGCTTCCACATTCGATGAAAACCCTCCACAGGCAAAAAGGTCCAAACAAGATAGCCTTGGTGATGCTTTACTGCAGATAGAGATGGAAAAGCTTAACTATTTAAAAGAGCAAGAACTGCACAAACAAGACGACGAAGATTTGAGTTTTTTCAATAGTTTGTTGCCGGCCGTTAGAAAATTTTCAGCAGTTGATAAATTGGATTACCGAATGATGATATTGCAGGTCACTAGAAACTTTTTGACGAAAACAGAAACTGACACAGTGGGAGCAGCAGCTGCTCC
>NW_023458557.1:74721458-74722906 GCF_013731165.1 Rhagoletis pomonella
TTTTTGACGAAAACAGAAACTGACACAGTGGGAGCAGCAGCTGCTCCTGCTACAGCTGGAACACTATCGATGATCATGGCCATCGATAGTTTCGATAGTCCATAGTCACAACCATCGATAGTATCGAAAATGTCGACACCATAGATAGTACTATCTATAGTTTTGATTGAAAAAGTCCAAAAATTAAACATAACAACTTTTATTGAAAATGAGATCAGAATTTGTCGATATTTTTGTTAAGGAACAAAAGCTTATCAACTATTTTTGGCTTCAAGCACCATATGCGCTCTAAAATATGTATGTTACTGAATAATGTATGTATGAGTGAAAACTATCGATAGTGATTACAAGACCATCGATGTTTTCGATAGTCAAAAACCATAGATAGTTTTCCAGCTCTAGCTCCTGCCTTTGATGATATACTGTAAGTTAGAAAACCGATCATTAAGTGATTTTTGTACGGTATTCACCAGATTTTTATGTTTGGTGTTTTCTTCAAATTTTTATGAAAGTATAGTGCATGACTTGACCAAACCTTCGGAACCAAAACTTTAAAATTTAACAATTCAAAACATTTGTATATGCGAATTAAAAAAAAAAAAAAACAATTTAATTAGTGGTGCGGTTTTATTGCTTATTTAATTTTAGCATTATAAATTGCAAGTTTAAAGCGACCAAAAATATCCTTCGATTTTTTGTTTGCGTTATGCATACATATGTATGTATGTAAAATTTTAAATTAGGATTTACCAATATTTTTACCTCATGCACTTTGTTTTATAAAAAATGTATGAAAAAATATAGCATAAATAATAGTGCGAATATTGTAAAAAAAATCCCCCTATAAAGGATTTTGTAACTCACTATATTAAGCAATGATGTGAAAAACATCAAAGGAACTTAAAAAAATAGTACTTACATACAAATGTAGACTAGAATTAAAATTTTTTTTGTCATTAAATCTATTTTTTAATTTTACTACTTTTGAATTCCCTAAATTATGTTAATTATTTTCAAATAAATAACTTAGGGTAGCTTACCTTATGGTTATCATTAAACTATCGGACGAAATGACTTTTCTTTTAGCTTTCACTCAATTTTCATTAAAATATAATCAAATGTCTCATATATTCTGAAAATCTGACAGATAAGTCTTAACCTTTCATAAAAATTACTAAATTCGCTGAATTACTGTCTTTCTCCATTTATTGGGTGTGAAGAATAATTTTCGGGATCCCTGCGTGTTTCTACTTTGTAGAACACTGAAAAAACATGCATCAAATTTTCATCCAAATTTCAAACGTTTTTCTCAGAAGTGTTAAAAATTTGTTGTATACATTTTCATAGTCGCATTGACTTCCAAATAACGAATAAACACATTTTTTTATATGGATAGAAAATCGCAACATATTCGCCAAAAAATTCGATGAGTTTTTTTACTCAATAAA
>NW_023458557.1:74723006-74724822 GCF_013731165.1 Rhagoletis pomonella
ACTTCGAGCTTAGCACACAGCCAAAAATTGAAACTCAAGTGAAATTTCCACTTTTTCCATGAATTTAAATTTTCAAAAGCATCCATTCATTAGGTTTGTTCCAAGCTTCTCGAAGTCACTTCGAGTTACATATACGCGCTCCGCAAGTGAGTTTTCGAGTTTCTTTCCCTAATTTGCCCTACCTGGGTCCGCCACTGATATGTATGTATGCATGTACGAGTATGAGCTCTGAATAGCTCATTATGAGCAGACCCATAATGAAATGCACTTTTGAAAATGAAAATTAAAAAGTATTTTATTTAAACGTCGTATTTATGTAGATTTCCTCAATTTAGTTTAATTAAGTATCTTTGAAAATCAAGTCATCAATATGAAAATCTAACCATAATTGTTGTTACCAGTGTTTGGCAAAATTGTATGTAGGTACTAAGTACAAAATTATTAAGATATTTAGGTTGTAGTAAACAGCAAAGTAATATTTAGTAAAGTATTTTGAATATTATTAAATACCAAGTATTATATTAATATTTTATAGCACAAAATACTACTTGTACAAGTATAAAAGTGTTTCGAGACTTTGGCCTTACTAAATACTGGCTCGGGACCATTTCGAGATTTTCGGTATTCTCGGAACTATTTAGGGAATTTCAAGACTTCTTCAGGATTTTCAGTACTATCGAGGGGGTTCGAGATTCTCGGGACTATTCTTGATTATCAGGAGTATTAGAGGAGTTCCGCGAATCCCGAGATTCAGGAGTATTACAGGACTTTCAAGAATCTCGGGATTCTCGTAACTCGTGAACTCGTGATCTTGAAGGCGTCTTCGGTCCTTTAGGGACTAATTCAAGGTTTCCCAGATTATTTCGAAATTTTCGAGATTCTCTGCACTACATCGTAATTTTCGGGACTTTCGAGATATTCGGACTATTCCTGGCCAGTAACATATATAACCGATATCGATTTAAAATCGTTCGATTTAAATAACATGCCTGATATCGGGGTTTTCGGTACTACCTCAAGTTTTTCGGGACTACATACTACTCGATTTTCGAGATTTTCAGAAATAAATCGCTGAGCAGAGATTAGGCAAGCTGGGTTGGATTCAGTAACTGTTAGAAAATACAGTGTACACAGAGTGCAAAACTCACAACCAAAAACTCACCAAATAGAGGTGTACACTATTTTGACAGGTAAAACTCATTCTCACACTTGCTGAACCACAAACTGAGGAAGTGTACACAATTTTGACAGTTAAAATTCACTCTCACACTTCTTGGATCGCAAAATGAAGAGTGTACACAACTTTCAGTGTACATTTGAAAACTTACAGTTACAGAATTCAGCCACTGATGTGAACTGAGTTGAGGTGAGTATAAGTTAGGTGAAGTGAGGTGAGTTGAGTTGAAATGAGTTGAGGTATGTGGAAGGTAAGGTGTTAATTGCTTTAGTTTCTTCGGTACAAACTCATGATTTGCGGGACTTCTTACGATTTTTGGGACTGGTTTGGGATCTCAAAAAATAAAGTCTGGTTTCTGATTTGCATCGCTGAGCAGAGATGAAGTGAGCTGATGTGGGTTGAAGTGAGTTGACTTAAGATGAGGTGAGTTCAGGTATGTGTAAGGTAAGGTGTTTATTGCTTTAGTAATCTCTATTGAAGAATACATTTTCTTTTCAAATTACAAATACATTTTTATTCACCATTCCAGTAATTTCGAATGACGAATAATTTTTCATTCATCATCATGAATAAATTTCAATGTACTATACAGTAGAGCTCTCGATTTTGTTCGCACATTTTCAAACAGCCCGGGTATAT
>NW_023458557.1:74724922-74818149 GCF_013731165.1 Rhagoletis pomonella
ATTGCAGTTCCTACATAAACACATACAAGTGATAGCCATTTATAATTTTCTTTGCTATTATCGCAGCTCTTACCTTTTTCATTTATAATTCATTCCTTCTTGCTCACCGTACCAGGCAGACGATGAAGGTACATGTTTGTGTTGTACATATTTATACACATGCATATTTATTATACATGCTTACTATACACATATGATATGAACATTTACCTTCATCGTCTACCTGGTACGATGGTCAAGAATGGCTGTATAGTACATTGAAATTTATTCATGATGATGAATGAAAAATTATTCGTCATTCGAAATTACTGGAATGGTGAATAAAAATGTATTTGTAATTTGAAAAGAAAATGTATTCGTCATTAGAGACTACTAAAGCAATAAACACCTTACCTTACACATACCTGAACTCACCTCATCTTAAGTCAATTCACTTCAACCTACATCAGCTCACTTCATCTCTGCTCAGCGATGCAAATCAGAAACCAAACTTTATTTTTTGAGATCCCAAACCAGTCCCAAAAATTGTAAGAAGTCCCACAAATCCTGAGTTAGTACCGAAGAAACTAAAGCAATTAACACCTTACCTTCCACATACCTCAACTCACCTCACTTCACCTAACTTATACTCACCTCAACTCAGTTCACATCAGTGGCTGGATTCTGTAACTGTAAGTTTTCAAATGTAAACTGAAAGTTGTGTACACTCTTCATTTTGCGATCCAAGAAGTGAGAGAGTGAATTTTAACTGTCAAAATTGTGTACACTTCCTCAGTTTGTGGTTCAGCAAGTGTGAGAATGAGTTTTACCTGTCAAAATAGTGTACACCTCTATTTGGTGAGTTTTTGGTTGTGAGTTTTGCACTCTGTGTACTAGAGGTATACGCCGCCGAGCCACGCCGCCGCCGCCGCCGTTTTTTGTCATTTCTCACGCACCGCCGCCGAGTTATGAAAATATCGGCGCGGCGGCGGCGTTCGGCGCCTAAGGAATTTTGTACAAAATTTTCATGATGTATGCACATTGAAATATATCGTTTAAAGGAACTAAATACTACTCGTATAAAACACTATTTTACGAAATGAAATTTACCTTTTTAAAGGAGTTTTTATACCTTTCATGAGCATGAAATGGTATTATAACTTTGGTCCGATGTTTGTAAGTACCAGAACAAAAAAAGATAGACCCATGAAAATGTATACTTATACGATCAGAACGTCGAGCTGAGTTGATTTAGCAATGTCCGTCTGTCCGTCTGTCTGTCTGTTTGTATGCAATCTAGTCTCTCAGTTTTCGATATATCCGGATCAAATTTAGTAGGTGGGTGTATTTTTATAATGTATTAATCATTTGTCGGAACCGGAAGAATCGGACCACTATAACATATAGCTCCCATACAACTGATTGTTCAGATATGAGATTTTTCATTATAACTTCTCCATTTATGCAGCTACGAACATGAAATTTTCCAATACTTGCACCCATTATTAACAGAATACTTACAGTGAAAATTACAAAGATCGGGTCACTGTAACCTATAGCTCCCATACAACTTATTGTTCAGATATAAAATTTTGCGTTATAACTCCTCCATTTATATAGCTAGGAACATGAAATTCCGCACTGTTTTCAATAATTATCAACAGAAAACTTACAGTGAAAATTAAAAAGATCGGGTAACTATAACCTATAGCTCCCATACAACTGATTGTTCAGATATGAGATTTTTCGTTATAATTCATCCATTTATGTAGCTAGGACCATGAAATTTCGCGCTGTTTTCACTCATTATCAACAGAAGACTTACAGCGAAAATAACAAAGATCGGGTCACTACAACCTGCAGCCCCCATACAACTGATTGTTCAGATATGAGGTCTTTTATCATAACTCCTCCATTTATTCAGCTAGGAACATGAAATTTCGCACCATTTTCACTCATTATTAACAGAATACTTGCAGTGAAAATAACAAGGATCGGATGACTACAACATATATCTTCCATACATCTGATTGTTCAGATATGGGATTTTACTGTAAAACTCCTTTATTTGAACAGCTAAAACCGATAAATTTCGTAAGATATTTTACAAATAATAATACAAAGTCTACTGAGAAAATCGTCAAAATCTATACTGTATAAGCTTTATCTCCTATAGCACTGATTGTTAAGATACCAGTTTTTGCCATATATCTCCTTTATGTACGAAACTAAACGCAATAAATTGTGCTACCGGTTTACATACCGATCACATAGCGGTGAAAATCACTTAAACTATGTTCACATATCTATATTATCTCAATCAAAGCTCGTTTTTTAATCACCCCGTTTACACAAGCAAATCTCAGATTATTAGCCGTCAAATTTGTTGTGCTTGTTATTTTCACATCTCCAGGAAAAGTTATGTTTCTTCTCTGTGCCACCGTGATCACGTTTTTCTGCTATATTAAGCAATATAAATATATTTTAACTTAACATTTTATTAAAAAATACCTTTAAAACCTTCTTTTCCTTGCTAGTGTCCATTTCTGTTTACTTTTACATTTGCCATTTCTCCTCTTCTTCGCAAAAACAATCGATAAAACTAGGATGGACACCGAAAAGTTATCGGTTAAATCTGAGATTATTTTATAATTACAGATTAACAAGGGGGGAATTTTATATGGCTAATCTCTTTTTCTAATTACAGATTAGGAAGTCAAGCTCGAAAATGAGGATAATCTACTTATATGTGAACTTAGTATTAGATTGGTGTCATATAAAGTATATCTTCCATTCATTCATTGTTTAGATGCGATTTTTTATATAAGTATGTAACTCCTCTATCGATGTATGCAGATGTATTCAAAAGCAGTAACCTGTCAAAGTAAAATTTGCAGATGTTCATGACAGGTATGAAGGCTTCGGCATAGCCGAAGACAGCGCTGCTTTTACTTGTTTTTGTATAATTCGGGGCATTGAACATTTCCAAAAAAGCGTAACTCAGAGAAAACATAGGTAACACGTTTTTCGATCGAAAGCGTTTATAACAGTTAAATTAGGGTCGAATACTGGTAATCTGATGATTTTTTTTCCGCAGTAGAAAAATTTTTTCAATACTAATTTTTTATATACTATAACAACGAGAAAGTTACAACACATGAAAAACTTTAACGCCAATATCTCAGAAATCAGTTTTAACAGAAGCGCCCTTATTGCATCTAATAATAATAATAATAGATTGGCGCTTACACATATGTTAGTGTTTGGCTGAGCTTCTCCTCCGATTTGTGGCATGCGCCCTGATGTTGTGACACAAAGCGGAGGGACCTACAGTTTTACGCCGACTCCGAACGGCGATTGTATTTTTATGAGAAGCTGTTTTTCATGGCAGAAATACACTCGGAGGTGTGCCTTTGCCTGCCGAGGGACGACCGTTGTTAAGAAAAAACCTTTTTCTATATTTTTTGCGATGCTGCTTTGACCAGGGCTTGAACCCAGGCGTTGCTGAGTGGAAGCGCGCACACACCACAGTGGCCTTATTGCATCTAACTCCTCAATTATTGGCGATAAAAACAAGACAAGTTGATTTTCCTGTGTATTTTTTTAATATATTAAACCAGTGTACGAAAATAAACTATATTGTACGTTACTATTTCGTTTCATTTATTACTTTAACAGTTCGGTACAATACGAAACAAAACGGCTGAGTTCACTTTGGCGATAGTACACTACAGTAGTTTAGTAGTTACAGACGAAACAACAAACGAAATGAATCGTGCAGGGAAAATATATTTATGTATGCACATATATGCAATAAACAAATACAAAACGAATGGCTGTAATGAATAAAAATAAATAAAAATGTTTTTTAATTGAATTGGATATGAAAATTTACAGAAAAAATTATTTTTCACGTAATTGAAACGTTTGCATACATATAAAACGTACCCTATGGTACAATTGTCACAAACGAAAAGCAAACGTTTCTCGTTGGGGAAAATGACAGTGAATCTTACAATTTGTTTCTGACTATTTACAAAACTGTACAAAACCACAAATGATATGATGATAGATGAGCAAATGGGAATTGTTTTGTACAGTTTATTTTCGTACCCTGTTTTAAACACACTTTTATTAAAAAGCAAACACTTTTTTTTGCTAATTTTTACGTTAGTAAGTTACTTTATTCTGGGGTCCCGCAGACGAATACAAGTACTAGGTGGCTGTGTGACAATTACGTTAGCATTCCTAAGTGGTGTTCAAATCCCAGGAAGGTTTTGCTCCCTCGCATCGCAATGTCTTCTACACAGGATTAAAGTCCCCCGTTTTGCTAAAATTACTATTATTTTTCTTTACATCCGGTTCTCCTTAGAAAAATTTGGCGCTTAATATTTTAGTGGAAATTTTAACCATCTATAAGCCTTTTTTTGGCGTTGGTGGGTTAAAATTTTGGAAAAAAAGTAGACCAAAACCTGTTTTCAATATAAAACTCACAAAAAATCGTAACAACTCCGTAGTTTAACATAACGGTTGATAAGATTATTGCAAGAATTTATTGATAGCGACATAAACTACCCCAATAACTTAACTTTTTAATTTTTTTTTATTTCTTTAAATTTAAATAGTACATACGGATTTATAAAGAACATAGAAATGTATGTATGTATTTGCTTCAGACTTCCTTCTGTTACATCAGCGGCAGACACTCAACATTTTAATTCAAGTAGAAAGTAACGTAATTTAAATTTAAAACTACTTCAATAAATGAATTAAATACAATTACAGTCTGATTTGGCATAGCGAATACGTAACGCTGACGAGATGACATGATAAGATTAGTAGCCTCATGGCGCTTTGGATTCTGCCTTATGGGTAGGAGCGCCGGCGTTTCCTGACGCGCCGACGTCGCCGCCGCCGCCGATTCTTTTTAAAGTTAACCACGCCGCCGCCGCAAAGCCTGTCGGCGTAAACCTCTACTGTGTACACTGTATTTTCTCACAGTTACTGAATCCAACCCCAGCTTGCCTCATCTCTGCTCAGCGATTTATTTCTGAAAATCTCGAAAATCTAGAAGTATGTAGTCCCGTAAAATTTGAGGTAGTACCGAAAACCCCGATATCAGGCATGTTATTTAAATCGAACGATTTTAAATCGATATCGGTTATATATGTTACTGGCCAAACCCGGTCTTAGGACAAACTAGTTTTGCCTAGGCTAAACCAGATCACAGATTTTTGCGCAGAACACCTTTCAGCACTTCAAAAAACTAACCCTCATCATCATCAGTCCTACTCCAGGTATGCAGTCCAACTTGTTTCCGCATTGGACGGATATATTGGATCTAGGTAGAACTAGTTTAGCCCAGGAAAAACTAGTTTGTCTTAAGATCGGGTTTAGCCGTTAACATATGCGAAAAATACGAAATAGTGCAGATAATATCGAAAATTTCGAAATAATCTTGGAAACCTTGAATTAGTCCCTAAAGGACCGAAGACGCCTCCAAAATCACGAGTTCACGCGTTACGAGAATCCCGAGATTCTTGAAAGTTCTGTAATACAGCCAGTATTTAGTAAGGCCAAAGTCTCTAAACACTTTTATACTTGTACTTTGTGCTGTGAAAATATGCCAATACTATAATACTTGGTATTTAGTAATATTCAAAATACTTCACTAAATATTACTTTGCTGTTTACTACAACCTAAATATCTTAATAATTTTGTACTTAGTACATACAATTTTGCCAAACGTTTAAATAAAATACTTTTTAATTTTAATTTTCAAAAGTGCATTTCATTATGGGTCTGCTCATAATGAGCTATTCAGAGCTCGTACATGCATACATACATATCAGTGGAGGACCCAGGTAGGGCAAATTGGGGAAAGAAACTCGAAAACTCACTTGCGGAGCGCGTATATGTAACTCGAAGTGACTTCGAGAAGCTTGGAACAAACCTAATGAATGGATGCTTTTGAAAATTTAAATTCATGAAAAAAGTGTGTCAAATTTCACTTGAGTTTCAATTTTTGGCTGTGTGCTAAGCTCGAAGTATTATGTTATTTAAGTAGGCCTATCAGTTTTTCGAATTCACTGAATTTTCAAAATTTTGAAATTATGTACTTAATTTTCAATTTTTACTTTTTTTGTTATATTTTCGAATTTGTATTATTTTACACAGTTGAAAGTCACAGCAAGTTAGAATATTTACACAGGTTCAGAAAACAACGAAAATTAATATTATTAAATTTCTTGAGATTTCTCATTTTTAGGATAATTTCCAAAATTTCAAAAACTATCTAAATACGGGAGATTCTAGAAATTTTAGTAGAATGAGAATATTTTGGAATGTACAAAATTATTGAGATTTTAGAATTGTTATATTTTCCAAAATTTTGAGAATTTTATTTATCCTAAAATGTAAAAATGTGGAACATCACAAATTATCGAAAAATTCTTATGTTCATGGTACTTGTGTGTAAAAAATAGAAAATTCCTAGAATTCTAAAAGATATTAACATTTTTGAAAAATTCCAAAATTTTTCCACTTTTCGGAACTTTTCCAAAATTTTCTATTGATATAACAAAGTTTGATAAGTTTAAATTTTTTGAAAATTTTGAAAACATCAACGTCCAAAAATTTTTTGAATCTTCAAGAATGCCGAAAATTTTTTAAACTTTCAAAAACGACGAAATATGAAAATATTTTCAACATTCGAAAACTTTTAATTTCGTTTGATCAATTTTGTATATTCGACACTTTTACTTAGAAAAAATTTGTTAGAATTCCTACAATTCTCAAAATTTTCGAAAAATAAAAAATTTCTCGAAATCTAGTATTCATCATTATATTGAATTATTGTGATTTCCTAAAATTTCTTACATTCACAAAGTTTTGAAAGTTTAGAAAATTTTGGAATTCCACTCAAGTTATTTAAAATGGGAAACTTCAAGAAATTCAAAACTATCAAAACTCTAAAAATTTTAAATTGCGGTGATTTTTAAATTTATATACACGATATATGTGGAAAAATTCCCCACCCACCCAAGAATTGCTGCTGGGTCCGCCCCTGTACATATGCGTGCTCTAAACAGCTATCTAAATGGATTTGACTTGTAAGCAGTGAATATTTAATAAATCACGTAAGCCTCGGACAAAGAATTAAAAAAAATAGTAGTCAACTAAATAACAGTACCAGTACTGAGGTGAACTGCTATAGTCCTTACTTTAATTAATTTTCAAAATGTACATACAAGTACAGCCAAAAATGCAAACACAGCCACCAAAATCAAAATGGCAAACTTTTTGTGGACATTTCCGTTGGCTGAAGGGCATTGGGTTATATATTAAAAATTATTTTACAGAAAGTTGCATACATGGATTTGTGTATTTGGTCAAAGAGAGCCTAACTTTAATTGAGCAGTAAGTAAGCCAATTCAGTTTACTATAATTTTAAAAAGTATTTAAATAAAAAAATAAATAAAAAAAAATAGCTTCTTTTGGCTACTGCTGCTCATTGTATCTGTGGGCATGTGCATCTACACCGGACTCCAAGCCATGGATAAATGGAAAACTAAGAGCACCGTTATGGGACTTGAACGCGACTTTTACTTCTGGCGTACGCCTGTGCCCAGCTTTACGGTGTGTCCCATGCGCCGCTTGAGTCAGGAACTCTTCGACAAGTATTGCCAGTGAGTATATCCTCGCACTTATTTGAGTTGAATTATGGCAAAATAAAAAAATATTGTTTTGAATCCTCTACGCTCAAGCAAAAAGAAAATCACCGGCCAACCGAAAGAGGATCTACAAATCTTTCTTGAAACCTTGGCAAATTCGACCTATTTCAACTTCGCTAATATTACTGTGCGTCCGAGCATCGATAGCACCTTGGATCGGCTACGTTTGAGACCCGCACAGTACATGTCGTTGATCTATAATCTCACCACCGACTTTACACAAATGGCCGATGAAAATGAGCGCATCAGATTGAATGATGGCTTTAGGAGTTTTGTGGTGCGTCAAGTGCTCACCGAGTTCGGTATTTGCTACTTGGGTAATAGCTACTTGCATAATGAATATACGGCACGCTACACTATATTTGGAAAATATCCGAAAATCAATAAGGAACACCTACAAATGCTGACAGGTAGCTATTTTGATAGCGTGCTGTTGATTTTGTCAGTGCCGAAGGCATTCGAAAGTATTGGGGTGAGTTTCGAGTGGTATAAAGGTGTGGGAAATCACAAAAAATTTGTATTTAAACCATTTTTTTAATGATTTAAAGATTGTTTCTAACGACCGGAACGGTTATGGTTTTTTTTTTTCAAAAAAGTCAAAAAATAATCGTTATTTTTTCACCGATATGTTTTCAGTCAAAAATAAAAATTACAAATTGACTTTAATATTTTCAGTCAAAAATAAAAGTTAAGATATGACTTTTATTTTTTCGGTCAAAAACAAAAGTTAACACTTGACTCCTATTTTTGCGGTCAAATATAAAAGTTAAAATATGTATGACTTTTATTTTTTCTGTCAAAAATAAAAGTTAAAATTTGACTTTTATTTTTTCAGTCAAAATAATAGTCAAAACTTGACCGCAAAAATAAAAATCAATTTCTAATTTTTATTTTTGACCGAAAAAATAAAAGTAAAATTTTAACTTTTATATTTGAACGAAAAAATAAAAGTCAAGTTTTAACTTTTACTTTTGACTGAAAACATATCTGTCAAGAAATAACGGTTAATTGCTGACTTTTTTGAAAAAAGTTAAATCATGTAGAATTAACATTCCAAGCATCAAATTCCTATATGCAAATGTTTTTGAATTGAAAATTTGAAAATAACTATTATTTTCGATCCCTGTTTCCAAGTAAATTTTTTTATTTAAAGTAATTATTTTAATTTCATATGAATTTTTTGTGATATTTTATATTTAAAAATTTTTTAATTGTAGGCATTTACCTGTACTTTTTTTTTTTAGGTTTTCATACACTCAGCTCACGACGCCTTGAAGATTGAACAAAAGTTTTTCTACACCAACGAGGCGGTTTATTATAAAGCTGAGGCACGAGAAATCGTAGCCGAAGAGGGTTTTGAGAAGTTTGTATAAATAAAAATGTGTACATCTATCCCGATTCCTTAAGACTGTTACAAACAACCGTTATTTGAATCAGGTTATAATACTCTTGTGCCCAAGTGCGCTTGGGTAAAAAAATTCTATCAAAATTGCCAAAGTTTGAAACCCAAACGTGTGTATTATAAAAATTCCTTATATTTTTCCTTTGATTTCTCCTAGATTAACTACAGTAGCTCAGCGAAAATGTCGTTTCCCACACGAATCGAATTTGGAACATTTTGAAATTTATACCAAAAGTTTTTGCATGCAAGAATGCCGCCTCAATTTGGTTTATAAAAAATGTAAATGCATACCGCATTTCTACCCGAACAGAGGTGGGTTTAAATTTTACCCAAAATACAGATACTGCAGATCTTAGATATCAAATAATTAAATTTTTTATGACCCCTAACTTTAGTACCAAATCCAAAGCCCATATGCTCTTATACGACGCTGAAATCTTGTGTGGCTAAAAATGCAGGTAGGTACTAAGTAAAATTAAATATCTTTTAGGTTGTGTAAGTTCAGTTTATCATCTTTTGTCTAATAATTTTCTAGACTTCAAGAATGTTCTGAAGCTGGCAAAAAATTATATAATCCTCTCATTGATTTCTTTAGTCTATATAATTCTTTCATAAAACACGGCGAGCGTTTTCGCTCCTAATATTTTTTAGCCTCTATATTTAACATTTTCCTTAATGTTCGCTTTTCAGAGTTCTTTCGTCGTTTACACAGCTCAAAGGCTCGTAAAACCGTAAGCTGTAATTGCCTGGATTCTTGTTTTAATAGCATTGTTGTTGTAAATAATGTGGAGGTAAGTTGAAAGAGGAATTAATTGGTGTTGTTTGAAAGTGAACCTAGAAAATATGTACATATTCCGGTTGATGGCATCAGTTATGTCATAGAACCGTTCCCATAAGAAAAAGTGGTTTTTTTTTTGCCCGGAAGTAACTTTGATCGCTAATCAAATTTTACATTTACATTTGATCTTATTTCATCTTGGTATATGTAAAGGGATGAAACGATACCATACAGGTATACACGGCCCAACGTACAGAATAACTCTATTATTCTTCGCGCTGAAAACATTATCGGATAATATTAAAGGAGACTAGCTCTGTTATTGAAAAAAAGAAGCAATTGATAAAATAGTAGGGTGCAAAGCGTGGATGACCAAAAAAAAAAATAGTTTTCTTAGAAAAAACTAAAATGTTCAACGTAGCCCAGCCCGAAAATTCCGTATGGAAATTTAAGCTTTATATGAACATACCATATAAAATCCGGTACTTTCTTATTATAAGAGATATATACCTAGAATTCCGCGGCCGCTGTGTCTAGTGGTAAGCAGTGCGCGCTTCCACTCCGCAGCGCCTGGGTTCAGGCCCTGGTCAAACCAACATCGCAAAAAAATTTAGAAAAAGGTTTTATCTTAACAGCGGTCACCCCTCGGCAGACAATGGCAAACCTCCGAGTGTATTTCTGCCATGAAAAACAGCTTCTCATAAAAATACGATCGCCGTTCGGAGTCCGTGTAAAACTGTAGGTCCCTCTTCTTTGTGTGACAACATCAAGGCGCACACCACAAATCTGAGGAGAAGCTCGGCCAAACACTAACATATGTGTAAGCGCCAATCTATTATCATTATTATTTTACCTAGAATTTTGTCAACTTATAAACCAAGGTACAATCTTCTGCCTACGAAAAGAATCAAATTGGACTTCCCAAACCCCCGATATTCAACATCAAAAATGTATATGGGGTTTGAGTACCCCACTCATGGTTCTAAGGTTAAACGAGATTAACTTCTTGCTAACTTTTCCAAGGTATCTTCTCTGTTAAATACCATTCATCATTAAACATATAGTTAGTTTTGCTATGTTATGTTGTTTTATTTATTTTCAATTCCTAAATTATTAACTTTTATTAATCGGAGTTTAAGATTCGCCGAGGATGATTAATTTATTACTAAAAAAATAAATGTAATACGAGTGATACGAGTAGGTATCGATACTTTAGATCCGATATTTTTCGGGTATCGATACTTTCTTATGATACTACTCCAAGTAAAGGCGAGGAATAATAGAGTTATTCTGTACGTTGGGCCGTGCATACGCCGCTCAGTGTTCTATTTTTGAAAAAAAGGGAAAAACTCCAACGAGAAGAGATAGCGAAATCAATGTAACGGGGTTTTAAACCTTTTGAGATGCATTCCCCATGCAGGCAAAATTGTCTCGTTTGATAGATTAATTAAAATGACTTTCAAAAATAGGTGATTTAAATGGTTCTTTTTTTTGGCCTGAAACCAGTATGCAATGAAGTTTTTAAAAAACTTGAAATCCGTATTTTTGCTGTTCGTACATCAAAGAATCCATTTTATTTTTGGCAAGAATCTAGAAATCAGTTAATTTTAAATTGTTTTATTTATTTATTATTTGTTTATTACAAGCTGTTTTGAGGTTAAAAAAACAAAAAAAATTAAAAATTTTCTTTTGAAAAGTCATTTTAAAGGTCTGGTGAAAAATTACCTCAACCTCAAGCCCGACTTTCAAAAAAAATTTGTGGATTTTAATTCTTTTGAAAAAAAAAAAAATTAAATAGATTTTTTTGTTTTTGCGACCATGGAAATGGATTCCCTGACGAAAGAACAGCAAAAATATCTGTTAAAAAAGTTCATTGCATGCTGGTTTCAACGAGAAATTAACATCTTCTATATTTGAAGGTCGCTGGAGTTCAAACAGCAATAAAGAACTGGGCGATTCATATTAGTGGAGGAAATGCCTTGAGAGGAAATAATTCGGAAATAAAATTCACCTTGCTATCGGATTTCTATACGAGTATTTTTGTTTTGATACTTACTCAGTACTTGGTTCAAAAGTACCGATACCAAAATTACTTGGTATCGAGCGAAAAGTATCGAGTATATACTTGTAAGTATTTTCTCGTATCGTTTCATCCCTATATATGTATGTAACAATTCTCTACCAAGGTGAATTCAGGCCTTGTTCTCTACTGATGATGAATAGTAGATAATGTCGTATATTCTCTACCAGTAGAGAAATAACCAGTAGAGAAGAGTTACAGAAACGACCAACTGGTTCCTGTATTCATTTTTTTTTTCTTTTTGCGACAGTGAACCAAATTTAAAAAACAATCTTTTAAACTAGATTCACATTACAGCATAAATTACTTTGTTTCGATCAAATTACTTCACATAAAACAAGTAAGTTCACATTTTCTTTCATAATTTCTATAGCACGTGTACATACGTACGAGTTTGTGGTTTATACTTGATTTTAAAAAACAAACGGTTGCATAGCTTTAGGCATTTTTTTCAAATTTCCCTAACAGTGGAGGCTAAAACAAATGCAAAATCTTTTTTTTCCTCATTTGGTTCTTGATTTATGATAAATTATTTATACAAGGCGAAATTACTTCATTTCAGCGTGATTTGCTTATAAATTACAAATGAGCTGTAAATTACGATAATGTGAATATGCTTTTAGGGATAGAAAAGTGATTGTTCTTCGTAATTCAGAGTCAGGGCAATGGATCATTGACTAAAACATTCGGTATGCCACATTGCGATTCCTGTAGGAGGTAGAAAATTATCGGGATGGTTTAAACACTAGGAAAGTAACGGGTGATTTTTTAAGAGCTTGATACCTTTTTTTTTAAAAAAAAACGCATAAAATTTGCAAAATCTCATCGGTTCTTTATTTGAAACGTTAGATTGGTCCATGACATTTACTTTTTGAAGATAATTTCATTTAAATGTTGACCGCGGCTGCGTCTTAGGTGGTCCATTCGGAAAGTCCAATTTTGGGCAACTTTTTCGAGCATTTCGGCCGGAATAGCCCGAATTTCTTCGGAAATGTTGTCTTCCAAAGCTGGAATAGTTGCTGGCTTATTTCTGTAGACTTTAGACTTGACGTAGCCCCACAAAAAATAGTCTAAAGGCGTCAAATCGCATGATCTTGGTGGCCAACTTACCGGTCCATTTCTTGAGATGAATTGTTCTCCGAAGTTTTCCCTCAAAATGGCCATAGAATCGCGAGCTGTGTGGCATGTAGCGCCATCTTGTTGAAACCACATGTCAACCAAGTTCAGTTCTTCCATTTTTGGCAACAAAAAGTTTGTTAGCATCGAACGATAGCGATCGCCATTCACCGTAACGTTGCGTCCAACAGCATCTTTGAAAAAATACGGTCCAATGATTCCACCAGCGTACAAACCACACCAAACAGTGCATTTTTCGGGATGCATGGGCAGTTCTTGAACGGCTTCTGGTTGCTCTTCACTCCAAATGCGGCAATTTTGCTTATTTACGAAGCCATTCAACCAGAAATGAGCCTCATCGCTGAACAAAATTTGTCGATAAAAAAGCGGATTTTCTGCCAACTTTTCTAGGTAATAAAATTCAATGATTTGCAAGCGTTGCTCGTTAGTAAGTCTATTCATGATGAAATGTCAAAGCATACTGAGCATCTTTCTCTTTGACACCATGTCTGAAATCCCACGTGATCTGTCAAATACTAATGCATGAAAATCCTAACCTCAAAAAAATCACCCGTTATATCGGCATCCATAACAGGAGTGATAATTTATAAAACTATCGTCAATTATGTCCGACTGTATAAAAATAAATATATATATATATAAATATATCGATATTGGTATCGATAGCGAATCGATAAATTTATCGATAAATATATCATCAGGTGTTTCGATAATATTATTTTATGATATCGAAAAGATATAAATAGGTACTTGGATAAATATATCTACATATAGGCATATCGATAATAATTTCGATAAATTCATAACCTATATTAATGACTGTGTGTTTAACAGTAAACATATGTATATATTTGCCATCGATAACAGCAACCATTTCGAGTCTTACAAGCAATTTGCTTCACATTGCCATGAGTATTCGGTAGGCTATTGGAAAGTTCTAAACTTTTAAGCTTAAAGCTAATTAAACTTATAATTTTTCACTTTTAGTATAAAATTAGTACTAGCCCATGACGGTGGAGTGTAATAAGGCCCGCCTAAATAACTCCCATGGGCTTTATTTCATAAAAAAGAAATAAATTTAGACCGCGGGCTTTATTGCCTTTTTAAAAAAGAAATTAAGCCCGCAAGCTTTACTGCCTTTTGCTGGTGGGCATTATTTCCCTTTCGAGATGGCAATAACGCCCGCGGGCTTCATTTCCTAAAGGCTTTATTGCCTTTTATTCTTCTTCTTCTTATTTGGCGCTATAACCGCCTAAGCGATTTTGGCCGAGTTCAACAAAGCACGCCAGTCGTTTCCTCTCTGTGCCATCTTTCGCCAATTGGAAATGCCACGTGAAGCCAAGTCCTTCTCCACCTGGTATTTCCATCTCAGTGGGGGCCTTCTTCTTCCTCTGCTACCACCAGCGAGTTCCGAGTTGAATACTGTCAGAGCTGGAGCGTCGGTGTCCATTCGAACGACATGACCAAGCCAGCGGAGCCGCTGTATTTTAATTCGCCGCACTATGTCCATGTCGTTGTAAAGTTCATACAGCTCATCGTTCCATCGTCTGCGGTACTCGCCGTCGCCAATGCATAAAGGCCAGTAAATCTTCCGCAAAATCTTTCTCTCGAATACTCCAAGAGTCGCCTCATCGGATGTTGTCATTGTCCATGCTTCTGCGCCATATACCAGCACGCGCATGATGACTGAGTTATAGAGTGTGGTTTTCGTACGTCGAGAGAGGACTTTACTCCTGAATTGCCTACTCAGTCCAAAGTAGCACTTGTTGGCTAGAGTGATTCTGCGATGGATTTCAATGCTTACATTATTATCGGTGTTAATGCTGGTTCCCAAGTAAACGAAATTCTCGACTTTCTCGAAATTGTAACTGTCAACAGTGACGTGGGTGCCAAGGCGCGAATGTGCTGACTGTTTGTTTGATGACAGGAGATACTTCGCCTTGCCCTCGTTTACCACCAGACCCATTAACTTGGCTTCCTTATCCAACTTGGAAAAGGCAGAACAGACTTCACCTTGCCTTTTGTTGGCGGGCGCTATGTCCCCTTCGAAATGGAAATAACGCAAATGGGCTTTATTTCTGTTTTTTCGGGAAATAAAGCCTATGGGCGTTATTTCTGGCGGCCCTTATTCCACTCCATCGCCAATGACCGTATTCTTTCGCCACTTTTTCTTGAGTCTTACTGCTGCAATAACCCCCCGCCCCGAGCAATCCCGTCAAGCGGAGCTAGATGCAAGATCGCAATTAGGATGTGTGAGAGTGTGAGACAAAGGTGTGCTTTTATAATTTTGCAATCGTTGTATGTATACTTGACCTCATCCTTCATTTAGTCATCCGAAATTAAGTTCGTATAATATAAATATAGGGCCAAAGCAGACTAGATATACGTTGTTTCAAACTATTTAGTTTAGTTTATTAATAACTCGACTCCAGCGCAACCTAGCAGGTCGATTTTTGAATTTGAAAGAAATTGGTTGATATGATTTTATTCATAATTCGACACCAGCGCCACCCCGCGAGTTTTCTAGTTGCCTGTAATATGACCATATCAGCAAGGTATAACCTTCGAAAACTTGACTGCAATGTATTCAGTCGTTTTTGAGTCCGAACAACGGAAACGGTTATCATTTTATATACACACTTCATATCCTCGAGTATCTTTAATAAATTCCGGTTACTTCTACGGCGTTTATTTTCACGATGCAAAATATTTATGCGTTTCCTAATTTGAATTTACATTTTTCACCATTGAAAGTATAAATTTTTTAGCCCAACTTTTAATCGATTTCAGGTTTTAGCAAACCTCAATGTATTTCAGACAGGTTTTAGTGTCGGCCTCGAAGTGACTTCTTGGCCATTGGAGTTGTTAAAGCGACAAGTAATATTTACCTTCACAGATCTATTGGGTGAGTTGAGGCTACTATTGCGTGACCCTTGAACATTTTAACCATTATTGTTTTGCCTTTATTTCTTGTAGTTGCTGTTGGAGGCGCGGCTGGACTTTTTCTCGGCTTTAGCGTCTTGGGTGCCATTGAGTTCTTTTACTATTTTACATTGCGTTTGATTTGGTATCTAAGAGGATATCGAAATTAGGAGGGCAGTGGAGCAAGTGAAGGATAGCAAGGACAGAATATGGCAATTACAAATTGTGCTTCAAAAAATTTCAGATATACATACATACTTTTTTAGACACTGCTTTTTATTTTTAATTGTGAAGTCATCGCGTGCATTAAATGTTTGTTTATACACTCGCATAAAACAAAAAAAAAAATAAATATTTAGAGCAACCACTCCAAACCGCCCAACTCCAAACGCCATCATTGCATAGCAAATGACCGCTTATCAACCCTTTACCACAATAATCGATATTCTTCACACTGCCATTGCATTTGCGAGCCGAAAGCATTTTCATTATCACCTCATTCGCTATGAGTTACTGGGTGAAGAATAACGACGGTTCGACAATTGTGGAAAAACCACCACGCATCGTGCCACTCTTCAATCCCGCGCAGCGTGAATTTCTCGAAGATGAGCATCGCCATCGCGTCCAACTGCAGAAGCGTGCACAGGTGGGCAGCAAATCCACCGATTTCTATATACGCAAGCGATCGACTATGGATGATGCACGCCTGCTGGATGAACACGATTCCTTCTATAAGACAACGAAAAGTTTACTCGTACTCTTTCAAATAATGGGTATTATGCCCATCCATCGCAATCCGCCAGTCAGTAATTTGCCACGCACCGGCTACTCGTGGGCCTCGCGTCAAGTGTTGTACGCCATATGCATTTACTCGGTTGAGACATTCATTGTGGTGATGGTGTTGCGTGCGCGCGTCAAAAATTTCATCGAACAACCTGATAAGCACTTCGATGAGGCCATCTATAATATTATTTTCATCAGCTTGTTGTTTACGCATTTTCTGCTGCCGGTGGCGAGTTGGCGCCATGGACCGCAGGTGGCTATTTTCAAGAATATGTGGACAAATTATCAGTACAAGTTCTGGCGTGTCACTGGCTCACCGATTGTCTTTCCCAACTTGTATTGGCTCACTTGGGGACTGTGTATATTCTCGTGGGCGCTGAGCATTGCCGTCAATTTGTCGCAATATGTGTTGCAGCCGGATTTTGAGTTTTGGTATACCTTCGCCTACTATCCGATTATTGCGATGCTAAACTGCTTTTGCAGCTTATGGTAAGTTTTGGGTGAACGTTTTCTGTATGCGAGTTGGTTAGAAGAATTACCGAGAGGGTTTTAAGAACTTTAAAGAATTCAGCTGGTTTTTGATTCATGCCTCCGATTTTTTGGCAAAATCTTTAGTTTTTATAAATTTTATAGATTCAAATATTTTTTTATATAAGTTTTTTTTTCAGGTATATAAACTGCAATGCATTTGGCACTGTCAGTGAAGATCTTGCTAAACACTTGGAATTGACGCTGAAGAGCGCAAAACCCGCTGAAAAGTTGGCAGATTATCGATATCTCTGGTTAGATCTGAGTCTTATGATGCAGCAGTTGGGTAAGTGTGTAATATGTTTACTTCAAGTAGCAAAAATAGATATTATCACGCTTTTATCATTTCGAAATCTTTTTTTTTTTGTATGTAGAAGAACTTGAAATTTTAATTACTTGAAATTTTTGGATAAAAAACAATACGAGTATTAGGGGTTTTGTTTCAAAAATGCTTGCATTTCTAAATTTTCTTTTCTTAGCTTTGAATAATTCACTGCGTCTGTATTTAAAATCATCGATAATTTTAAAAATAATTTAAAAAAAAAATAATTTTGTTGTATACATAATTTAATTTAATATATTAATTGAATTTCCCCAAAATTTTAGACTGAAAAAAATTCATACATATAATTCATTCCTATACATATAATTTCCGCCGAAAACGACATCGAAAATATCGATAAAAATCGACAACAAATTTTATAAATATTTCAGTAGCTATATAGGACGATGAAATTATCGGTAACCGATGGCAGCAACGAGTACGAGTGAATCTAGGCTCGAATCGCGGCATTCGTGATCGAGTGATGGCAACTGTTTCCCCCAAAATACAATTTAAATGAGTGAAGCGCACTCGCTATCGCATGCTATGATCTAAAATTCAAATTTCTATCTGAGTTACGTTCGATATCGAATGCCTTTATCAATTTGCTTTGTTTTTCAATTTGACAAATTTTTCGATTCGGTCCCACTTGTTTGGTCAGTAGAGTAGATCCTCTCCTCGCATAGGTCAATACTGGGTCCTCATTAGGAATTGGCCCGTAAAAGTATTCATAGGGAAGGACATTTCTTTAGCATTTCCTGCTATAGAAAGACCAGGTAATCCTGAAGTTTCGCAGTACAAAATGTTGCTCCAGCGTTCATTGGCTACTAGAATGGGGTGATCTACAACAAACTGTTAAAAATGAGCTATTGCTATACCTACCATGTTCTCTTCTGAAAGGTTCTGGGTGGTCATACCTTCCCTTGTCAATTCGTCAGATTTGCAATTAACACCAATTTCCCGTTATACGCAGGCAGCCACATGAGTAGAATTCTACGTAAGTTCTCGTTCAAACAGCTACGACATTCACTTTCTCTATGTGTGAGTCTAAAGCGATGATGGGCACTGCCTTGCCCGCGGGCAAAGCTCTTTTATGCTTTCTATACATTTTGTATGGGCGCGCGCAGAGTAAAAGCTCTCTCTGCCTATCGCTGGTCTAAAGATTTAAGTGTTATTCTTTTGAAATATTTTCGACCACTTATTGACATACATACATATAGCCCAATCACTTTAGATTTTTTCAACGAAAAAATTCCAGAAAGAAATTTTTTGACGCAGTTTGGGGTCTCCTGTTTAGGGGAACACGAAAATAAAATTTTTCCACCAATTGCGATATGGGAAATGTCCGCCATCTTGGAATTTGTGTTTTTTACGATTTGCGCGCGAATTTTGCATTTCTCGCGAAAAAAGGTGGAGAACAAATTTATAGAGAATTCGATTCCCTACAATTTCCATGTGCCTATCATTTTTTTAAACAATTATTTATTGCTAATAATATGCAAAAAAATGCCCAAAATTATGCAAGTGGCGCGGTGTTTTCGAATTTTGAGCAATTTCTATGTATTTGAAATAAGTGGCACATTTAAATGGCAAAGTTGTCGAGGACAAAATTTCCAAATAAACGCATTAATTATATGTTCGCGTACGACGTGTAGATCTCGACCAACAACGCGCTCCATGCAGCGGCAGGGGAAAGCTATTCAAAACTAGTCTATAACCCAATGCTACAAAAAATAATGAAGTAAAAATACCTGGTAAGTCATGTTATTTTTCAGGTAGGTTTTGCCGAGTGAAGTAAGAATCGACATACGAAAATTTTGTCAAACACCCACACTATCTTGATTTACTATTAAAAAACTGGGTTTCCGCACTTATAAGCTTGTAACTCAGTTGACTATAAACCCAGTTTAGACATTTCGAATGATATAAACTTTTTGGAAAACTCAAGAGATCTGTGTGTATTTTCTGTGTTAATTTTGTCGTCGTTTTTCAAATTTGGCAAAGTTTTCACCCACTATTTTGTAAAGCAACTATACTACGCCTGCATTGATGCAATATTAACATTTGATATATAGTGACTAAGTTATCTGACTAAGTTATTCAACCTTCCATGAGAATAATAATACTTTTGGCTATATGGGCAAATCAAAAAAAAAAAATTTAATTTTTTATATTGTGAGCACGCCTACGTTTTATATATCATTTTACTCGTATTCTTTTAATAAATCAATTAATATAAGTGTAATTAATTTTCATCAAGTGCTTCAAAAGTTAGACGCGGAATAAACATGAAATAGAAAACAAAAGAATAAGCTGGGTTCAAATTACGTTGTGCGACTTGTAAATTTTGAGCAAAGATTTTTAAAGTTGAACTCACTTAACTGGGACGTTCTAAAATTCAATGGCATCCCCCGTTTTACCAGATTGGCTCCGGTTTTCGAGATAACGGTATTTGAAAATTTGATTAAATTTTAACTATTTTATAAATAACTCCCTCAGTTTTGAAGTTATTTTACTAAAATTTTGCACATACCGGTTTTTTCATATTACCTTAATTATTCCTTAAAATTATCGAAATCGGTACACTTCAAGGTATAGCTGCAATACAACTGATTACTACTGAATAATAAATTGTATGCTTGCTATATGTTAAAGTGAGATAGTGAAGGAAATATTAAAATACAACCGTGTGCAAAAATTTAGTAAAATATCATCAAAACTGAGGGAGGTTTTTTTTTATAAAATAGTAAATATTTAAGCAAAGCTTCAAGTACCGCTATCTCCAAAAGTGGAGACAATCGGACAAAACTGGGGACGCCATTGAATTTAAAAGGCTCCAATTAAGTAAGACCAACTATCTGACTAAAAGAAGGAGCATCATTAAAAGTAGTAAATCAGGGTTTTTACACATTTCTAGAGACGCATTTTTTGAAGCATTTTACAGGTATATTATAAGTAATATTATAAGGACTAGTAGTTATACAAATGTTTAGATCGTTTCGACTTATTTTCCAAATGTGCCTTCAATTAAGATATTTTTGGAATAAAAATTACACTCAAGATTGCAGAATATTTTATCTTTAAAAGTTGGTTGATACTGAAAGCACAGCTCTTGCTCAGGTATCAAATTATTCGCAATTGTTTGTAGAATACAATACATACTTAAAAAGTTCTTAAAATTAAATGCTTCAAAAACTATAAGCGATGAACCGAAAATTTAGAAAATTGTGAAATGTGAAGTTACAGACTTTGAGTTACTTGCCATTTCGTTATTTTTTAATGCATACTTTTCTTTCTTATTTACTACATATAAATTATACACATAAGTGCTAAATGCCCATTAAATTTGAAGTCAGAATATGGTGTGCTTCAAAAGTTATGACATAATTAATTTTGCCCCTCTTAAAAATTACATAAAAAATTCACTTGGTTTCACTATTTTTTTTTAATTTAAACAGCAATAATTCAAAAGTTATGCAGCAAATTGATCCACATTTGACATTTTTGAGGCTTCAAGTATACGTCAATGAATTACATTCAAATGCAGCCAGCTTGATATAGTTTCCAACAGTGAAAATAAAGCTAAATAACACCAAGGTTATCTACCTGTTTTTTAGATTTGCCCATATAACTCAAAAATTGTTGCTTTACCTTTTTTTTTAATTCAGCTTTTACCGATTTCTCCTTGTAGTGAATGCAATATTCTGAAATAATTTGTCATGAAAATTTGAATATCTCAATTAATTTTTAGCCGACTTTGTAAAAATAAACATCAGTTTTACTCGATATTAAACATACTTTTCTCTTAAATTTTTTAAAAGTTTATAGATATCAACATAAACCCATCATTCGAAAGGTCTAAACTCGGTTGAGAAGCAACTCATTTACAAGCTTATAAGGGCACACATGTTTGTGTAGCTATCACAAAATGGTATCGCGTATCGCATCGCGTATCGCATCGCTCTAGTGTGCACTGTGCGCATTTCATATCGTATCGCGTATCGTATCGCATATCGTATCGCACTAATGTGCACCGTGCCTTATTGTTGAATAAAGTAGGTACAATTAGTAAATTATGTAATTAGTAGAACTTTTATTTATTTATTTTCTTCAGGTCCTGAATTACAGAAGCTTTGAGAAATTCAAACAAAATTTAAAATTAAAATTGAAATAAATAAAAGATTATAGACAATAACAACAAATCTTCTTTGAAAAAATATATATTGTTTAGGTCTAATTGCTATGCAGACACACAACATTTATTGTTATTGTCTATAATCTTTTATTTATTTTAAATGTAATTTTAAAGTTTTGTTGAATTTCTCAAAGCTTTTGTAATTCACGATTTCATGAAAATAAATAAATTATGTAATTATGTGAACTATGTAATTTTTTTTAAACACCAGTCTAGTCCTCAATTAAAACATACAATATGTTTTGTCATTTATCTTTTCATCGTAATTTTAAATTGTTCTTAAATTTCAAGTTTTACTTAAGTAAAAAAAAATATATATTTTTATTTAATTTCTACTTGAAATTAACGAAATTTTCTCTTAATATTCAGAGTGCTCGTGGAACGTTAGCTTTTTTGCCCGAAAATCCACATTTAAATTATCCAAAAAAAAATTTAAATACATAACAAATTTTACCAACTTTTTTCTTACTTAGGGCCGTTAACATTCTTTCTATGTTTTATATTTCTACGTTTTTTAGCTTTAAAAAATGTCGCCCAATGAAAAAATGCTAAAAAACATACAGACATTTTTATAATAAGTAATACAACACAGACATTTTTCTCCGTGCATTACCACCAACACATTCTCATTTTAGGGTAACATAACTAATACATTCTCACATATATGACATTTGTGCCTTCCCTGCAGGAAATGAATCCAACTATAAGCTAACTTTAGGTTACTTAGGAAGGAGCTAAAAGTCACTTTTTATCTGTTTATTTTCTTTGACGAAAGCTTACTATATTTTTATGGCGATGGCCGCGAAATAGTCAAGGGTGGTTACCTCTGCATTAGATTTAGTCAATGTAACTAAGTTGTAATTAACTACTTTTGGACATAAAATATCAATAGGAAAAACAAAATATTTTTTTTATTATTTTTATTTACTTTATTTAGTTTATTACATTTAATATTTGTTTTCATATTCTGCTGCAGGTGGTCCCATATTCCACTCCGTCAGACATAACTTCAAAATAATAATATAAAACTTCGATCTTCCTTTTATTTGTCCTCAATTCGAAAAAGTATTTGCGAAGTGCAGGATATTTAAATAGAAACGCGTTTAAAGAAAACAATCTCGAGTTTTACTCCTGCATTACTTGTCCACTTGTTTCAAGTCAGCTTTTTGTAGCTAACTACAAGTTATATATTTTATAGAAATCACGCAAAAAAAGCTAACTACAAGTAGGTTATTTTTTATCAATTGATAATTTTTTTCTGCCGGGTTAAGACAGTACCCATTTGTTCCTTCGGCCACACTTAAATTTGTGATCCTCGCGAAGATTTCCTGAAAAGCTTCGTTATGTATAATTCTGCACCTAAAATAAATTTGTTAATTATACTTTTCATGAGCATGAAATGGTATTATAACTTTGGTCCGATGTTTGTAAGTACCAGAATAAAAAGAGATAGACCCATTAAAATGTATACTTATATGATCAGAACGTCGAGCTGAGTTGATTTAGCCATGTCCGTCTGTCCGTCTGTTTGTATGCAATCTAGTCTCTCAGTTTTCGAGATATCCGGATAAAATTTGGTAGGAGGGTGTATTTTTATAATGTATTAATCATTTGTCGGAACAGGAAGAATCGGACCACTATAACATAAAGCTCCCATACAACTGATTGTTCAGATATGAGGTTTTTCGTTATAACTTCTCCATTTATGCAGCTAGGAACATGAAATTTCGCAGTACTTGCACCCATTATCAACAGAATATTTACAGAGAAAATTACAACGATCGGGTCAAAGTAAAATTTGCAGATGTTTATGAAAGGTATGAAGCCTTCGGCATAGCCGAAGTGTTGTGGCAACAGTGGTTACGACCATCATGACACCTGAAATGCGTTCATCTGTGTGTAGAAATCATTAACACAAAGAAAGATTTCAGCATTTAGTAAAATATTAATAAAAAGTCTCATTTATTTAGTTAGTATTGGTAATTTTTTCAAACAAATTTCTCATCCCTAGGTCGTGCCTACTCCAACATGTATGGCATGTACTGTTTGGTAATTTTCTTCACAACGCTCACCGCTGCTTATGGTTCGATAAGTGAAATTATGGATCACGGTGCCACATATAAGGAGATTGGACTATTCGTCATAATGTTCTATTGCATGAGTCTATTGTATATTATATGCAATGAGGCACACTACGCCTCACGTAAGGTGGGGCTGGATTTCCAAACGAAACTACTGAATGTTAATTTGACAGTGCTGGATTCGCCTACACAGAGAGAGGTGCAAATGTTTCTGCTGGCCATAGCAAAGACGCCACCCATAATGAATTTGGATGACTATGCAAATATTAATCGGGAACTTTTTTCGGCGGTAGGTATAGAACTACAGTTTAGAATTGGTTATTTGGTGAGTTTATTAGTTTTTATAAATATTTTTTGTTGTTGTTTTCTATTCAAGAATCTCACCTACATGGCTACATATTTGGTTGTGCTTTTGCAATTCAAAATTACGGAACAACGTGGTGGGCGGCCGAGCGAAGCTTAGGCTGATAAATGCTCTCAGCCAAGCTAAGGCAAAGGACACAATGTTGAATGAGACGAGTAAGATGAAAGCAACAAATAAAGCAAGCTATTTCGTCTACTAATGAAATCTTATTTGCTTACCTTGTATGTATGTATTTATTGAGATGGCTTGCTTGCTGTACTTTGTCGATTTCAGCATTCTAAAAATTATGCTTCTATATTTATTGTTCGATATTTCGGTTTAAAACTAAGCAGATAAAGTTTAAAATCTTGACTTCTTAAACTACACTTGTTGTTGCTTCTTTAGTTGGCTATCTCCAGCGTGAGTATGTAGGTGCGCATTTGCATTGGACTCAATTCGATAAGGAAGCGATCATCACCCTCGACATATTTTTCCGCCACTGGCTGCCGTGCCACTTTGTGCACACGTAACTTTTCTGCACGCACACGATTCAGCTCTTGCGATTCGTCGACTAAGCGTTTCAAACGATTCGTTTGTAACGCCAATTGCTCTTGTTCCTCCCAACTTTCCAGCTGATTGTAGAATTTGGCGTCCAAGAGCGGCTTGTCAACGCGCAGCATAAGTTGTTCATCAATCGACCTTTGGTAAATGCCATAAGCGTTGTAGGATACCTCAGGACTATCTGGCACAAATTCCATGCGTTGATTATCACCGAGCCAAGCATTGGCCGCCAGTGTGGTTTCGCGTATGTCAGCGATTTTTACGCTCGACAAAACGCTTTGTATGTTGATTTGCACGGACTTGGAGAGCTCGGGATCTTCATCTTTCTCGAGTATGTGCTCAAAGCGTACGAGCACTTCATTCTCATGCCACGGCTCGAAGCTCATGAGGTGTATGTTTTTGGGTAGTTCCAACTGCAAGCCGGTGAACTGCAAGTGGATAGCGTACAATGTATTATAACTACATATAAAATTTACCAAAGATAAACTCACAATATTGGTAAAGTTCTCACGCCAATCCTCGTAGGTTATATTTTCTGCATTGCTGAAGAAAGTCCAAGCGGGCAGCAATTTCCGCAATTGCGTTGTACGCTCAATTGCCTGCGTTGTAGGACTCACTTTTTTGTTCGATGAACCCACTATTAAATAGTGTGTGCCACGCGCCACCAAGCCCTCACCGTAGGCGGTTTCGTTAAGTGCCTCGTCCACACCAAAAGCATCATCGTGCAACAAACGCCGATGCACCATCAACTCCAATGAACCAGCACCCATCGAGCTGCCGCCTTGTGCGCGGTCTGTCAGTATAGCCATGCGCGCAGTGTCATCTTCCAGCGCGATTTTAGTTGTGATTGGGTAATAGTTGCCAGCGACGCGTTCCAACAATTTCACCTTCCAAGTATCGCGATGGTCACGCTTGCGCTTGAGCATTTCACGCCCATTAGAATCGGTGTAGAATATATCGCCGGAATTAATGTCTGAATTGAAGCGGCTGATGATCTCCTTGCCGTTGCCATCATCCACTGGTATAGGACCTACAAGCCATTCTAACTCGGCATAGGGCTGCTCGCGATAGACGCGCACTACTTGACTGACCCAGTCGTTGAAAGATTGGTGAACTTCCTCGACCAGATTGCCACGGTAGATTTTCAATTTGGGTTGCAGTGAAATTGAACGGACTTGATCGTTGGCGGGACGGAAAATGTAGGCGCCTGATGAGCGGTTGCGGAATTCGCGGTTGTTGCCGATAGCAGCTTCATAGTAAACGAATTCTTGGTTGACGATACGCGTCATGCCGTCGACCATGACGGTGACAAGAAAGCCGTTAGTGTCAAATGTGAGACGTATGTGCTGTAATAGAAACAAATGGTGAGATTAAAGGAAATGTGAACTCGAAGTTACAAAAGCTTAGTAGTACCTCATTTCCGATGCTTGTGAAACTCGACACATTTTCCGGATCTGGCACGGGTATCATGTGGTTTTCATCTGTCTTCGTTATATAGTACGATTTATAGCCAAGTGGCGGTAGCTCACGTGCAGGAAAGATGAGCTCATACGGCGCGCTCGCCTTGCGGAAACGAAGATCTTGCACAGGCGTAGGCACTGGCAGGAATTGCGTCTCTATCGTCACATCTACGGAAGATCAGAAAATATAAAATTTGTTCATCAAAGCGCTCAAAACTTCTCTGTTAAACGCACCATCGAAATCCTTAACACGATAATTCACATCGGGCACCGGTACGCGCACGTAGTCGGAGACCGTCTGCGCCAACGGATTGTATATCGTCAAAATAAATTTGTCGGCCAGCTCTGGCACCGCGCATGAACTGATGTTAAGCAGCGTACAAGTTTCGAATTGTAACTTGTATTGCTTCTTAGTATCGCTGGTCGCCCATCTGGGTTTGCGTGCACTTTCGCGGGCAGATTCAGTAGCACTTTCCGCCGCGTGCGTTGCTGCGGTGTCTACGGTCAGCTGATTGAGTATCGCTCTGGTATTCATGGAGCATGCGCGTATGGCAACTTCCAAATGACGTGCATAATCGGCGGCTACAGCCTGCTTTTCGGTGCCGGTGACGGCGTCGTGGTGCTGCATCACACCCATGGCTTCACGGAAGAACGAGAGATGTGGATTGAATTCGCCGGCGACTTTTGGCGCCATTACGGTGAGTTGTTTGCAAATCTGCAGAAAATGATTGCCAATGCGTTCGTAACGCTTTAGTGTGGGACGTGAAGTGAAGTAACCAGTCCAGTAGGCATGTGGATCGGAAGCGTATGGAAAGAAGTCATCATCCTTGGTGGGCCAACTGATGCCTGCATCGTGTAGAGACTTTAGATAGCAGGAGGGTGTGGAGTAGAGAAGGTTTACAGTGGAACCGTTTTCCTGGCGTGCGTTAGTGTACCTGTGGGTTTATTAAGACGGGTGAGCGATTTGCTTTCTATTATAAAGGGAATTTAAAATATGGCTGATGGTGGATAAGGGTTGCTGAAATCTTGGCGTCGAATTTATTTTACTCACTTGATTAACTTATCCAAGTTTTTGAACCAGCTAATCGCATTTTGATAGTGAAAATCTTCACCCATCGTAACTTGTATATGATTAGTGCGATATCCTTTGGACATGTTTCGAGAAATTTCGATGAATTCATCGACCTAAAATATTCAATATTATGTAAGACTTATACTGAAGCGCAAAAATACTACACAGTCTATGAGTAAACGGGTTCATGAGCTTAGTTATAATAAAATGAGGACTCATGCAGATGGAAAATTAGAAAATCAAAGTTTAAAAAAAGAAAAAATTCTGCGAAAAGAACCCATTTAACACGCTCCCTTTCCAAAACCATCAATCTGAATCTTTTACTTGTAAAATATCATTATCGATAAAAATGAGCGATATCGGTAAAGTTATCGATCGATATTTTCTATATTATGATCGCTACTATTTCATTTATTCGGTATGGTCAATAATTCATTTATCGATATTAGTACCGATTTTTTATCGATATGGTTATCGATAATACTACGATTATTTTTTTGGTGATGTCATCGATATGTTTTCCGATTCAATTGTCAAAATGGTTATCGATATCGATTTTTCTATTGAAAGGTTTATCGATAAATAATCGATTTTTTATGGATGCCTTCGCATACGAAAACTGGAATTTGGAAAGCCGGCAAACAAATTTTGAGGAGGCTCGAGATTCGTAAATATTTTTCGTGCAATAGACAGTTGAGTAAAAGTTTCAAGCAACGACGGTTTTTCAATGCTTAAATTCTTAAAATTCTTTAGTATTTATTTCAGCAACCGTTATTCTCTAAATTTAGTCTATACCTTATCAATTTATCCAAATTTTTGAAATAAACATTAGCATCCTGATATGTAAAATCGCCACCCATCGTAATGATAATATTGTTAGTGCGATAATATTGCGCTTGTTGATTAATAAATTTCAAAAAATCATTCACCTAAAGCAAAAGGTTAGAAGTTAAAACAGCAAGAATGTCTAAGAATGAATATTTAGTTTTAAATTAACCAAAAACTCTTTTGGTATATGAAGTGTTCATGAGTGGATACAGATTCGTCATACTCACTCTACGATTAACATTATTATCGGGACTATGCTTGGCATCGATTATTGGCTCATCAGCGCAGAGTATATCGAAACAAAAACCAGGCGGTGGCTGGTATTGATTGTAGAGAGCGCCAGTGAAAAGATGGGAGGATTCATCTTACAAAAAAGCAAAATTTTAATGTCTAAAATTTGTATATGTGCAAACTTTTACCCACCTAAATTCGCCGAGGCACGCCAAATCATTTCCGCTGTTTTAGTTGTTAAACGCTCCATCTTATCCTGATAGTCTAAGCGTCCGAAAAAGAGTCCATCGAAGCCCATTTGCGCAAACATGGAAGCCATTTCGCGTGAATGACCGAAGGGATCGATCTGCCAGCCAATTCGCGGGCGCCCACATTCGCCAAAGGTATCATTCAGGCGTCTAAAAATCCAAAAAATTCTAAATTTGTAACATATCTAAATCCTAATTACCTTAAACCCCATGTAAACTGATCGACAATGCTCTGATAATGCGCTGTCGCCTCATCATTCATACTCCAAGCGCCACCAATGAACTCCAGTCGTCCTTCGTTTACCAACTTTTTCACTTGCTCTTGCAATTCGGCATCCTGTTCGCGCCACCATTTGAAAAAGAATGCCGATTCGACATAAATGAAGCGCTTCTCGGGATCCTTTAGCAACTCTTGCACCACCGAGTCTAAGATGTATTGGACACCGGCTTTTTGTATGAGTGTTTTGCTGCCATAATAGTATTGATCCACAGTTTTGAGCCAACCAACATCATCGTGTGTGTGCGGAATTAGATGGACATTGAGCATGTTGGGTTTAGTTTTGTGGCAACTCTGAACAATAAAATTTACATATAAATAAATATGAATTAAAATTATGAAGTTTGGAGGAGAGTATCTAATGCCATTTGCTTTTCTCACAAAAGCTCAACTTGTCGTCTCAGTGTACTCTACACGCAAATACTAAGGAGAGAGAGCAAGGAGACGGCAAAATTTTGTTGTAGGAAAGAAAGAAGCATTTTACGGGGACCGAGAACAAAAGTTTTGATCAAAACAAATGTCGTTCTCTTAGTTTTGTTCCAAACCTTTTGCTTCAAACCGAAACCGAAATGAGAACAAAACTGACTAGAACCTCGTGAAACGTTCCCAAAGCGCACAAAATACGAACAATACTTTCGGCAACAAAAGCCTCCGGAACTTTTTGGAACAGCTTAACGGGAACAAAGGTCTAAGGAACTTTGTTTCGAAGAACAATTTGAGAACTAAAGTCTCAACAACTTTCTGACAGAGAACGAAACGGAAACAAATCTTCGCGGAACTCCTCTATGTATAGAACTCTGGTTAGGGTCAAATTATCTGCGATCTCAATAGTAAAAGTTGCTGGTTGTTCGACCTATCGTTTAGAAGTAAAACAACTGCGCCAGTGTAGGCGAGTGTCAACGACACTTCCTAACTATCTGTTTAGTCCTTGGAAAGCTTCAAAGTATGTATGTGCTCCATTAACGCATTGACCTTAGGTTATTGGTGTAGTTGCTGTTGAGATGACTCTCCTTTATAGTTTTGGAGAATCTCGTTTAGCAGAATGTACGCCTCGGAAAGCACACGCATCGATTCTCGGGAAATTTTGGTTCAAAATTGGACCCTTTATGGATGCAAATTATATTTTAATTGGATAGTGGATAAAGAGCTATTAGACTTCAATAGAATCAAAAAGTTAATTAGGTATTCGGGCGGAGAACAAGACTCGAAAGCGAACCTCTAAGTTGATTCACCCGGCGGCTGCTTATACTGACCCCTTATACAGTAACAGAAAACCAATTTTTTTCTTGGGGTTATGTCACTTCTTATAAGGCGTCATAACCCCAATTGGGATAATGTCACTTTTGAACCTAAAGCATATTTTCCAGCTCTCAAGAAAAACAAAAAAAAAATGAATATAAAAACATGCTCAAGAAATGAAAAAGAAATTTTCTATTCAAATTTTTTGCTCCGTTTACAGCTCTATAGAAATATATTTATATGAAAATATTTATTCAAGAAAATTCAAAGCAATGGCTAAGTATTTTTGCAATCGAAAGAATTAAAGAAACATACTTTTTGAAATTTTTCTTGAGTTGGAAACTTAGCTTAAAAATCGGAAAATTGTGATAAGAGATTTCGCCCTTTTTTAATATAAAAAAATATTTTTATACATATGTATGTATACTGGAGCGAAAACCGCGTTATTTGTTATTCCAAATTTTCGCCTGGGGCCCTCTTTTTTAAATATGGAATAAAAAATCGCCGAAGGCCTCCTACGCAGAAAGAATTCCTTTACAATAAATAATTGCTTGTATCCACCTCAGCAAACGTGGCGTCTAGTATGTAAGTTACGATTGTCAGTTATAAATATCGTCGGTGATACTGCAAAACGTTCTATGTCTATTATTACCCTTGACATTTAGATGGTCTCTTACATGCACCGGAATGCATCTGCAAATTCGCACACCCTAATAAACGAATGACAAACCTGTCTACCTTAGGCTGTTGAAGATGAACGATTGTCAGAAGCAATCAGATACAGATAACAGATCAATTAAGCACCAAAGGTAATAAGTGACATAGAACGTTTTGCTGTATCACCGACGATATGTTGTAATATAAGATTGCCTATAGGCGACGACAAGAAAATAATGTAGGCTAAGCTAGCTTCTATGACTGTGATAAAAATGCCTTTTATCATTACTCTTGCACATTCCAAATTCGTTTGGTTTGCAAAATTACATTTTGTCGCCTCTTCGTTTGGAAATATGTCACTTCTTATATAGTTACATAACCAACACCAAGGAAAAAAATTGGGTTTATGTCACTGCCCAAGGATCTGGGGTTATCTCAGTTGGGTCTATGTCCAGGCACCTTAGGAGGGTAGTCAGAATCCCAGTCAAAATGCCTGTAAGAAGTCTGAGAAGTAGGCTACTTTGCTTGCCTCGAAACACCATAGATGATACAAGGCCTTTTTGAAAAAATGGTTCCAATGTCCCGCCTAGAAGGTGGTGAGGTTCAACTGTCCCGGGCAATAAATAAAATTGAAAAAAACCAACCGATAAAATTTCGAAAAATGCAAATAAATTCCTTCAAAAAAAAACACCTATTCTCCTTCTTATGAATTGAAAGAAGAACAAAATTTTTTATGGTGACTATGATTTGGATTGTGTGAAATCTTATTAACCGACTTCCAGAAAAGGAGGAGGTTATCAGTTCGTCGGAATATTTTTTTTTTATGTACATATGTACCGCATAACTTTGGACCACGTCAACCGATTTCGATGAGGTGGTCCCATACTAATCTGGTTTACATCCGATCATTAGATCATGATATACATATATATATATATATATATATATATATATATTTATATGAGAATTTAAGTCGGTTTTGTTTTTTGCTTAAAAATTACTTGTATTATGTATTATACAGTACCCGTAATCGTAGTTCGTCTAACTTGCAAGTTTCTAGAAACTTTCAGTCCGCGTACTATTCTGGATATTTGTCTCTTCTGGAAGAAGAGATGACATTTCTCCGCAATTTTGCTAATTAATATTTTTTACTGGAGGTTTTAAACGAATGTACGACGATTTACTAAAAAATTAATTTCTATTCAAAGGGCGATACGTCCGATGTAATCTGCTCTGAACCCCGATCTGGCTCTCGACGACCCTGCAAGTTAACTATGTGTATGTGTATAGGTTTAGGCTTTCTTCGACAAATTACACCCAGAGGTTTGGCTTCGTATATGGAGTGGAGACTTTTATGAGAATAAATTTATTCATTACTTAAAGTTTCGTATTTATGCCGGACTTTGAATCCGGTATTCACGTAATACGTTTATGTTTCAACTACTGTGCTTGCCTTATAGACATAAAAGTGAATTATTTGTTCATCCATTTGCTTTGTTTATTTGCTGAACATATCAATTTAAAAATTTTATAAAAACCCGCGCTGCAGCAAATTGCTTTCTAGAGAATAAATAAACAAATACAGTGAACCAAAAAAAAACTGGGACGTTCACTAATGTTTTTTTTTGCAAGCCAATATCTCCAAACCTAAAGTGGCTGGCGAAATGAAATAAAATACACAACTCTTCTGTTTTTCATCGCATTTAGTTTCTTTTTTTTTAACTGTATTTTGTTATACCAAAAGCTAAAATAAACAAAGTAACTCCATTTTTGAGAATCAAAAAAAAGCTGGGACGTTTGCAACATTAAAGTTTTGATTGAATCGCAGGCGGCAGAGTTCTTTGCAACATTAACTGAATTTGAAATTGTTGCGTGTATGTGTGTTTGTGATTATCATCCCTGCAAACCATTTTTTCAGAGTATTCTGAGTTGTAGAGAAATTTTAAACACTTAAACTTTCTAAAATGAAATAAACTGTGCACACTTGAATTCTTTTACGAAATTTCGGAAGAAAATCGGCAAAGAAATGAAAATAATGCTGCTATGTGAAGAATTTCTTGCAGACGGTTTTCGGAATTTTCTTAATTTTTCGTGCAGAAATTTCTTTACGGGTTCGTGTCAACCACTTCATATAATTTTCTTTGAAGAAACGTAAAAAGATCGTTAAAGAAATGAGATACTCCTAAAGATTTCGTTAAAATTTCGGAAACTTTGGTTTGTAGGGATGCTATTTAAAGCCCGAAAATGGAGAATAAGCGAATAAGAGAATAATGAATTGAACGATCGCATAGTGGAATGAGGACATGGCTATTCGCCAAATTGATAAAACGGTTAAGAAACCTCGGTCCACAGTGTTGAATATATGTGATTAAGGCATTCAAAAAAGAAAATGGTCCAAATAGTAGCGGACGGCCAGAGAAGATATTGTCTGAGCAAGCAACAAGTAATTTTTAGCAAAAAGAACGACATAAAAAAAATATATATATACATATAGTATATATTTCATGATCCAATGATCGGATCTAAACCAAAGTATGGGACCACCTCTGAGACACTACCTTTCCGTTGCAAAAAGAATTATCGAAATCGGTTGACGTGGTCCAAAGTTATGAGGTCATATACATACAAAAAAAAAAAAAAAATATTCCGACGAACTGATAACCTCCTCCTTTTTTGGAAGTCGGTTAAAAAGGCGATACGTCCAAGAAAATCCTTAGATAACGGCGGTGGAAATTGCAAACGAGCTGAAGGAAAGAAAAATTATTGACGCTCATCCTCAAGCAATTAGAAATTTTCTTAATACGAACGAGGACTGAGCGTATACACGCCGAAAGAAGCTGCTTTTATCCAAGTAGAATGTAAAAAAAAAACGCCTGGAATACGCTAAATGTTACATAAATACGTCACCAGAGTTTTGGAAAGGCGTTATTTTTAAGGATGAGTCGCAGTTTGTTTGTTTCTAATAACGACCCGAAACATACCGCCTTGGTTGTCAAAGAATGGTTGCTTTACAACACAAAATCTGTTCTAACACACCCATATACCACCCCATAGAGCATTTGTGGGCATATGTGGAGAAAGAACTACGAAAAAGGACGGTCCATGAGAAAAATCAGCTAAAGGAGTCGACTAAAGAAATTTGGAACTATATTCCAGTAGAAGTGACTACGAATTTAGTTGCGTCCATGAATAGACGATTAGAGGCTGTATGAAAAGCAAAAGGTCATCACACAAAGTATTGAAGTATTGTGCAAAATGGATGATACGACGAGAATTTTAAAATATGTCCCAGTTTTTTTTTTGGTTCTAAAAAATTAAGTTACTTTGTTTATTTTAGTTAGGGGTACAAATAAACAGTTAAAAAAAGACACTTAATGTAGTGAAAAACTAAAGAGTTTTATCGTTCATTTGCATTTTATCTTATTCCGCCAGCCAATTCTGTTTTGGAGATATTGGCTTTCAAAGAAAAAATTTGTGAACGTTCCAGTGTTTTTTTTTTTTTTGTTTGATTCACTGTATGTAAGTTTAACAAATTTTTTTAATTAAGCAAACACAAAATAAAACAAAGGGTAAATTTGCGCATTGGTATCTAATGTAAAAAATGAGTATCTAGAATTACATTTGACACCATCTTATCACTCACCTCATAGCCGCACTTCTTTTCAGACGTTTTTGTTGCTTGCCCGTCATTCAGTGGGTGCGACTCAATCAGCTTGTAATTCACCGCGCATATCAACAAAACTATAAAAAGCCTAAGGGCACCATCGTATAATGGCCTGCCACTTGCAGTGCAATGCATTTTAAGCCTTTAAGAACGCTACGAGGCAGGCGAAGAATATCTATGTTTTTAACCGACACACACACGCGGGCACAAATAACGCGATAGGCCAAGCTTAGAATGCCAATAAAAAAGATTAGCAGTTGTCACAACTGGAAATCACAAAATCCAAGAAACTAAATCAAAACAAACAAAAAAAAGGTAGAATGAAAGTTCATTTAAGCCGCTGATAAAATTATTTATTATTGTGCACTCGTTGCGCTCTTCAATTTCCGCCGTAGAACGCTTACACTGCTTCGAACCGTACTCAACAAATCTCAGCTTCGAACTGAGCGTGAATAGCGTTTTCATTAGCATAAGTAGCCGCCGGTCAGCTTGACTTGGTGACTGTAATAGTGGGTCGCGCTCTTGAGCTTGAGCAAAGAATTGAGTTAGAACGCTGAAATAGTACTCACTCCATTTTCGGGATAGTTTTGGTGCGTTTTGTTGGAGTGACGAAGCGATAGTGTACTTGTTGTTCATAAGCGGGTTAGACATTCTTGTAGCTTTCTTTGACATGCTTTTATTTTCTTTTCTTCGTTTCTTTCTATACCCTTCATAAAACATTTTAGGTAAAGCGGAATAATAATAGGTTTGTTCCACTGTTCTACGCTACTCGAAGAAAAACTCGAGCTAAGTTCAAACTGCGAGCGTAAATAATGAAACTGAGTAATGACACTCCTTACGCGAAAATTCATGGAACATTTTTCGAGTAAAGTTTTTTTTCATTAGTTCCTGCCATTTTGACAGGAGTGTTTTGCTCTTTCTTCACTAGTAAATTTACTGGCGAAACGCAAATGTGTAATCGGAAGTGACTTCGAATAGCTTGGGCAAAAAACACACCTAATACATTTCGAAAATATCGCCAAAACACAAATGCAGAAAATTTGATTACACAAATCGCGAATGTTAATAATTTTAGGGAGCTAATAAAATATTTCAAAAATCTCAGAAATGAGGTGTTGGGCAGTATCGATAACAAAAGTACTCAGAACTCGACTCTGAAAAGAATCGACAGCGCCCGGTTTTTTAAAGTATCGATACTCGGTACTCACAAAACAAACACTCAGAAATTAAAAGAACTGGAAATCAAAAATACTTTGTTCCAATTATCACTTTGATACATGTAGTCAGAATCGATTCAGAAATTATTGTACTCAATTTGAAGTTGAAGTTGTACCAAGTAAAGTAGCCATTCATTTGACGTAATTTCGGAGCGCTGCCAGCTTGTGAGATTTCTACACTAAACATTGAAATCTTACCAACATGAGCATATTTAAAGGAAGTACTCAGGACTCTTAAAAGAACTCGATCCTGTAAAGTACTCGATACTTCCCAACTAGGGTTGTCACTTTGGTAAATTGTTACCAAAATTGGTAGAAAAAATTTGGGTTGGTAAAAAGGTAAATTTTTTCTCATTTTGGTAGATTTTTGATGAACTTTCCGTTCCCGATTTATTTTTCGTAGTTATCTTTTAAATATATTATAAATTTCTTTGCATACTTTTTATATAATTACATGCGTATAAATGTATATCGATATAAGGCGAACATATCGCGCTCCATTCAAAACTAATTTTACTGGAATCCCGAGGAGCTTTTGATTGCCTAAATATTTTAAATGATTATTTAAATATAAAGAAAAAATTGACATGTATGTAATTACGCACTATGATTGTTCAAAAAAAAAAAAATTAAATCAACGCCATTTTTTATCAATGGAAAAAAATAAAAAAAAATCAATGGGAATTTTAAGCAGCACATTTTTGGCTATACTCAAATAGTATTTGCTTTAAAACTCCATACCTCAAATTGTTCTTAAAATTCAGAGTAAAAAATTCGAAATTTAAACGAAAACTTTTGGAATTTTTCTATATGTTGTATATAGTTTGAATCCTCGGTTTTTATGGTTTTAGTTAAAGCAACAAAAAATTTTTACCCGAAAAATATTGCGAATATTAAAAAAATCACTTTTTTGAGTCACTGTATTTGTCTATAATAACTCGAGTTGAAGTTTTTCAAATAATGAAGTTTCATTGTTGCCTTTAGTTTCATCACTTCCGCTTTTGGTTGAAGGAAACTGAGAATATGCCAGTAATACAACTCAAATACCGTATAACTACTTAAATAAAAAATTCTTAAAAACAATTTTAATTATTATTGAACTAACTAAAAAAAATTTAAAAAAAACTATAGTTTTAATTAAAATAAATAACAAAACTATAGTTTTTATTAAAATAATTATAAAAAAGTTATTGGTAGATATTTCCCGCAATTGGTAGATTTTTTTCAAGTCGATGGTAAATATTTTTTTTGGTCAGTGGCAACCCTGTTCCCAACACTAGTTTATACTCAAAGCCTTTACGAATATATAATAGGTATTATGTCCAAAATATGATCTTGTTATACGAAAAGCCGCTAATTTAGAAAAAAAATTTGCTAAGTCCAGTTTCTTAAATTTTACAGACGAACATATAAAAATTTTTCAAACTCATTTTCTTTAAGCACTTATTTTGCAGAAAGTTTTATACACAATTTCGCATATTCCAAGCGAAAACAACTAAAAGAAACAAATCAAATTCCACAACGTTGAAGAAAAGTTTTTGTGTTCCTTGTGCTTTATCACATTTTCTGTGACTATTTTCGACTTAGCTAATTTGCGTATCATCGAATAGAAACGGTTAGAAACAAATCAGATTGTTTGATCTTTTAGTAAACTAAGCATTTTTAATTGTTTTTTGTTAGTTGATCCAAACATAATGGAAATGAAATCCTGCTGACGGCACAGCCACAGACAAATACGTCTTCATTTTATATTCTTCGGTTACCTAAGTCGTATATACGCCGGACCTTTACTATTTATTTAAATAGATACGCTTATATGCCTACATTGTAATACAAATGAGCATTGCATGTGCTAGTATGTATACACAGTCAGTGTCAAAAATATGCATACCCTGAGGTTTTGAAGATTTTATTTATTCATATTTGCCTTACCAAATGTTTCTTTTTTTTTGTTTAATTAGAGTTCATCCAACAGCAAAAACCACAAGAGTACATTTTTTAATTTCATACAGAACTTGGGAAAATGTAAGTAATAGTAAGAAACTTTAGACGAAATTTAAAATCTCTTAGGAAAATTTTAAGTGAGCAGTTTTTAGTCCATAAATATTGATTTTGTTCATGCGTTATTTGGAAGGAAATGCGCAACACAGTCGATAAATAAAAAGAAATGTCAAAACTCGACGATAAAAGGCTACAAAAAAGGCACACTAAAATTGTTTGTAAGAAATCGAATTGAAAAATTTTTAACCGACTTCACTTCGTCGGAATATTTATTTTTTTATGTATGTTACCGTATAACCACATAAACCACGTTAACCGATTTCTATAATTCTTTTTTTTAAATGAAAGATGGTCCCACATTAATTTGGTTTAAATGCGGTCATCAGACCGTGAAGAAAATAACCATAATCTTAAATTTTTTATGTGAGAATTGAAGTTTTTTTTGCTTAAAAATTACTTGTTAATTTTTATGAAAATTTCTTCTATTTTCTCGAGTTTTTTATGGAATAAAAAAAAAAAGTTTTTTTTGTCTTTTTTGCTGTTGAATGAACTAAGAATATTTTTTTTATATAAAATAGGATAAATTTGGTATGGAAAATATAAATAAAAAAATCGCCAAAGCATCAGGGTATGCATATTTTTGATGCTGACTGTACCTGTACATACACAAGCACATGTAATATTATTTATTTTTAGAGCAATCAAATCCATTGAGCTGATTGTTGACAAGCCATAGCCGGTTGATTCTTCGTTAGCGATAATCTTCCTTCACTTGGAAAAATGTGCAAGAATTAGCTTATCGTTGCTTGCTAAGCGGGGAAAATCTTTCGCTTTCTTTTATTTATGTGTAATTAGAAGCTTTCTTAGGTATGCTCTTTACGGTTACTGGAGGTATAATTAGAATTTATCTATCTATCCTTAACGTTGAAATTTATTGTGAAATATTGAAGCTTAGGTGCCAGAGTACAATAGAAATTAAAAATAGTCTCATTTTGTATGCAAATATGTTAATTGAAAGTAATGTAGGAGCTACATATTTATGTTAATGAGGATGGTCCAAAACAAATAGGAAATTTAATGCCGTCATCCCCCACAATTGTTCTATACCGAAAAAATGTGCACCTCTTTTTTTATTTCGAATTCAAAAAATATTTAAAGGTCGCTCAAAGTTCTCCATGTAGGTTAGAGTGGTCCAAAAAAATAAGGTCGGAGTTTTAATGCCGGCACACCCTAGGATTGATCTATATCGAAAAAAATATACCCCTATTTATTATTTTGAAATCAAAAAATATTTAGGGAGTGCTCAAAGCGCTCAAAGTTTTCCATGCGATGGAAAAAACATCTTTTCGTAGAAATAGTGTAGAATTCTTGAAAATCAATATTTTTCGATCGGAAAGTCTCATGAAGAGAACCACAGTTTTACGGTCGGAAAATGTTGATTTTCAAGAGTTTTATTCCATTACTACGAAAAATTGTTTTTTTCTCCATATAAAATACACGGAAAAACTTTGAGCGCTTTGGGCACTCCCTAAATATTTTTTGATTTCAAAATAAAAAAATATGGGTATATTTTTTTTCGGTATATAACAATCATAGGGGGTGGCATTGGCATTAAAAATCCGACCTTACTTTTTTTACATACATTTTGAAATTTACATACACATTTAAATTACAAATTGAAATTTTACTTCTTTTGGACCACCCTAATGTACACATCGCACATCTAAATCTACAGTGCGATCATTTAAAAACAAAAATTTGAAATTTTTTTTTGCATAAATCATGAATGTTATTTCTGTCGTACCCTTGAGGTTTCAAAAACCATATGGAAGAAGCTTAAAATTTATAAAAAAAGGGTTGAGTTCAATATTTGCTGTGTAAACATCTGTGTCAGACCCGAAAAAGTTCTGACCTAGTCCCGAATTAGTCTCGAAATGATCCCGGAAAAGTCCAGAATTGCTCATAACCTATCCACGAAATGGGCCCGAACTAGACGCGAAAAACTTTTGGACTTGTTTTGAACTGATTGCGAACTAGCTTCAAAAAATTCCCCTCCTAAATAGGCCCGAACTGGACCGAAATGCTTCCGAACTAGGCCCGAAATGGACCTGAAAAATACTCGAACTATATCAATGTTTCTAGAACAGCTGATCAGATTTACTTTAATTTTCTACCACTTCTGAATCTGTTTTGGTTTACCCATGACGGTTTACGCAAATTTTGCCGATACCCAAATGAAAGTAATTTCAGTATTTTTTTTTCTAATTTTACGCTTTGCTTTTTTATCAATACACTACTGTAGTGTAGACCGTTTTATTTGTGCTGTGGAATTCTCTAAGCAAATACTACTAGGTAACCGGCGTTTTTTTTGGTTTTTTTGAAATTTTAATATCAAATTCGAAATCAGCGACATCAAAAACACCATAAAACATATAAATTGAAATATTGAAAATATAAAAATTTGGTAATTTTCGTCCGCCACACACGATCTGCCTTTTTGTTTTTTTGAAATTCTAATCCGCGACGTCAAAACGGATGTGACGTATGCTTTAAAAAAGATTCGCGAGAAGAGGATCGACAACACAATCTTTTTGCCGAATTCAAAGCCGAAACATGCATTGGCGTTTGTTAGATTGCTTTTACTTAATTTTATTACAGACTAAAAAAAAAAAATACAATAAAGGTTAAATTGTTTTGAGGGTAAATTCGAAAATAAAAGCAGCATATTAAAAAACTAAATAAAATTTCAAAAAGTTATATGTTTCGGTTCTTTTAAATCATTTACTACAAGAAAAGTTTTGCAATGCAAAGTTTCTTCATGAAAATCTCAATTTTTAGCAGCATTTTCAATCCGGTAATATTCCACAGTTCAGATCGAACACGCGCTACTTGATCTAGAATATTTTTTTTAGAACGTCAAGCACCCTAATGCATGCAATATGTTTACATATATGTATGTTGTGTAAGCTAGGGAAAAAGGGAACCGATAGAGAATAGGGAATAGAAAGAGCGCTCTTATCAAACTGAAAATCTTAGTTCTTCAAACAAAAAAGACTTTGCCTTAATAGTAGGTTAGGTAGGCAATTAATGACTTTCTTTCCATGCATACTTCATAAAAACTAGTTTAAAATGTAACTGTGTACACAAACTCTGTCGGGAAATAGCCAACTTTTGGGCCACTTATTGCGGTTAACTTCGAATTGGTTTCAAAGTCATGCAGGGCTAAACCGAGGAAATATGTATGTATTTGCAAAGTTTGTTTCACAGTTTTCGCTTTCAATAACAACACTTGTGTTCAAAAAGAAAAGATAAAAAACAATTATGAATGTATGTACATTAATTTTCATTGTTTTTTTTTTTTTTTTTTTTTTTTTTATTGAAAGCGAGTAAACATGGATTTAGGTTATTTTATTTACGATAATATATCCGAAAATATATGTACATACAAACATAAGTATGTACGTGTGTATAAGTATGTACATATGTATGTACACTGCCGGAAAAAAGTATTAGCACAGCGGATTTTGTCCAATATATGCACCAATTTCTGCTCTAATATTTTTGCGTAAATTTTTTATAAAAATAGGGTTCACTCCACAACAAAAAACATAAAAATATAGTTTCTAAACTGTGTGTGAAACCCGCGAAAATTCTATAAATTTTTATGCAAATATTAAATTTTTTTATCGGATTTTCTAGAATTTTCTTGAGTATGCAGATCTGTAGCGCATTAAATTCTAGTATAAAAAATGCAAGTTCGGAGTTAGTCAAAAATCGCATTGATTTTTGAGAATTTTTCGCATTGAAGGTGTTTTGCATTTTTTCCATACAAAGTATTTTCGAAATGTTTTTTTTTTTGTATGGAAGAGACTGCGGAGAAAAAGCCAAAAATCAACAGTACTTCGTATTACAGTAAAAGTGATTGGACTACAAATCTTAAAAAAATTCTAAAAAATCTGATTCAAAAGTTGAAAATTTGCTGAATTTTCGCGATATGGTCGATGAAATTCAAAAAGTCATAACTAATAAAAAATTCAAAATTCACTTTTTTATTGATATTATGAATTTCATTGAATGACAGCTCCCCACATCGTTTTATGCAAAAAAAAAAAAATATATATATATATATTTGCACATTTCAGTGACGATATTTTTTACGTCTTTTTGCATTTCAGGCAACGGTATGCATGTGTTTTAATAGCATCTCTTTAGAGGTTTTAATACCATGCTAACTAAATAGATACCCTGTGGGGAACTCAACTAACTATAGACGCACTATAAATTCACTATTTTCCAACTAGACTAAGCCTCGACTAATTTACGATGCTTTCAACTGACTACTTTTACATGCTGATGCCGCAAGAAAAGTCTGTTTGTTTTCAGCTACCTATAAACCGGTTATTAATAAGTTCACTTGTAGTGTGCCAATTAATAGAAGGTTTTTGGTACTTATTTTAGGTTGACTATAACCTGCATGATGACCAGCGTATTCTGATCAAAAAAATATTTATTTCCAAAAATTCGATACGAAAAGTTGTTTTTTTTGCCCCATATAAAATACATGGAAAACTTTGAGCGCTTTGAGCGACATCTAAATATGTATTTTTTTCGATATAGAACAATTCTAGGGGGTGAGAGCATTAAAATTCCGAGTTTCGCAAGAGTATTAAAAATATAAAGATAAGTAAGTATACTGAACCTGAGCCTAGGAAAAATGGGTTCAAGACAAATTCTTACCTCAGCCTCTTTTCAAAGAAAACAAAAAGTTTTCAAAAGAAGTACAGAACTTCCATTTTGTCTCTTAAATTTTCTAACTAAAAGCCTGCGAAATTTAATTAAAAAAAAGTTTGGGAACTTTGTGAACACAACAAACACTTACAAACACAAACAGCAAAACTTCTCGAGGTTTATTAAATGCAGTTGGGATTCATTAAGCTTTGGCACCTGTGTCGTACAACATACATTACGACATACTATTCTATTTATTCACGTGCAGAGAAAAAGCAATATTTACTCATTTATTTACTTAATATGTATATAAAAAAATATTTACTACGAGAAAGTTAAGAAATGATTGGGATTTACGATTGAAGAATAAATGTTTCGCGCACACTTTTTTTTTTAAATTTAGCCACCCATTTTTGGAGTACGTCTTGATGTTATAACAAAAAAAAAATAGACAACGTCGCCTCCGAACCGAAAATGATTTTATGAGAAGTTTTTTAATGGAAGAAATATACTCAGAGGCCTTGTAATTGCCTGCAGAGGCCTGCAAGGCGACCACAGTTAAAAAAACCTTTTCTTTTTTAAGATTTAGCTCAGGTCTGTGAACATTCAGGTAAAATCGAATTTTTCCAGACAAATATTGAATTTCGCCCTTATTTGCAAAAAAGCAACTCTGCAACTTCTTTCTGACTACAAAATCGATATTTTCGCCGCATCGAATGAATTAAAAATATACAAGAAAATGGAACAATCGAAATGTACGCATTTATTTATTTAAATAGTTACACATCCCAGTTAGTTATACAAATAACTTAGTAAAAAATAAATAAGATTTCAAATGCTTTATAATATTTATAAAACTGTATCTAATGCTCGGTTTTCATGAGATCAAAAACTTCCTCAACTAACACCTGACACCATATCTACATTATAAAAATCGATCAAATGTGGTATTCCGTTTTAATTACTGATATCAAATGTGAACTGAAATTTTTGGAAGGAAAAAATACCGGCCGTTTAGCTAGTACTTGTCAGTTTACTCTCTCGCTTTGAGCGATTTTTTTTTTTACAGTTTTACTAGATTTATGGCCGCTTTCTTAATTAACCTTTAACTTTAAAGCTCCATTTTATATTTAAATGTAGGATTAAAAATAAAGCTATGTCTAAAGTTAAGCATTTCTATTATCGGTTTTTGACGTATGTATGTTTCCTGGTTGTAAGCCAATTTAAAACCGATAATAAAATGCTTAACTTTAGACACAATCATAAATTTTAATGCAACCTTTAAATATAAAGGGAGATTTAAAGTTACAGGTTACTTGAGAAAACGGCCCTTAGTCGGAGAAATACCGGATAAATCCCATTATAAAGCATGCTAAAAGAAATGATTTATGGCTGGGTAGATGCCAAGGTATATAAACAAAGCATTTCGCTGCGGTGCTACCACAATTCTGAATAAAATATTTTCCATACTTAATAAGTATGCATTGTGAAATTCAAATTTGAGCAAAATTTTAAACTAATCCTAGCTAAGATTTTTCCCTACTAGAACTTAAGTTAGGTTGGTAAACTGGCCCTAAATGTAAGACTTAAATATACGCATACGTGTAATTATTTAACGTGAGGTGTGTGCAAATTTCTTTTGTTGTCGTAAAGCCAGATATATAAATTAAAGCACAAACAAGTAATTTTTAGCAAAAAAAAAACCGACTTCAACTCTCATATAAAAAATATATATATATATATATCATGATCCGCAGATCGGATCTTAACCAGATTAGTATGGGACCACCTCTGAGACACTACCTTTCCGATGCAAGAATTATCGAAATCGGTTGACGTGGTCCAAAGTTATGCGGTAACATACATTAAAAACAAAAAAAAAAAAAAATATATTCCGACGAACTAATAACCTCCACCTTTTTTGGAAGTCGGTTAAAAATTAGTTTTAATATACATTATGATAATAAATTAATTGATGCTACACCAAATTTCGAATCGAATAATCGAATGGTTGGGTAATGTTCGAAATTCGAAAAAAAAAATCTAATTTCAATCCCCAACTACTCAGCCCTACTTAACGGAACACCGCATGTAAACAATTTTGTGGAGGTTGAAAAGCCTGCTTTGACAATGGGAGGTAATTGTAAAATTTTGAATTATATTAAACTTTCTGTTATCTTTTGAACAAAAAATAAGCTTAATTTTTTATTTTCTTTCTTGCAAAGTACTATCTTCGACTCATTTTTATATGGTAGAAAACGAGCAACACCTTCACCAAAAAAAAAATATATCTAAAAATCAACGCTAAATCCTAGCTACTTCAAACTTGTAATTTATTATACTAAAATTGACTGAGACAAAAAACTGCATATTCAACATCCTTTTAAGAAATCTACTTATTTTCCAAAGGTATTTTTGTATCAATTAGAACACGCATCGTCTCTGCCCAAAGAAACTTTTTAAGTTGGCAGAAATTTGTCGAAAAATATAGATTTGCGAAATAAGGGATTTTGAGATGCACTATGCATTTGTAATGGTTCTCAGATTCAAAATTAATCTCTTGATCAAAAATACAAAATGAGAAGATTTGGCGCATATGCACATACATTTCTTTTTCGGTTATTCTTCGATTGCTTCGAGGATAGTTCGAAATTTTCAGTGTTTGGAAACCGCCGATCGAAAGATGAAACATTGGCCAATGTAGTCGCAATTTACAAATCCTGGCAATTAGCGGGGCGATCAGCCCCTCAGCAAAAAACGTCAAATGCATTGGTCGCGAATTCATGCAGGACTAACTCAGGACCGACAATCACACACAGCTGCAATGGAATGGAATGTCAATGAATAACAAAAAAAGTATATTGGTAAAACTTGTCAATGTGTGGTGCGCCTATTATTATGACTCAGGGTGTATTTTTTTTTATTTATTTAAAAAGCAACTGTACCGATAAATCTCGAAGAGTTCTGAAAACGTTCTTGAAAACATGCATACATACTTACATATGAAAAAAATTAAAAAAATCACCAACAATTTATTTCTATGCTTGAAAGAATAATGATTTTTCTCAAAATATGTACATAGATCGGAAATTGATCTCGAATTCTATTTTTATGCAGTTAAGAAAATTTCCTTCTGATTTAAGAAAAAAAACCATAGATATCTTTTTACTTTAGTTTTGTTTTATTATTTAGTTTTATTTTTGTACAACACAAAACATGAACGAAAAAATCACTTAAGCTCAAGTAACATTAGATTTATTGCAGAGATTTTACAAAATTTATTGCAGCAAAAATAAACTTGCAAAGCGAATGACATAAGACTATAAATTAAAAAGTTAAACGTTGAAGGCGCGTAAAAAATTAATATTATTTGTCGACAGATGTTATTTAAATCAAAATCGATAAGAAGTAAATAAATAAATATTTTGCAGATACTCTAGAAAAATTCAATGAATGATAGAGTAATCCATTAAATCTATGCCTGATGTTATCAGTAAAAATCGACAAAATATCATGATTTGGAATTTAAAACTAAAAATTATACTCAAATTTTACACACTCAATTGCCTTTCTTTTTACTAAGCGCAACTGAGTCGCTCATCAATGTGCTCAAAAAAAGTAGCTCATTAATTTCTTATCAATAAATTGTTTTTTTCTACAGCTATTTTGATTTTTTCTGTTTTCTTTTGCAATATGCATAACAACTTGATTTTAATTCTATAAAGCCGCGATACTTTGTATTTACATAAAGAGCATTGGCTTTCAGCTGCAGCGCAACAGTAGTTCTGAGTGGTTTGGTGCGAACGAAACAGTTCTGTGTGGTTTTGCGAAAAAATACATACCTGCAAGAAAATTTCTTTTGTGCATAGAGTGTGTAAATAGATTGTTGAAATATACATATTGCAAAGTTGCGGCGAGTACTTGTACAAGCGAAATGCAGTTACTTTGTGGTTTAGCCACAATTTTTGTGCTACTTGCTGTGTTGCGAGAACAGCAAGTCCAAGCGGCATGTGGCTATGCGGTGGGTTGATGACATCAATTTTCTTTTTTTTTTTAGTACTATTTCTGTTTTTCGATTAAGTGAAAGAAAAGAAAACTGCTTCTATGAGTGAATAGCTCAGCGCAGGTTTTATTGAATAATGTGAACGAACACCTCTTCGTTTCACATCAACTGGTTAATTTTGGTAGAACTATAAGGAAAAAAATCATATATCAGTCAGTTGAATGTTGTGATTACCCAAGTAAGGATAACACTGTTGTAAAAAAATCAATGCTAAACTAACTATGATAGTCTACAAAATTATTATTGAAAAAAGATCAAAAGTTGACGCTCAGTGCTTGGAGAGAATTCATATGATCATATCAGTATATTTTGTTGTTGCAAACTTAATAAGAAATATTGTCACATAATCAAATAACCAGGCTGCCATCACGATACACTTCTGCACTCGCCCATGAGTTCAGCGTACCTATCGTTTAGGCTTGGCTAGGTTGGCTAGGTTGAAGTGGCTGCCGGTGACCACACCAGCAAAACTAGGCCGACATTTTTGGGCCCATTGTGAAACCACGCGTATAGTGAAACTGCCTTCCCCTTGGATGTTGTAACAAACAGAGACCAAACTGAGCTGGAAAACAAATAAAGAGAGGCGCGTAGAGAGAGCCTACACAGCTTATTATACATGCAATAGAATATTCAGTAGGATTTGGGAATTAAAGCCCTCTGGATGTACAGGGCTGTCATACGACCAATACCTACCAACATACGCGTCATTAGTTTCGTGGCCAGCACTAGACAAACAATAACACGTCAGGAAATTAAGCAGTACACCAGATAGCAGCTTGTGCAGGTGCTACAGCAGCAATTAAGTCGTGTTCATCTGATGCGCTTAATGTGGTTCTGCATAAACTGCCCATTGAACTCAACATCCGCGAAACTGCTGCGTTCTCGGCGGTCAGACTCAAAGAGTCAGGCTACTAGAGGGCGCTGCGGCACGGCCATAGTTGTATTCTTGATAAGCTTATCGAATCAAAGAAACGATCAAATAATATAACTCCTACGACAGATTTCAGGAAAAATTTTCAGGTGAAATTTCCTCCTCAGGATTGTCGAGGAGAATGCCACTGAAATCGAATGCTGACGTGTTCCAAATGGACTACAGAGTTTTGCCTCTTTCTCGTTCTGACTACCTGACTTTGTTGGCATCTTCCAAGTGGAAGTACTGGGAATCGAAAGGGCCTGTAAAGCTTTACAGAGGAACTGCGTAGGAGTACAAAAAGCATACATTTTCTCAGATAGCCAAGCAGCACTTCTGGCACTTGACTCACCGGTAACCAAATCTAAAACAGTCGGAGATTGAAAATGGGCATTCAGCTCGACGGCCGAGCTAATATACCCTTGTGGTCAGCTGATTAAGTCAAGTGATAATTTGACTAGTTTTGGCTATTGTTTCTTTTGTTTATTTGACGTATATATATTTTTTTATACAAGTTTAGCACTTCACCTAACCTCCACCGCATAAATCCACATTTCAAACTTCGTACAAAAACTATGAAAATTCAACATTCTTTAACATTTGCACCCAAAAATTTTAAAATTTTTATTTAGAATTTTTAGAAAAATTTTGGGTATGCAGTTTTGCAGCTCATTACGCTTTAGTAGGTTATAGTGCAAATTTTAAAATCGCATTGATTTTTAATAATTTATTTTGCTGATGGTGCTAGGCATTTTCTCCCATACAAATGAAATTGTCGAGCATATTTTATATGAAAGAAAAAGTACACATCTCTGAACAAAAATTTTAAAATTTTCGGGTGAAAATATTAAAGTTTGCTGAATTTTCATAATTTTTGTACGAAGGTTGAAATGTTGATTTATGTGGCGCTGGTTAGGTAAAGTGCTAGGTTTTTATAAAAAAAAAAATGTTAACGTTAAATAAGCAAAAGAAAAAATAGCCGCCAAAAACTAGTCAAAATTAATTAGCTGGCCACAAGTGTACATCTCTCCCATCTGGGTTCCCGGCCATAGGAACGCACACGAAAATGAGAGGGCTGATGAGTTGGCTAAGGCCGGAGCATGTTTTGATGAATCCGAAGCAGAGACAATAAACTGTCCACTCGGAATCCGCGAATCCTATCCTAATAGTTGCCGTATTTCTACTTTAGATATGTGGTGCAAGTCGTCGAGAAATTCAGAATCTATACAGAGATTGCAGGACATTCCCATAACAGGTGGTTTCTGGCGCTCTTCTTCATTTCTGCAGTCTCTGCTGAAGTCAATATGGTGGGGAACTTCCAACCTCTCCGCGTGAATTCCGATGGCAATATGGACTATTAGTAGGGCCACTGCTGTAGATACATAAGTCAATTCGGCATGAGGATACACTTTGACCATTTCACGTTACATTCTGACCAAGTGAGTTTTGCCTGCTTAAGAAACAAATCCCTTAGAATAAGCTCACAGGTAGCGAGTGGCATGCCTGAACCTTTCCTTTAGATAAGGGAAAAGCGGATGAGGGAAGAACGCTTCAAACACGCTTCAAATAGGACCTGGCTTTAGCCGTGAACTAAATACATTAAACCTTGGAAATATTTGCGTTGCTTAAAAAATTTACTTGTGATTATTTATTTGCTTCCGTGAGCCAAAAGATTGCCCGTACCACAACCTTTATCTAAAACAATATCTATAATAGGTTTGTTCCACAAGCTACTTGTAGAAAAATTCGAGCAAAGCTCAAACTGTCAGCGTATATCAAATAAACTGTAAAACTTACTTGTGGAACACGTATGTGTAACTCGAAGTGACTTCCAATAGCTTGTGGAACAAACCCATTATTTTATAACTTTCTGTCAATTCCTTGATTTATTATGTGTTTAAAAATGTTATCGATGACGGGCAGTCAATTAAATTAGCGATCATAAATTTCATTTGTATTTTTGAGGAATTAGTGCAAGTGGGGTACTCAAAGATTAGTACTGAAGAACACCTGCTGTGAGTGACTAGACCGCTTTTTTCGAATTTTGATTTGTGATTGACAAACAAACTACAAACAAATAATGAATCGCGTTAAAGGCAACTACTGTATTGATAAAGTAGCTGGGTAAATCTATGATATATGAACTTTGACATCGAAAGTTTAAATGAAATGCATTAAAAAAAGAACGTGATGCATATTTGGAGCGATGTGTCCATCAAGATTTTAATCTTTCAGAGGAATCAATAACAAATCAAATAATACACGCTAACCCTTTATGGACTATAAGTTTAAAATTGACAAGTAAGAAAGTCTAAGTTCGGGCGGAGCCGAACATCAAATACCCGCCGCAAGTGTTAAATATATGTTTTCCACCTTTCCGAAAGCTACCGCTACATGATAAGCGGGTGTATAAATTTTAAGTAAACTAGCATCCTTAAATTTCGTAATATTGAAATTTAAAGCATTTCTGAAATTTACCATTATATGAAAAGCGGCTGTAAGTTTAGTCCGATTTCAACAATTTTCAACGGTTTGCTTTTATGTGGCAAGCACAATAACCATACCGAGTTTGGTACAAATTGCTAGAACGGTTAACGAGATACATATATGTGATCATAAGTCGGCGGTGCCATGCCCATTTTCCAAAATTTTACCATAAACGTATTTCCTGGTAAAGAATTGTTGCAACCATCAATTTTGAATAAATTAGCTTTAATATTTACTGATTTATCGAGGATTTCGTATTTCCTAAATTACCTTTATATGACATGTGGGCGTGGTTATTTTCCGATTTTAAAAAATTTCGGCCATTGGGTACATGTAACTATAAGTGGGCGTGGCTACGCCCATTTTCCAAAAATTTTGAGCGAACTATCTTCAGTAGTTACTAAAATATCACAGTTTTCGTATTTCTGAAAATTACCGTTATATGGGAGGTAGGCGTGGTTACTGTCCGATTTCGCCCATTTTCAATACCATCCGTCCTACGCCCAAAAGAAGTGCATGTAACAAGTTTCGTTAAGATACATATCTCAATTGTTACTCGAGTTATCGTGTGCACAGACGGACGGACGGACGGACGAACGGACAGACAGTCACCGCTTAATCGATTTCTCTTTTCATTCTGATCATTTATGTATGCATTTGTCTATATCTATCTCGATTCGTTTTGCCTGTTACAAACAACCGTTATGTGAACAAAGCTAAAATACCCTTGTGCACAAGTGCGCTCGGGTATAAAAATATAGACGACGAATTCGGAACTTTTTCCTTTTTTTTAGGAGAGAACATATAATTTTTTCTAAAATATTATAAGGAAGAAATGACTTTTTTATAATTCAATTACGTCACAGTTTTTTCTGTTAACATTTTTTATAATAAAAAATTATAACAAAAATTTATTTTTGGTGAAATAAATTTTTTAGGAAATACCTATTACAAACATTTTTTTGTTCCTCAAAACAAATTGTTTCCCAAAACTTTTTTCTAAAAATTGCTCAATTTTCCGAAAATATGTGTTTCAAAAAATGTATCTATTTTCTAAAAATTTATATATTTTTTTTAATTAAAGTCTCTTCAAAGTGTATTTTTTTGTAGAAAACAAAAAATAATTTTAATCAAGTTTTTCGTAAGTTTCTCCCGCACCACCTAATGGATACATTTTTTTCGAGTTAATTCTTTCCACTTAAGTACGTTACGTTCTAAATATGAAACAAATCGGACCATAAATACCGGTTTTCCAAATATCTTGACTCCTAAGCCACCTATCGGGTAAATTCATCTCACATGGGGTACATTTTCACATGCATTGTCGTCAGGTTTTGAGCTAAGTTTAAAATTTCAATGGCTGCAAGACTTGATTAATAAAAGCTTGTAATAAAAACAGAAAAAATTCAATTGATTCACGGAATTTCTTATGTGGGGAGAAACTCTTTGCTCAGCATGTTTCCCTTGGTCCTGACCCGATTGATATTTTTAAAAGACAACAGTATTGTAGTCTTTCATTTACTGAACTTGAAGTTTTAAAGTGGTGGCAACCCTCATCATATTGAGTTCTCTTCAAAAATATTTTTAAAATAAATCGTTTTGGAACTACTTTTGTTTACCTTTCACACTGTTGTAATATTTTATTTAACTTATTGATTCGTTGATTTTAACATTCGCAAAAGTTGGCAAGGCTATTCACAGATATCCTACACAAACACATCGCTAACTTTCACTTTTATAATATTTGTAGAAAATTCCACTTGTTAAAATAACATTTCACCAACTGACTCCAAATGTTAATCCATATCCAATTATAGAACTGTCCCGCGGGCAAAGCGAACATGATCAATGTGCATTTGGTACCTCACTCTCACGACGATGTGGGCTGGCTAAAGACTGTCGATCAGTATTACTATGGTGCGCGCAATGACATTCAACATGCCGGTGTACAGTACATACTGGATAATGTGATTAGGGAACTGCTAAGGGACGCTAAACGCCGGTAAATCAAGTCGTTAAGGAAAATACAAAAATGTACGAAACATTTATTGGCATTTCCCTCAGTTTCATTTTCGTCGAGTCGGCATTCTTCTTCAAATGGTACAACGAACAGACGGCTGAGGTAAAATCACAAGTGAAGACTTTAGTCAAGGGCGGACGCTTAGAATTTGCTGGCGGCGCTTGGTCTATGAACGACGAAGCGGCTGTACATTATCAATCGGTGATTGATCAGTTTACAATTGGTTTAAAGTAAGAGTTGCTCGAGTAACCAGATTTGTTGAGTAATTTTTGGCTAGTGACTAAATCGTTTTTGTTTTTTTTTTGGCTTAATTATCATCAAAGAGCGCTCCAGCAAACTTTTGGCGCCTGCGGCCGTCCTCACGTAGGCTGGCAAATCGATCCTTTCGGACATTCGCGTGAAATGGCTTCGCTCTTTGCGCAAATGGGCTTCGATGGACAATTTTTTGCCCGCATGGATTGGATTGAGAAGACGGAGCGACTTACAAATTTAACAGCAGAGGTGATATGGAAAGCAAGCGAAGTTTTGGGCCAGAGCGCGGAACTCTTTACAGGTTTGTTATATCGGCATTATTCTGCGCCGCCTGGTTTCTGTTTCGATGCACTGTGCTCTGATGCACCGATCATTGATGGCGTGAGTTACGATAATAATGTGAAAGAGCGGGTAAGTGTTGTTGTGGGAAATAGTTAATCACCTGGAAGATTTCATATCATATGTTTACTAAAGACAAATTATCAAAACTTGTAGGTTGACACTTTTATTAAGTACATTCAAGAAGTCACAACTCACTATCGTTCCACACATGTGCTCATACCCATGGGCGATGACTTTAACTACCAGATTGCTGCAATGAATTTCAAGAACATGGATAAGTTGATCAAGTGAGTCAGTCCTCCCATCCTTCAGTGCGCTGTTGAGTTAAGCTTAATTTTCCATCTACTCTCACCAGGTATGTCAACGAACGTCAACCGCTTGGCTCCAAAGTGAATTTGTTTTACTCGACGCCGGCTTGTTACCTCAAAGCCATACACCAGGCGCCACTCGCCTGGCCCAGCAAGACACAAGACTTCTTCCCTTACTCCACTGATTGGCACACTTACTGGACGGGCTACTATAGCTCTCGCCCCACGCAAAAGCGTTTCGAACGCGATGGCAATCACTTCCTGCAGGTCACCAAGCAGCTCACCACTTTTGCGAATCTTACCGGCAACGATGTGAATAGCAATTTGGACGCCCTTCGGCATGCCATGGGTGTTATGCAGCATCATGATGCCATCACTGGCACCGAAAAACAACACGTCGCCGCAGATTATGATCGGCTATTGGCTGCCGCCATTGAGTCTGCGCAAGCGAATGCGCGTGCTGCTCTACAGAAATTAACTAATCTCACAAATGGCGAGTTTGTCAGCTGTCTACAGTTGAATATTAGCGTCTGTGAATTCACCAAAAATGGCGCGGATCAATTGGCTGTTACATTATTTAATCCACTGGGACGTCCGTCCTACGAATATGTGCGTGTACCAGTGAATAATGAGGCTTATATTGTGACCGATGAGACGGGTAAGAAGTCGGCTGAGGATTTATTTGCGCATAAAATAAGCTTAAACCAATTTTTAATTGCTTTAAGGTCGCCTTCTCCCTTCCGATTTGCTGCCTGTGCCTGCGGAGGTGCAGCGCTTGAGTTTTCGTCCAAAGATTGCGTCACACGAGCTTGTCTTCTTGGCATATGTGGAAAAGTTGCGTAGCTACTACATTAAAAAGAGAGCTAATCCACGCAGTGTGGAGGAGCTTAAAGTCGAAACTCACGAAATGCACAAAAAAAGTGCAGAGGAAAATGAATTAAAATCCATTGCCATCGGCTCTGAGTCCAGAGGCGAGATCATTGTGAAGAATTCGGTAAGCCGTGTCCTACATTTTAAAATTTGCAAAATTTACTTTAGCCGCGCTTAATTCTATCTGTATTACTTCACTTCCACTCTACAGCATGTTAAATTGACCCTCGATTCCAGCGGCCATCTCACCAAAGTTGAGATGAACGGCGTTAGCGAAAATATCCGTCAGGAGTTTTACTATTACAATGCCGCAGCTGGCAACAACGCCGAATTCAAAAACCGCTCTTCAGGCGCCTACATCTTTCGACCCAACGGCACTGAGTTGCTCATTGGCAGACAGGTCACCTTTAGCATTTACGAAGGCACGCAAGTGAAGGAGGTACATCAACGCTTCAGTGATTGGGTCTCACAGGTGATTCGTATATATGAAGGCGTCAATCGTGTTGAGTTTGAATGGCTTGTAGGCCCCATACCCATCAACGACAACATCGGCAAAGAGGTGATTACACGCTTCACCAGCAACATCAAGTCCGCTGGGGTCTTCTATACCGACTCGAATGGTCGCGAAATGCTGAAGCGTAAACGTAATCAGCGTGAATACTTTAAACCCAATATGACAGAGGCAGTTTCGGGTAATTATTATCCCATCACTGCGCGCATAGCCATCGAGGGCGAATCGAACCGCATTGCCTTACTCAATGATCGTGCGCAGGGCGGCAGCAGCTTGAAGGATGGCGCGCTTGAGCTCATGTTGCATCGGCGCCTGTTGCGCGATGATGCCTTCGGTGTTGGCGAGGCGTTGAATGAAACCGCTTATGGTGAGGGTGTAGTGGCACGCGGAAAGGTGTATTTGATTTTGAGTAATGCGGAGGGTACACCATCGCGTTACGAACGCCTCGAACAGCTGCAAATTCACTTGCCCTTCTGGAAGTTTTTCAGCAACGCAACCAAGGCCACAAACAAAAAAGTACGACAAATATCTTCATTCAATTTGCCGCAAACTGTGCATTTATTAACTTTGGAACCGTTTAATGCAAACGAGCGTCTAGTGCGCTTGGAGAATTTCATGGGCAAGTATGATGCGAATCCGGTGACTTTCAACTTGCGGCCGCTCTTCGATCAATTGAGTGGTGAAGAGATACGTGAAACCACATTGGATGGTAATTTAAATTTGAGTGAGATGATTCGCTTCAAATTCCAGCCCGAAAGCTCAAACGTAACTAAACCTGAATATTATAAGACTTTGCACAGTCCACTCTTAGCGAAGAAGAAGGACTCGGTGAGCAAGTTCAGCATAGTCTTGCATCAAATGCAAATACGTACATTTGTTATTAAGTGGAGATAACTGTGAAGGATTATTATTGAAAAGTATAATTTTCTGTATAAAAATATGTTTTCATGTTTTTTAACTGCTGAATTTTGGTAACTTTGGTCGGCAAAGTTTGAAAAAGGTGTAAGTCCTAAAGCAATTTATGCGATTACTTCGTAAAATTACCTTTTGAATAGGCGCATGAGAGAGGGAGTTATTTGTTCCATTAAACGATTTTACAATTTAATACTAGAGTAAGTACTTTGTTGTGGGCTATATATTGGGATTCAGCATGTAAAAAAAGAACAAGGAAGCTAAAGCGCCTGTCGAAGAGTCACGAGACTACCTACTATACGGTGGCCCGAGACATGGAAGTAGTATATGTGTAGCGCTAGGCATCAGCGTCTATAAACTTATGAATGATCTGTTCCTAGATCAAATGACGATAAACCAGATTTATATTGCTCCAGACAAAGCAACGAAAACTTGACGCCGAAAACCTGAAGACACTGCAATCCGAAAAATCTTGCATGCAAACAACTGTCCTTTTCCATGCAAACAACTGGCGGATTTAACATGGCGATGTCCAAGGAAGTGTCAATTGCCCCCCGCTGCATCCCTTTCCGATAGTTTCGAACTAGCCCTAAATTCTATAGTTCCGAACCAGTTATAAAATCGACGGACGAAATAAAAAAGTATCATGATTTTTCAATCTTTTCGGTTCTTCCGTGTGCGCGATTTTAAAGTATTTTTAAAGAAATGTGTTTTTAATTTGAAATTAAATTCGTTTGAATATTATAAGAAATGTACGTTTACATAACTTTGGCTGTAGCCGAGTTTGCAGATGTGCTTGCTGTTATTAAATAGATTCCCGAAGGTCCCAAGATCTTAAAATATTAAGTAAACTATTTTTTTTTTGTATTACCAAACTATGAAAAAGCATCTGGGAAGTGCAGAATGGAAGCGTATTTGAACGAAAAAGCTGCTAAACACACATCTATGTAAAGTAAACAAGCCCCCGCTGCATCCCTTTTTCGATAGTTCCGAACTAGTTATAAATTCGTCGCCTTAGATATAGATTTCTTATGAAAAAAGTGAAATGAAATAGTTTTTAAAAAGTACCACATTTCACTGATTTTAAACTGGTGAGGATCTATTTACTATCGGACTGGTTCGTTTTTGGCGATAAAGATCTAGTACGGAACTAGAAACTTGATTCACTAGTTCGCGATTTCCCTGCAGGGGAAGAACGCCCGGTCTCAGAATTTCGTTCAAAAATGCCCTATCTCAACTTAAAATATATTGAAAATATGAAATTGGGCGTTCTTGAAAAGTTTTCTGAGATCTGGCTGCCGAGATAGTCCGATCTTCCACTCAGCCATCGATATAGTTTATAGATATTCTCTAAAATATTTAACGCCCAACGATATAACAGTGCCTCCTGTGATGCAAGCTTTGATGAAACGTCATTATGATTTTGTATCTGCTTTTTATTTAGCAATAAATTTTACGCTATTCTACATAGTAAATGAATTTCGGAAATTTAACAGACAAAGGCACACAATTTCATTGCATTTTTGATTAAAACTACTTGAGCAGAGTTGTTTTTAAGTGCTAAAAGTGCTTAAAGCTAATATGTAGAAGTATTTTAGAATATAATATTATAATTATTATTTTCTTTTTTATAAGTTGCATGACTAAAGATATGGAAAATATCTGAAAAATACTTTATGAAACTGCATCTATCTATGTACATACATATGTACATACACAGGTATGTATATGCAAATTGTGTGAGCAAAGTGCTATTTTCACCACTGCTAAATTATTAAAAAATTTATTTAAAAAGTGTATGCATTCAACAACGCTTTACATTTTTATGTTTAGTTTAAAAAAATGCTTTTAAGGAAATTTCACCATATTTATAAATACATATATAAATTGATATTTGATTAGAAAATTTTGAGCAATATTTTATGTAAAATATTTTTTTAGCTCAGCTGTTTTAAGGCACTATATTGACCAAAGTAAAGGTGCTTGCGCGGTTTTTTTAAAAGTCCGCATCCCAGCCGGAGAACTCATCTGGCGGTTCTTCGGGATCACATGGAAATTTATCGAAGTACATTGTATCCGTTGGATGTGCAATGGGACGCACAAATGGCGGTATGAGCAATTGCTGTTCGAGACCATCCCAATCAAAGCCAAGGAACCATCTAATTTTTGAGTTGGTGAAAGAGAGTGGAAATAAAAGGGGAGAGTTAAAGGTGTTTAAATTTCACTTGTGATTGTGGCCGTTTTAAGTTTTCGATTTGAGATGGTAATGTTAATAGTATTGGTAATGGTAGTGTTAATGGCAACGGTATAGTAATGATAAGATCAATGTGATTTCGAAGGCGAAAGCTCACTTATGGCAAAGGAGGTGGTGATTTTTAGATGGGCTTATGGAAATGGTAATGGAATTGACTTTGACGATGGTAATGGTATTGGCGAACATGAAAATAACGTTGAGGAATTAATGAGGTTTTGATCCTTAGAGGGTAAGCATATGTATGTATATTAAAAAGTATCATGCATTAAATTGTAAATTGTGGTTCATGGAAGATAAAAAAATAAAATCTGATAAAAAAACGTAACAAAAATTGTTTCTCCTAAAATTTTAATTAATATCAATTGTCTTATCAAGTGTTTTCTCCAAATTTTTTTTTCTTTTAAAAGATTGTCCCCAAATATCGGGCTTTCAAAGAAATAAAAAAGTTTAAATATTGTAATTTTGTAAGATATTACTTTTCAAAAAATTCGTTTTTTGTCCACATAGTTTTCCCTCCTAAAATGTTTAATTTTAAAACCCCACTATTTCTCTAAAAATTTTGCCCTTAATATTATTTTTAATTCTTATTACCAAAAAATAATTTTGGCCGAAAGAATAATTTTTATCAGAAAAATTTTTTTCTCCAAGAAATCATTAATTTGGTTTAACATATTTGTTTCCTAAAAACTAGTTTTCCCTAAATTATGTTTTCGTAAATTTTTTTGACATTTTTTTTCGAAAAAATTTAAATTAAAACAACTGAAAGGGTTAATGAAAAACTGCACCCGTGACAATGGCGGCTTTGATTTCTTGGTACAAAATGGCGTTAGTAATGAAAATAATATAGAAAATTTATTTTCACTTTAAATGGACTTTTTTTCTAAGTATGTGTTTTCAAAGAAATAACTTTCACAAAAAAAAATTTTGGTCAAATTTTTTTTTTAATATTGCAAATTTTTTAAATTGCTAGATATTACTTAAAAAAAAAATAATTTCTTCTACACAATTTTTTTCTTCTAAAAAATCTTAATTTTTTTCACCTGAAATGTTAAATCTTAAATAAGCGACTTTTCCCCGAAATATTATTTTTTAATTTTTATTACCAAAGCTAATTCTTCACGAAGGAATAATCTTTATCAAAAAATTTTTTTTCCAAAAAATCTTTAATTTGGTTGGTTTAACATATTTTTCCCCAAAAACTAGTTTTTCCTAAATTTTGTTTTTGATATTTTTTTTATACAAAAGTTTTTAAAACTTATATTAAAACTTTTTAAAACTTATATTAATTTTAATTTTAACTAAAAAAAGCTTTCTTTAATATTTAGAAAATTTTTACTACTACTACTACTTAATGAATATACGTACACTAACCAGAATATGTTTCCGTACAGTGTTTGTTTTTTAATATTTGCGATGTTTTTCATAATAATTTTTTTTCGTTAATTTTTAAAGCAAACAGTTCATTCTCAATCAAATGGCATGAAAATTAAATTCAAAGTTTTAAAAAATTTAGGAAAATTCGACAAATTTTCAGCAAATTTTCCAACTTTTGAACAACATTTTTAAGAATTCTTTGAGTAAGCAGTTTTGTAGTTCACTCAATTTCAGTGTAAGAAAGTGCAAGCTCTAAGTGGCTATAAACTACGGTTGATTTTTGAGATTTTTTTTTGTTGATGATGTTGCTCATTTTCTCCATATAACGGAGCGTGATAGTATTTTTGTATGAGAAAAATATCGAAGAGCGTCAGTAAACCAATTCTCAAAAATCAAAGGTAGATTATAGCCACTTAGAACTTGCACTTATCATACTGAAATCCTAAAAGGGTTAATTTAAAAAAATGCACCCATGACATTGGCTTTTTTGACTTCTTAGTATGTATAAAATGGCTGTGGCAATGAAAATAGTAAAGAAAATGATAACGGTATTCGCACTGCCGCTAGTGATAACTGTAATAGTAGTACAGTTGCGATATTGGTAATTGTAGCAGGGTTAATAGTAATAATAATGATGATAGCAATGACCGTGATAAAAGTAATGGTAGTTGTAATGATATGGTAATTGTAATGGTAATGGAAATAGCAGTCATATTGCTGCAGTTGTAATGGCACTCACTTATGCTTCTTAATATTTTGTATGCCTCCCTTTTGATAGCCCAAACGCTCTGCCGGCACATCACGACACAGTTTCTTGATCAATTGCACAGCCGAACGTGACATATGCTTAGGGAAATCGATCATATCAATACCCTTCAGAATTATATTGTAGGTTTTCATAGGATCTGTAGCAGTGAAGGGCGGACTGCAAAATAAAAATTTAAACTATAATTAAAACAGCCGGAAAAACTCAACTCTCTCATAACTTACGTGCCATTGAGCAGCTCATGTATGAGTATACCCAAAGCCCAATAGTCCACAGCACGATCGTGACCTTTGTTCAAAATAATTTCCGGTGCTACATATTCTGGCGTGCCGCAAAAAGTCCAAGTCTTGCTGCTATTGCCGATATATTTGGCAAAACCGAAGTCGACCTGCGGTTAAAGTAAAAGTTATCGTTTATCACATACTTTTGCAAGCTATGTTTGCAGAGTTATTTTAAAATTTCAAGCAGCTTCGAAAGCAAACAGCTTAAGACAATAGTTTGATTAAGTCTTCTCCACTTACGAGCTTCACATATCCCCTCTCGTCCAGCATCAAATTTTCCGGCTTGAGATCTCTATAGATAATGCCATGCGCATGCAAATACTCGAATGCTTGCAAGACGCAGCCAATTATGAACTGTGTAGCATTGTCGTCGAAGCAGCCACGATCGCGCAACATAGTCCATATCTCGCCACCCATACAGGCTTCGAGCAACATATACACATACTTCTCATCACGGAATGTGCGATAGAGGCGACAAATAAAGGGTGAATCGCAGGTAAGCATAATGGTGCGTTCGCTAAAGACATGCTCCTCCTGTTTGGTATCGACGATATGCTTCTTCTTAAGACACTTCAATGCAAATATATCAACGCTGTTCTCACGATAGGCTTTCACAAGTTCCACGCGTCCGAAACCGCCGATGCCGAGTGTGGCTACAACCTCCAAATCGGTGAGCTTCATGTCAGGGAACTCTGTGGTAGTGGGGAGCGAAAAAATTGGGGAAGAGCACTTTTAAAAATTCAATATTTGTAGTTGAATATAGGATCACTTACCTTGCTTCACATTGGCGCCGAAAATCTCTTTGGTCTTCTCCGCATACTTCATGGCCAGCACACGATTCTCATCGCCGTAGTTCTTTTCCTTCAACTCGCACAAATCGCCAATCAACTGCGTGAAGGAGTCACGATCCAGCGTTAAACACTCAACACCGGGCGCCATGGCGATAATATTTGCCGTACGTTTATCCTCATTGATGAGAGCCTGCTCACCAAAGTAATCACCACGTTCTAGTGTGCGTATCTCTTTCTCCTCGGAGGTGGGTGTTAACTTTTGTGTGACCTTGACGCTGCCTTGCGAAATGAGGAAGAAGGTGTCACCACTGGCGCCTTGGCGTATGATGTAAGTGCCAGCTGGATAGAATTCCTGTGGGGGGATAATTGTATTTGTAGTGGCTTGACTTTGAAATGTAAATTTTTTTTATTAAAAATCACTTAAAAAATTACTTATATTTACATCACTCTGTCGCATACATTTCTTAGATCGTTAGATTACTTTGAGTTTGGCTTTCTTGCGTTTATGGCGCGTGACTCTGTGTGTGCAACGTACTTTAATGCTTTATCGCAGCCACAACACATATTGAAACTGATAATCCAGTTTAAGCTGAAGGCAAATTTTTCGATTTGAAACTGCTGTAGGCATGTTTAAGAAAATGTTTGCTCTCTTTCTAGTCTTTATTCACTTTAAGGAAATGCATCTTATTTGCATGAAATTTTAAGTTCAAAAATTAATTTTTCGAAACGATTTTGAGCACGCAAGTTAATAGGCCTTTCGTAACGGCAGATAATTTAAAAGCATATTTCAACAACTCAAAAATAAAAAGATAAGTTTTGATTACGACATTTCGATACAAAATTTAAGGATTTATAATTTTTTTTTGAAAAATATGACTTCGATCAAAAGGTTAAGTTTAAAAAAATAAAGAAATTCTTCACTGAAAATTTCAAAACTATTAAATTTCGGATTTTTTTAAATTAAAAAAATTTTGGAAAAAATAACAATCTAAATATAAGGCAATTAACAAATTTCACAAATATTAATTCAATTATAAACTGAAGTTTCTTTGGAAAAATGTGGAATTTTTTTCAAAAGTAAATTTTTTATATAATGCTTTAAAAATTAAACAAATCTTGCACATAAAATGGGAAAACAATTAAAGTTCTGATTTCTTAAAGTTAAAAAATTCTTGGAAAAATTAAAAAATCTATACATATATAACGAAGTTCTGACACATATTTCTAAAGTTTATAACCAGTTATTTTCGCAAATACATATATTCGGAAGCAATGACAGTAATGAATATGTAACTATAAAAATATAATTTTTAAAACTTTGCCGCTAAGTGCTTAATACAATATAAAGGATTTCTAAAATATATTCGAAACTAAAACTTTAATGGGTAAAAAAAAATATTTTCTTAAACTTAATTTTACAAAATCCGATTACAAATGCCTTAAATTCATTCAGTAATGGTTTATAAGCTGAAACTTCATTTTTCGATCAAATTTATTTTCTCAATTAAATTCCTGAGTTTTTAAAACTTTTTCAGTAAAGAAGTATTTTCAAAAACATACACCAGTATTTAAAAGTTATGACTCTTTGTAGTTAATTTTTTTTTGTAATATTATTTTTTCTCCAAATTTGTCACCAAAGTCTGCTATTCAATTCGGAAACACTTGCTTTTACTAGAAAATTTCATAAATTAGGCGAACAAGAAATTTCGAAAATTTATTGGAGAACTGTTAACTGCATTGAATCTTTAATTTTGCTTGTGATTTATGCGCCTTAAAAAGTTTATAAAAAGTTTTTAGAAATCTATAAACAAATCCAAACGTAAGTAATTTCGAAAATTAAAACTTTATTTTGTATTATTTAGACACATTATAAAATTTTTTTTAGAGGTACATAACCTGAATCTATAGCTCTGATTTCAAAAAAATGCCCGATGCAAAATAAAAACCTCGAAATAATACTCGTTTTTCTGAAAATGTATTTCCAAAAAATTTTTCACTAAGGCCTAAACCTACATATATTTTAAAATAATCTAGGATTCTTGCTTCCTTATCTTAATACTTGAATAAAGTATTTAAAAATTTAATTTTATACAAATAAATTTGACCACACTCACCACTTCCAGCACATCGGCTATTTTCGCCAACACCTCCATGCTGAGATTCTTTAGCAGCGGCACCGATCTCAAAAAGTTCACGCTATTCTCGATCCTTTGCATGCCCGTACGCATCATGATCTGTTGGAAGACTCGACGATCTAGCACCCATACACGCGCATCTGATAAGACGCGTATCGAAGCGGTACGCGTGCAATTGTAGAGTATGGCAAGCTCACCGAAAGCCTTGCCCGGTCCCATGACGCTCAGCACAATGCCACCTTTGACCACCTCAAATTCACCCTCCGCCGAAACGTAAAGATGAGCGCCCACCTCACCTTCGCGCACCACAAACTCTCCCTTGGCGATCGCCAGCGGATACATGGATTCAACAAGTTCGCGTACTTGCGAAGCGTCGATATTCTTGAGAAAATCATTGTCCATTATAGCGTCTTTGATGAGTTGTTTGGAACTGTGTTAGAGAATGAAAATGCATATAAGATTTGATGTAAGAAATATGTATTTTGCTGGAAGAAAGCTTTAACGCACCTGAAATCCTTTTCATATTTCGGTGTGGGCACATTGATCGACTGCTGCATGGAAGTTTCACAACTTTCGCCGGAAACACCCTGTTTCTTGAGCACTGGCGCGTGTAGCTGCGCTGACATGGGCGTCAATTTCGACTTAACGCCGTTGCATGTTGACGCGGTGGCCGCCGCCTCGGCTGCCGTTTGTGCTGCTGCCGCATCCAAGGCGATCTCCACCGGTTGATTATTGACAGCATTTGAGCTGGTCAGTGCACAGGTTACAGCAGTGTTGCCGGTGTCAGTTGTTGCCGTTGACTCGCTGATATTCGATTCGACCGAGGTGCTATTCTCCGGTGTGAGTTGTCGAATGCGTGGCGTCGAATTGCTGTCTGTTTCGAATTTTTTCTTGCATACTGTACAAATTTGATTCGGACTGGCGAGTAGAAAGCTATTGGGTGATGGGGCGGGAGCTGTGGGTGATGGTGGTAGATCGGCGATAGCTATGGGTAGTGGATTGGCCGTTTGCTGAAGAACACTCTGTAATTGTTGGAAGAAGGAACGTTAAGATTAAAGCACATGGTTTAAAAGGCAAATAAATTCATAAAATTAAAGATCTGTAAAAGTTTTAAAATGGCTTGTTGTAATTATTTCCCCGCTTTATAACTTGATAAGTGTTTCGATCTGAAAGTTTCGCTACTAAATCTTGGTCCTACTACTATTGGTTCCTATAACCATTTTTTCCTCCTTGGTTACATTTATTAAACCAAGCCTTCGTTCCTTAGGCATTTTTGCTAAGTATCGAGCCCGGGCTTTTTACGTTTTGGTCTTTTATCACGTCATTATTGGATCTTCCAACTTTGATTGTAAGCATACTGCCTATACGATTTACAGTCGCCGTTAAAACCTTTCTCCGTGACTAAAATTTTTGTTAAGGTGCAAGTTATTTCAACGTGTTGACTGCGAGATTTTAGTTTCTTTTACTAGTCTGAATTCATGCTTGGGCCACACCAAAGGAGGAGAGCCGTCTTATCCGCTTGGTTTCAGATGGATACCTCTGCCAAAATTGCTAAGGCGGGTACAGGGTCAAATAATAAATAAGAAGAAGATTCCGGGGTCTGTGTGAGGGCTTCCGGCTAGGCTACTCCACGGAATCTTTTTTCACGAAGAGGAAGTTTCGAAATCTTGCATACCGCGTCAGTGGGGAACTAAACCTTACTGTCCTTTATCGGATTTCCCCCCGGTACTACCGTTAAGTATTTCATTTTCATTCGGAAGGATCTATATTTTGGCTTCAGCGGTGAAGCTTTGAGCTTTTTAAAAGGAGTCCGAGCGAAGTTTTGGTCCGAGGCGAGATATCGCCATATGGTCAACTTACTTACTTAATGTTGGTTGAAACAAGTGAAACTTACAAGAAATTTTTTAAATAAATATAGAATTCAAAATTTCGTAGACTCCAATATCGACAACTTATTTAGCATCAATGCATTTTATTGCATTTAGCAGGCAATGTTCAATTAATAGGACGAATGCTAAAAACATCCCAACATATTGATGTATAAAAATATAACACTTGTCCAAGAAAACTACATAAATTAAATTTATCAGACACGTGGGTATCACGCGTTTTGATTCATTCCACATTAAAAAAAAAAACATACATAATAAATTCAATTGCCATTTAAGCGCACAAAAGCATATGTATACAAATTACTCCTGCGTGCTGGGCAGTGTATGTACAATGTACACCACTGTAATATGAAAACAAACAAAAAATATTATATATTTGTATGCGATTTGCATTTATAAACGTTCAATGAATTCAATCAGCGCAAAGAGCGAAACAAATTAACACTTAGTTAATTTGGAATAACCATCAAAACAAATATAAAATATGATTAATTACAGTGGTGCCCAAATGGTCAATGTGTGCCTGATACTGTTTCCAATTGGATGGAATGCTGTATATGAAGTGATTTGATCTTAAGTAGATCACGTGCACGCGACTTGTTTGTGCACACCATCATTGAGTGTATGAAATGGGGCATACATACATACATAGGTATTGCATTTGCGAGGTATTACGAGGAGTAAACATATGGTTAACTGTGGTTTTAACTGTTCTTCGCAGTATACGCGTAAATTTTCGTACTTTAAAACGAGGGAGTCAGTATGGGCGCACATTGGGTTAGTCTGAACGTGTAGGACCCTGCCGGGAAACAGCTCGGTAGCTCCGCTAAGTGCTGAGTTACCTAACGCTACTGGGAAGCTATCTAAAAAAATAATGTTATATATATTAGGCATGCAAAGTTTTGCACTTGCTTATAGAGTAGTGACAGCGCTGGGCGTTGCTGGTATATATTATTCTCTTTCGCCATTTCCCATACAGCCGACGATAAAGCTTTGAAATAATTTTAAATATAAACCGATGGGCTCGATTTACACTGCTAACTAACCAGACGCCTTTCAGTCTAAAGAGTTAATGCCTTATTACTTAGTTCTAGAAAGCTCTTTGGCCATCTGTCGGACCACTTCCAGTCGATAGGGTTATACAAGTTCATATAAGTATTGGGGTATCAGTTATTGTCTGCGTCGACCTGAAACCCATTTGTATCCGGTCATGCAGTTGCCTGAAAAGTCTAGGTTAGAGTGGCTGCTCCGCGCAGAGAGCGGAGCACACGTGTGCTGGAAAAGCCCGTTGTGATACCACTGGCCGAAGCCATTTGTTTCTTTCCCTCCCTTACTAATTGAACCACCGAGTGCGTTTTATATAGCACAAAAAGTCGAGAACGTTCGTCGAGTTAAATTCGGCTAAACAATCTGGAAAGTACTTGTTGAAGAATTTGTTTGCGTGTGTTGGCCAGGGCGGGACAATGGCAGAGATAGTGTTCGATGGTCTCCACCTATTCCTCGTTTCTGCAACTGCGACAGAAATTCTAACCTTTTTCCATGTGTGCCCATCAGACAATGTCCGGTGCTTACTCCTAATACTAATCTGAGAGAGGAGCGGTCCAGCCGGGTAAGAGCTATGGATCGCTTTACATCAATCTTTGGCCTAATTTGCCTGGTAGTACGGCAGGTGGTTTCCACAGTCCACCTTATACATATTTACTTCCTCAACGAGTATCGCCTTCAATCTGTGTTTGCAGGAGGTAAGAGGTATGCCCGCATTCCGAGCAGAATTTACTTCAGATATTTCCGCCCCTCCTTGTCAGCTCGTCGGCTAGGCAGTTGAGATGGATTTCCCGATGTCCAGGGACCCATACAAGAGCCAAGGGGCATTTTGATGCCAGCAGGTTGAGAGCCTTCCTACATTCTATGGCTACTTTGGACGCTGTTTCGTTAGAATTGAGGGATTTGCTAGCAGCCTGGTTGTCAGAATAGATAGAAATGGGCCGTCCTGGAGGCGCGGAGCCGCCCCCATTATGGCGTTTAATTTTGCTTGAAAAACGCTAAATGGTCCGGTAAGCGAAAACTGAGGTTTAGCGCGAGTTCGTTAGAGTAGATCCCGCTACCCACTCTTTTGTTAAGCTTGGAACCATCTGTATATATGGCCGTATACCCTGCAAAGTCTATTTGACCTGTAAATTTTTGGGAAGGGAATTTTATAGCACACACAATTTTAGTATGATAAAGTGTATGGTTGCTTCCGCTATGAGTTCACGTTGATTTTTAATAACTTTTTTAATTTTCTAAAAATCCAGATTAGAACTCTTAAAATTTGGTTGAAGATTTTATTGAATTTGGTATAAAAATAAAACCTTTGATTATTATGGTTGCGGTTATAACATTAACATACATATTTGTACAAAGCAGCTACCATATGTGGAATTTATACTTAGTACCATATGTAAAGGCTTCTGTTTCGGCAGAAAGTTCCAAATGAAAATTCGTGACCGCGAAGATTGTCGCAACGGGCTCCCTGCTATTGACTTCGGATAGGTACACACACGGTTCAAGGATAGACGACAAAGCAGGTGCAGGTACTTGTGAACCTGGTACAAAAATTTCAATACACATGAGCAGATGTTCCAGGTTGAAGTATTAGGAATCTAGTCTTGTGCCAAATTACAGCTCGAAAAAGGTTTAAGATATGTCTTTTTTGTTATTTTTCAGATTGCCAAGCAGTCACCTAGGCCCTCTCTTACAGAATGATGAAATGCATACATACTTGGTATAGACTGATATGGCAGCTTTAAATATTTTGGCTGCAAAAATTACGCTAATACAGTCGCTAACGATCTCCAGCTGCCTTTTTAGGACAGTAACCATTTTGTGGTCTCAGTTAATCATCTTCGAAAGACATAATTTCTGGGTGGACCTTTTCAAAAAAAAGCTATTATTCTATTTAATAGAACCGACATCAGACTACTGTCTGGGTACTCAACTAGTAACCACCAAGACTTCAAAAAACATTCGGCTTTGGCCAGACAAATATTAATCCATTTTAAAGCTCCAATGGTCGAAAGCTTGATTTAATAAAGAATTCGCTTACCACGATTCTTTAAGGTTTCAATACGAAAACCGATGGTATCTTGGGCATACTGAGTGAGGGATTTTTTAGAGATACAGTAAATGTTTCAAGTTACAGTGTCGCATATTCTGCTAAACCCAAACACTTGACTTACTAGCTTCCCTCGACGCTCTCCTGGATCTTGTTGTAAACGACAGCGCCAAAGCACTTGAACTTATGAGGACACAATCTAGCGAAACTCAGCATTGAACACATAAAAAATAGCTATATTAGAATGAGTTCCGCAGTTAAAAGCAAGTTTATCGTCTCCATATCATTTGTGACGAAATTTCCTCTGAGAATAAATGCCTTTGAATAGGCAAAGACTGGCTAGTTCTTATTTTCAGATACATTTATATTTTGTGATATGTTAATGTTTTATTATTATATTATTTATATTTATAGAACATTCGATTAAATGTAATTGAGTAAAAAAAAATAATTCAGCAAAAGAGCTGCACATATCATGCACTTAATTTCCCATCGTCCAAGCATTGCGCCAAGCGCACAAAGATGGTATCCCTTCAGTAGAAATGATGAACTTTGGCCACAGAAAAGTATTTGCAATATCTTGCAGTTAAATGCCTGGGCACATAAGCAACAAAAAAAAAACAACATTTAATTGAATAGTTTACATTTTAACAAGCGACAAACAAATAAAGAAAATCAGATAACAGGCGCGAGTGCATAACCCATATGAATGCGTTTGTGTGTGCATTCGTGTACTATTTTATGAACAAATAGATAGCTCTTTTTAAAAAAGGAAAAATAAGAAGAAAACAACGGGCTATCATAAGGGTAACATCAGTGACTTGCTGTGAAGTCTGGGCACTTAGCAATGCAGATGATAAGGCGGTCGAGAATAATTTTCGACAAAAGGCGATATCTGCTTGTAGGATATCTAAACTTGCATATATGTACATATATGTAGTTAGGTATGTACATATGAATGCTTTTGCAGTGGCGAGCGAAAAGTATGGAAGTATTGCGCTGCATTTGACGTCAGCTTGTGTTAAAAAAATAAGTAAAAATATGAGAATAAATTGAGGAAAATATTCAAATCACTAAGTGGCCGGGTGTTGCTGTCAATGTGTCGGTGCAAATGTCAGCCAACGAATTTCCATATACAAAATGTACATTTGTATGTACATATGTATGTATTTTCGCTAAGCGCACACAATGAAGTTCTAGTTGTTGTTTACTGTGTGCGCTCCGTATATTTCATTTCTTTGATTGCATTTTATATAATATTTGCACGAAAAATTTACACTTAGAGTAGATATTTGTATACACACATATATCTAGTACATAATCTAGATTTTAATACGTTGAGTTAGTTGTAAAGTGTTGGCATTTCATAAATCAAATTTTTCACCTTATTTAGCTTGCACTAATTTGAAAAGTCTACCGGTGTTAAAAATTAACTGCTTCCAGAAAGTAAATTTTTCTTATTTTTGCATGTACATTAGACTGAACCACCTTGCAAGCAAACAAAAAATTTGCCGTACAGCTCAGAGACTCAAGTATTTTTGCAAGACCATTTCGAAAAATTCTTTTTTTTTTTTTTAGGCCGAAGCCAGCAGTATCCTATGTATGTACACGAAAAAAATGAAAAAACCTTCCTTAGTAAAAGATGAATGACTTCTGGCGAGCTTTAATTTACTGACATTATGGGGCGTAGGTTGATACATATGTATGTATTTCCTTGGGAAATGTTTAATGGTTTTTGTCGAGCTTTACATTGCAATTCTGACTAAGATAGCAAAAAGACTTTCGTAAGACAAATGGCAGGATAATTCGAAAGGCTTTTGTTATTCTAACGCAAAAGTCTTAGAATAAAAGCTCTCTCATACACTAGTGGTGAAAAATTGTTTAGAGTGCAAGCACTTTTAAGTACATCAATTAGCTCGCGTCTCGCCAATAGTTGCGATTTTTTTTTTTTATTAAAATGTTTATATATTTGAATTTAATATGAATTTGTTCTTTTTAAATTTAAATTTTAAGATTTTATTGTTTTAAAAAAGATATATACTTTTTATTTTCATTTAATTTTTAACTTTCATTTTATGTATTTTTAAAACTTTTAAATGTAATTGTTTTAAAATGAATACTTTTTTAGTTTCATTAAATTTTTAGGAACTTATTTTATTTTGCTCTTTTTTGAATATCTTTTTCTTTCTTTTTTAGTTAATTTTTTTTTTTAAGTTTTTAAACTTAACTGTTTACAAAAGAAAGATACTTTTCTTTAAATTCAGTTAATATTAAGAAACTTATTTTATTTATTTCTACCTTATGTTTTAAATTTAATTTAGTTTTATTGTGTTAATTTTAGATTTTACTGTTTTAAAAAGAATTTTTTTAAATTTAATTTTTTTTAGGATCTTATTTTATATATTTTTTTAATTTCATTTTATTTTAATCTCAAGATTTTGTTTTAAAAATAAAAATATTTTTATTATTTTTTATTGTTTTTAGTACTACTATTTAATTAAAAGACAGTGGTGAGTTAAAAGTCAGTTGCAAGAATCGCCCTGTTAACTTACTGACATTAGGGTGGTACGTTAGGGCGATAAGAACTGAGATCTGATGGGTTAGTAATAGACCTGTGTACTTTGAGATCTATGAAGGCTGCAAAAAAAGATCGGACTGTAAATGCCGAAGATATCACAAAAAATGTACGTTCGGGTAAAAAAAAAGTTTCTAAGTATTTGGTCGAGCTTCTCTAATTTGTGATGTGCCGCCTGATGTTATAACACAAACGAAGAACCTAAAATTGTACGCCGCCTGCGGCGAATAGTTTTATGAAAAGCATTTTCAACCGCTTTTAGAACAAACTTTTCCTAATTTAGATGCTGCTCGGACCTGGGATCGAACGCAGGTCTTACGGAGTGATAATACGCAACCCTACCACTCAGCCACAGCGGCATAAAAAAAAATATTATTCAATATTTTGAAAAAGGGCCTGCGAAAGCAAAAAGCTTAACTCACTTTTGCATGACTTTCGTTATACGCATTTTTCAGCAAGAAAGACTATACACTGAACTTTATTTGAACGCCGCATGCACCCACTTTTTTTTTGACGATGACATAGCTTCCAAACACATACAAAAAAGATAAGGGTAAATAGTTTGTTTTGTTCGTAGAAAAGTGAGGAGTTGACGCATGTTTATGTTGCCATTGCAGTTGCTGTTATTTTGCATAAAATTCTAAAATTAGTCACATAATATTTACACGAACGCTGCTTCAGTGCGATAACCTTCGACCACAAATACTAAGGAAACGACAAAGAAAATGGTAACGCTAAACAACAAGAAAAAATGTACACAACTTTAATAAAGCAAAAAGAAAAAAAAATATCAAAATAAACACTCCTAAAAAGTAAACTGCACCTCATGTTTGAATTTCCGCCTAACTGCTCCAAATAACTAAAATGACTAAACGTGGAATTGGAACGTGTATTTTTGTATGTTAAACGACTAATTAAACGCCGCTTCTATGTAGATTTATTTTGCTTTAACCCAGATAGTCGCATAAGCGTACGCATGTAGTTTTAAATAAGACTATTACTTAATTAGGAAGAAGATTCTTTATGTTGACGGTCTAAAGAAATGTGACGAGAGCAGAAGAGACAAAGATAGAAGACTTGTGGCCCAAGTCATTGGCGGTGCTGCTTATAGTCCTGCAGCATAATGGAAATGTGCCTTCTTTGAAAGACCTCTAGGGCAGTCGATACACTTAATAAGCTGAAATTAAAGCCTATACTTCGTATTTTTGAGAAGCATCTTCTAAAGAAACCTATATAAATTTACCTACTTATCTGTTAAATTGGTCTGATTGTGACTATCCTTTAAAAAGATGCCTAAATAATGAAAGGTAGAAGGAAGAATTTTATAAATGCGGTTCGAAGAAACTTACACCAAGGAATATCGCTACCATTTTTAACACTTGGACAAGGGCGGTTATGCTTCACTTGGGAATGCACACCGAACCTTTGCCTACTCGGATCAACATACACATCCACAATGGTCAATCAAGCCATGAGCGACGGCAAAATCTTACAATCGTCCGTCGACAGCATTGAACTTTCAGCAAAGACAATGAAAAGTTGCTGAAAAAATTGTATGAACCGTCCGCCCAATTGAACGTAATGAAACAAGCTTCTGACCAATCACAACACAGACTCGGAAGACCCATGTAAGATCATAATTTGCTTAGCCGGAGTCTAGTATTGCAAGAGAGGGAATATAATTTATGACGTTTTATTTTAGTTATACCGAAAATAGTTACCTTCTTATTGTCCACTTTGCAAAAACAGTAAAGAGAGAGCAATTAGAGGGATACATTGTTGGCCGAAAACAAAAAAAAACCAAATAAATTTACTCACGAAGCAGAATCTATATTTGCAAAAAAATATATAAAAAAAGTTTTTTTTTAACAGCGGCAATCAATGGCCATGAAAAAAAGCTTCTCATAAAATGCATTTGCCGTTCGGAGTTGGCGTAAAACTGTAAGTCCCTTCATTTGTGTAACAACACCATGACATACCATAAATTGGAGGAGAAGCTTGGCCAAACGCTTAGTATAAGTGTAAGCGCCTAAATATTATTATTATTACACTAGCAAATACCCTGTGTGATTCCCTACGCCTTAAAAGTATTTTGTTTTGCCTCCCAAAACTCTTAGACTTTTCAGGCGTTGCGAGCTTTCCAGGCTTTGAGCAATAGCTGAATTGTATAGCTGAAAGTATAAAAAGCGTGGCACCCCTGAAAAGCTTGCTGTGGAGTTGTATTCTTATGGTCTCATTCATAAAAAATAAAATACATTTAAAGAGTTTTATGAAGTGAGATTTTCAAAAAAATTTTCGATTTATGAAGCATTTTTAATTTTTTTTTATGAATGCACCCGCAGTTAATATAGTATTTCCGAAGGTATTTAGAAAGTAGGTAAAATATTGACTTCTCCTGGAAATTTAATTTACAACAGCGATGGGCAGAGAGAGCTTTTACTCTGCGCGCGCCTATACAATATATATATAGAGAGCTTAAAAGAGCTTTGCACTCGAGTCAATATATCGCGCACGTTCTTCAAAGGTGTACATATTAATTCGACATTTACTTTATCTTATCAATGTAATTGTATAAAATTTTTCAAACAGTTGGCAACCCTCCTCAAAAATATTTTCGGCAGCTAGCTTTCCTAAATCTCTTTAGCTTCATTCCCTAAATAACAATATTTAATTTATCTGCTCAATTAAATGAAATTAACATTTTCAATCAGGTGGCAACCTTCCCCAAAAATATTTTCGGCTAAAAAGCCATCTGAAATCTCGTTGCTTTGACAGCCATATTGCAATATTTACTCTATTTTATCAATTTACTTAAACTGCAATTTCCAAACAGGTGGCCACTCCTTCAATTTTTCTGCACATTTAAAGTCAGACCTCTAGAAATGCATATGTAGGAGAGAACTTGCTTCCAGTGATGCGCACTCAAACATACAGACAAAAATTCTAAAAATTGTTGATTTGGCTTCTGTTGCCCTAATAAAGACCGTCATTTTAATTTTTCTTTAATATCTAGATATAATATACAGACATTGGCCTGTTACACTTTTATCATAAGTATAGATAGCTAAAAGCATCGAAATTATTCTTCAATTGACTTGTTTTTGTTTTAAGTTCAATAAATATTTAAAAATCACCTCATCCAATTCTGCTCGATTCTCAATCTCGGCATTTTCTTCTTTCTGTTGAAAAAACGTTGATAACTTTTGCCAAATTCGCGTAATACAGCCCAAATTTCTATACTGATCAGACAACATACTCGTAGTTCAAAAACGTATCGATCAAGCGGCAGGCGTCCAAGTTTCTAACACGTATATTTTAACACTAATGTTATCAAGTATTTTGCATGGTTTCTTCCAAAAACAAAAAAAGTGAAAGAAATTAAAATGAAACGGAAAAAGTGTATTTCCGCAAATACGCAGATAATCTTTATGGGTGCAGCCTAATATGTACTTTTGTATATATTTACGTATGCATGTGAATTTCTTCGATGGGTTATCGTTTTGGCACTCAGTTTATAATTTATGTAAGCAAGAAAAAGTAAAACAAAACAATCAAATAAACAACAAATGAAAAAAAAGAATATAAATTTAGTTGTCTGCTAAAGACATATTTTTATTTACTTCTTATTTAGGCAAATAATTTTGTATGTACTATTGTACGATTTTTGCTATAAAAGAAAGCTTTTAAAAAGTAAGAGTGCTTTTGTTTTTTTTTTACGAAAATAGGAAAAAGTATTAGAAAAGGACATTAAATCGATATCGATAAATGTAACAATAAATAGCAAAGAATAAATTTAACGATTTTTGTATACATATGTCAATAACTATAATTATAGTGGCAAATAAGTAATTCAATTTATCGCTAGGAAAATCGATAACAATGTACACAAATACATCCAAACGATATTTGCTGAATTTATTCACATGTCCAAAACGCACGGTGTTCACACCTCATGTGTTTGATTTGTTTCAAATTTTAAGGGCTGATGCATAAATAAAAGTAATAAACACATATGAAATTTGAACTTGATTAATATATTTTTAAAAACTTTACAGCACAAAAACAAAACCAAATCGATCTAATAGTTTTCCAAATATCTCGAGAGCGGGGCGAGGAAAAAATTAAAAAAAATCACACATACACACATTAAAACTCTCTACGAAAGAAATATTAATTTTTATTTTTTTTTAACTTTCACATACAAATTTTTTGATAAAAATAATTAGTTTTTGAAAATATGTCATCTCAAAAAAATTGAAGAAAAAAATCATAATTGTAGCTCTGGGTATTGCGCAATATTTAAGTATAGTATTATGGGGTGCACCCTACAATAATTTGAGTTATGAATTATTTTTTACACCGACGTTGAGTAAAATTAGTATATCACAAATTTAAAATTTTTTTTTTATAATTTTTTCGAGTATGCAGTTTTGTAGCCCATTAATTTTTAGTATGCAAGATTGCGTTGATTTGTAATATTTTTTATGCTGACGGCTTTTTGCACTTTTTTCTTATGCAAGAAAATGCGCAAAACCGTTTTCAAAGAAAATTAAAAAAAAAAAAATAACGCCGATTTTGCCAATGCTTAAGGCTTGCACTTTGATATACAAAACTGCATACTCGAAAGAAGTCTAAAAAAAATTGAAACATTTGTAAATTTGATATTTACTAATTTTACTCAACTTCGGTGTAAAAAAAATTCATAACTCAAATTATTGTAGAGTGCACCCCATAATACTAAACTTAAATATTGCGCAATACTCAGAGCTACCATTGTGATTTATCTCAGTTTTTTTGAGATGGCATATTTTCAAAAACTAATTTTTTTAACAAAAAATTTGTATGTGAAAAATTAAAAAAAAAAAAATGTTTAAATATTTCTTTTCATAGAGACTATGATTTTTTTTTCAAATTTTGTTTTTGTTTTTGTGGTGTAAAGTTTTTAAAAACGTATTAATCAAGCTCAAATTTCATATTTTTTTATTACTTTTATTTATGCATCAGCCCTAACACATATGAAACAAATCAAACACATGAAGTGTGAACCCCGACCGTTTTGGTATGGAACGCCCTATATACAAAAATAAGTATATAAATCGATAATCCAAAACATTGATCGACAATAATGTCGATAGAAATATATAACGATGAACAAGGCCTTTAAAATATGGTTAAATCTTGATGAATATACTGATAAACTCATCGGTAAATAAGGCGAAATTTAAATCGATTACGGTAGGTAAAAATTTACCGAAACGGCAATAATAAACAAAGACATGCAATATATTGATAATCAAAGTGTTATCGAGAAAGAAAACGAGAATAACGGAGCTGATGTGTAATTCACACACGGCGTTCTGTTACTACGTGAACCACGTTCTTAATTTTTTTTTAGAAATCGGACGGTATACCAAGCTGAGTGGCTAACTGGGCGGACAAATTGTGTGCCATATTCCTATATTCCCAAACGTAAGAAGTTCACCGGCACCGGTCCGTTCGAATGGACACCGGCGCTCCAGCTCTGAAAGTATTCAACTCGGAACCCGCTGGTGGTAGCAGAGGAAGAAGGAGGCCCCCACTGCGATGGAAAGATCAGGTGGAGAAGGACTTGGCTTTACTTGGCGTTTCCAATTGGCGTCAGTTGGCACAGAGGAGAAACGACTGGCGTGCTTTGCTAAACTCGGCCAAAATCGCTTAGGCGGTTACAGCGCCAAAAAAGAAGAAGAAGAAGAAGTTCATAAGTCCGACATCAGCAAGTAAGCTTTCGTCTGCTCTCTAAGAAGCAAAAAAAAGATTGCTACTCGTGCACTAAGTTTTTTTTTTATTTGTAAAGGATATACACAGGGTTGGATACTTCACAAACTTCGGTACTCGCAGTGTACCAGGGTACCGATTTGTGTAATTCGTTGTTTTAGGTTAGGTTAGGGTACGTAAAACCGTCCCGATAATTTAGCACATCTTTAAGAAAAACACTTCCTAGCTTAGTTTCTTTGCAGCAATTACCACCATATTCACCGGACTTAGACCCAATGGAATTTTCCATATGGTCCATTCTCGAAGCCAATATAACAACTAAAAAATACAAGGTAGCACCAGACCACATTCTTGTAGCCTGTGACTCGATGCTACTATGTGCGCTAAAGTAGCTACCTCGAACAGTAATACACTTTTCTTTAAATTTGGCTAGTTTTTATGAAGAAAATTAAAAAACAAAATAGACAAAACTATAGCATTTTAAATTGTTAATACTTCAAATGCCTACCCCAGTATATAAAACATACATATTTATCAAAAACAGTACAGGGATTTAGAGTAAGTATAAGTGAAAAAACCTATGAGAAGAGAAGTGCTCAAAGCTTGGGTAAATATTTGATTTTGCTACAGGCTGGGTTAACACATGGGAGGAGCAAATACGAATTGATTTCATAACAAATCAAATGAGGTGACAACGAAGGAACTGAAAAATCAACAGAACTGTTGGGGATTACGTATTACACATTCATTTCTACAATTTGTTTGCATTTTATATCATTAAATACTACATACATATAACATACGCGAGAGAAGTAAATACATACGTATTTATATGTGATAAATGATTATTCAAATAAAAAATATAGCATCCGCTCCCCTCACCCGCAAAAGCCTCGCAGTAAGCAATAAATCGCATACACTAAGCTCTCCGTTTTTAGCAGAGTTTTAAATTCGCTCAAAACTAAGCGACCCAAGGCGCTGAAAAAGTAGCTATGCTTGATTTACCGAGACACCGAGACGTTCCGGCAGTGTGGCGATTAAATCAGACACATGCCAAATTGTTGCCTCTAGCGCCAGCTGAGTGTTTAGCAAAGCTACTATTTGCGCTAACAATCAAAATGAAAGTGCGTTTAGACGTGGCAATTCAAGCGCTTTTTCTAAGCATTTGGCTGTCAAACTGCGAAAGCGCAAGTCTACTTTCCCCTGTAAACAACCAAAAAGTCGCTCTGCAGATTTGCAGAAATTACTTTGCGAAATAAAAATTGCTAGATTTAACTGCAACTGAAAGTACGAAAATCGCTTCGAGAAAGACTTTCAACTTGCTGCCAAACCCATTGAGTGTTGCCGCGTATTGCTATTTTTTTAGCCAATATTATGAAAATGTTTAAAGTTAAATATGTAAGTAATAAATTTTCTATGCGCATAAAAATGTCTGCTAACACAATTGAAAGTAGAATTTTCTGCGTTCACCGCGTAAAGGCATAGTACTCAAGAAATGCAAAAGAAATTTTTCCCCACCAAAATTTTTTAATTCAGTTTTTAGCTCCCAAGAAAAAAATGTTCGGTCCTAGGTATCTGTGGCATTTTGATAAAACAACTTATCGCAAGTTAGGTCGTTTTCGCTTTAAAGCAAAATTTCGTTCGGCTCTCAAACAATATTTTAGCGATAATCTAAGCATAGGTGTTGTTTAAGATGCGCATTTTCTTCCATAAAACGCATGTTTAAAATCTATTTTTATATGAAAAAAAAATCCGCAAAACCATCAAAAAAAAAAAAAATATAAAACATCAAGCGTAATGTTTAGCGACTTGTAACTTGCACTTTATTGGGCTAAAATTGAATCGGCTATAAAACTGAATACCTGAAAATTTTCTAAATACTCCGATTACAAATTTTGAAATTTTGATGGGAATTTTTTGAAGTTTGCTAATTTTTTTTTAATTTGTACAAGCTTTGAAACTTTAATTTATGTGGCAAACAAAATCATTTTGAATTTCGTTTCTAATTAGTTGACCGCAGGTGTATATGTACTTTTTTTTCAGAGAAAATTTACACCAATTGGAAGGTACTTTTTCAAAGAAAAATTTAAAATATTTCACGAGAATGAGAACTAAGCTTAAACACACAAAAGTAGTAACAGAAAATTCGAGTTTCAGAAACTAAAATTACTTTCAAAAGCCTTTTTACATGCAAGGTCTAACTGCTCCTGTAATCACTTTTGAAAATTCTTCAGTTTGACAGACTTTACCAAACTACTTCTACTTGCCACATCTAACAGCAGCTTAAAAAAACGCCAACAGTACAATGTAGAGCAAACAACAATAAAAACGAGACCATAATTGCCGCAGTTATAAAAATGTAAGCGTTATGCGAGTGCAAGTGCTATGTAGCTAGCGATCATTACAAATTGGTTGCTTGTGACTTTTTTGCAACAACAACAACAACAACACTGCAGACGAGCATAAAAAAACAGATTCAATTATGTACAAATTGTTGTTGCTGATTGTGTATGCTCTCTTCCGATACTGATGAGCTAATATAAATTTTGTTTTAATTGTTTGCCTCGTTTGTTTTGGCAATTATTTAAATTAACTTGTCATATTTATTTTCTCATTAAAAAGGGAAATTAATTAGAAACCAAAAAAACAGCTGTCTTTAAAATATCTGCGGATTTGAGAAGCATTTTTGTAAGTAGGTAAATAAAAGTTTTAATTATATTTGTCAGTATTAGCTTGTTGTGCTTAAAAGCACGTAAATTATGTGACTGCTGCTATTTAGTATTTACACACATACATATGCCTCTGTCTGGCGTTGCAATCAAGACAATTATTAATTGAAAGTAGCTTCAACTGCTTGCTTTTAGTTTTGTACAGAAAACGTGGAGTATTTGATGTCTACTTACAATATGTAAGTTTGTTCCACTAGCTGCTCGAAGAAAAACTCGAGCTAAGTTCAAACTGCGAGCGTTAAGTAAAAAAACAAAACAAAATATTAAATTACGCTCCTTACACAAAAATGCGTTGAGCAGGTTTGTGTTAACATTGGCAAACACATTTGTTTCTTATCCCAGTTTAGGCTCGAAAAAATTTTTATAATAATACCTCAAAATAGTAGTTTGAAACCATACCAAGAAAAGTATCGATACCCTGTAGTCAAATGAACTAGTTGTAAACTACCTTACAACTAGTATGAACCGCATGCCCAACTAGTCAGCCAACTATCTTTTTTCCATGCAATCAACTGGTATTTTTAACATGGGGATGTCCTACGAGATGGCAATTGTCAGATTTCGCTCAGAAATATACCAGTATCATACTAGTTCAAAATAGACAGACAAATACTAGTCTAATTATGGACCAAAACCACTGCTTTGGGAGTAAAAAATTAAATGAATTCATTAATATGCAATTATATGCAGTCTTAGATTTGCCAATAATTAGTGTTAAATTTTTTGAGTATTAATTAAAAGAAATAATAAATTTAATTTAAATTCATTTTTCATTAAATATTATTAAAAGGAAAAGGTTTCAGGTACAATAAATACTATATTTTTATCTTTTTTAATAATATGGAATATGCAAAAGAAAACTTTTAGTTAAAAATAAAATGAATTCTTTAGATTATCTTTGAGTGAACTAAAATAAAAATAAAAGTTTTCATTAAAATAAATTAAATTCATTAACTTTGCACATTTCAGTCTATTATTTTCAAAAAAAAAAAATAATAATAATAACTAATGTTTAAAATTTGAGATTTGGATAAGAATAAAATAAATAAGTATTTCAAGCAGTTATTAAATATTCTTAATTTTTGCCTATGGTTTGGCTTGTTGATTGATAATAGAAATTTATCAAATAATTATATTAATAGTGTAATTAAAAAGTCAAGAATAATTGAAAATGAGCAATAATAACAAAATAATGATGTAATTAAAACTAATGAATTAATTGGCATTTTTTTTAAGTAATTAATTCTTAATCATTAAAAAGGTGGTAATATCGGTATTTGATCATTAAACGGTTATCCAAAAAAACATGCCTTAATTAATAATCATTATGAGTATTAATCATTATTTAACCGGACTAGTATAACTGAATACGTATTCGATTTAATGGTTTACAATATACCCAAATAAAAGTTATAATATTTTGTGTACTTTAGTGTATTAAACTGTCGAAGTTAACCAAAACAGGGCCTGAATAAATCGTTTTGTACTTGGTAAAAGTCTGGTCATTTTCGAACTAGTTTGGTTTCAGTCAGGGAATTCTAGTTGTAAACTAGTATTTTTCCTGACTAGTTTGGGATTTCACTGCAGGGTAACGATAGGTATATAAGGAAATCGATGAGTTATATTACTATCATTATAAAAATGGCGCTTCCAACGGACGCAAGGAATGTCAGGCATACACTGGCGAAAATATAAATATGGAAGTGATATTTTAGCACACTTTGTCTATTCCCCTTTCGTTTAATGTTTGTTATTTTTTTATGAAAGTGTAGGTCGTTATCAAACAAAACCCATGAAAGGCGAAATTGCAAACTTTTTTGTTTAGAAATTAGGAAAATTCAACAAAGCTTCATCAAAATGTTGAGCTTTTTAATTCGATTTTTCAGAAACACTCTGAGAATGCAACTTTGTAGCCCATTAAATTATTGGTATAATAAAGTGCGAGCTTGAAGTAGCTAGGACTTACCATTGGTTTGTGGCAATTTTTTTTTTGTGGAAGGCGTTGCTCATTTTCTCCATACGAAAAATTGTCCAGCGTAAATACCTTGAACGGAAGAAAATGCGTGAACAAAAAATTGCCAAAAATTAACGGTAAGGCCCAGCATTTTCAAACTTGCACTTTATTATGCTAAGATTCAAAGGCTATAAAACTTCATACAAAAACAAAAAAAAAATCTAAACGATGTTATACAAATTTTCTAATTATAATGCACATTTGTTAAAATTCGTCGAATTTGTATAAATGCTGTAGTTATAAAGTTTGATTTAACTGTAGGTTTTTGTTTTTTTTTTAGATAATTAAGCTATATTTTTATTAAAAAACTGAAAAAATTTTAAACAAAGAAAAATAGCTAAAACTTACTAAAATGCCTCTTCCCTATTTATATTACCGCCACCATATAACGCTTGTTCTGGTAAAATTTGTGAGTATTAACCAAAAAAAGTGACCAGAGAGTTTAGCGCAGAACGGGAATTTACCCTTTGGTCTCTAAACGAAGCGATTCAAAAATTAATTAAGATAACGGAGTGGGACCCCTACAAGAAAGCTGGGAAAAAATCGAGTACTCTCAATGTTGTCATCAGAAAGTTCTCAGTACTAATAGTCAAACTACTCAAAAACAAAAGTGTAAATGTGTTAGAATTTTTGCATAAATTGCTCAGCAATGTCTTGTAGGGACGTTTGCAGAAATCTCTCAAAAGAAAAAACTCCAACTTTTTGTAAAGACATTAAATGAAACAAACAGCAAAGGTACAGAAGATTTAATTTGTGGGGTGGTATGCAAAATCTATCTTATCTCTGTTACCTATATATATCTTCCTTCTGTTACCACTTCTACCTCTGTTGATGATGACAATCAATGCTGGTGATTAGGGCATATTGGTGAAACCACCACTTTCGCTTTTTCCTTGAATCAAAAATGTTAATAATGAATACAAAGGTGTCAGGTAACAAGATCAACGGAAATAAGGTCAACTGACTTTATTTCCCACCTTTTCAAAAGCGAAATAAAGTCAACATAAATTTGGAAAAAAAGTCATTGACGCTATTTCCTTATTCAAATGGAAATAGCGTCAACAATGATTAAAGTATGTCGATTCATGGAAAAAAATGTTGTTCTTACAAAAAACATTACCACGTAAGTGTTGTTTTTTAATAGATGAAAAAGGTTATTGCCAAATCCTCTGTGTGGTGCTATTAATCCACACACAATCATGAACTACAAAAAAAATTGATTTTATTAAAAAATTTAAAATTACGAATATAGAAAAAACACGATGCGAAAAACCAAACGCAAAACGCAGCTGGAATACGAGAAATATTTGAAGAAAGAGTGTAGAAAATGATCCAGAACTTGCAAAAAAATGTATCTTTTCCGCAAAAATAAAGCAAACACTATTAAATTCAAGAAACAGTCCGTGGCAGCGGCGCTGCGTGACGTGTTGTGGCGCGAGTTAACGACGTTAGTATATACATTAATTATTAGGTCCATTCCTTATCTTTTCGGACTAAAATCTGAAAAATGTCAAAATGCAAGAGCGTAAGCAAAATGCGCTCACTAAAACAGAATAACAGGAAAAGGTAAAAGAACGCAAAAAAAAACACAAAGTTTTAGTCCAAAGAATGGCAAGAACAAAACTAACGTCAAATAAGAATAGAAATGTATGTACAAAACATATTAACACAAGCACAAGCAGAATAAACACTTACTATATCAATTAATTTTTGCCTCCTTCCACTATCAATTCACCTTTTTTACTTTTTAGATTATTCTCACTTTTTGTGTATTCATTAATTTCCGTTAATTTAAATTCAGTTGAGTTTGACACTTTTCTAGATTTTGCCAGCAAAAATTCTTCTGACTAAATCTGACTACTTTGGACTGAAGAGAGTCACTCTCACTGAGTGTTGCTCTCTCATTTTTGCTGTCATTTTTGAGTTAAGGAACGCTTTTTGGACTAAATCTGACTACTTCGGACTTTTGCTGACTATTTCTGGGAGATAAGGAACGCAACTATTTTTTCCAAAGACAAATATCGATAAACAACAGCATACGAAATGCAAATATATTCTTTCTTCCCCCACATAAGTAACAATAACAACAAGATAACATAATACAAACATACACGATTCATTGTTCCCTTACGAAACGTGTAAACACAGTTAACGACGCTAGTATATACATACACTACACACATACATTAATACAAAAATACTCTTTGTTCCTTCACATAAGTAACAATAGCAACATGATAACATTGTACAAAACCTATAAACACTTTTCAAAAACAATCTTAATCAACAAACAAATTTATCATCAACTAGTAAAAATAGTATAAATAGATGTAAGCATCAAAATGTAAATTCAATTCTAAAATATCCGGAATTCAATAAAGGAGCTCTTGCTCAAAAAAATATATATATTTTTTTTTATTTTCTCTACGCGGAGCTTTAATTCGCGCGGACGCGGGCCGCCGCGAAGCTAAGCAAATTTAATGTTTGAGAGAGCAATAATGTCAATGGATTTTATTTCGTTTTTGAAAAGGTAATAGTGTCAATTGACTTTATTTCGCACCAGGGTGGAAAATAAAGACAATTTACCTTATTTCCGTTGATCTTATTACCTGTCACCGAATACAAATAGTTGCGATCGTAACAATTTGCTTTGAATTATTGATATGTTCGTAGAAATTCGGACTCAGTCAACTCCTTTTCAATTATTTCAGGGACCAATTTCAGCTAAAAGGATCGTCGAACATTTTATTTTCCAACCTCAGTATCGATTTGAGCAAGCATGCAGTAGGTATCAAAGCGGACTTACTTAAGTGAATTCTAATCCAGAAAAATGGTCATAACTGAGGTCATGAGGGCAGAAGTGGCCTAACCCGTAATTTTGTTTTTTGTAGCTAACTTCTTCAAATAGTTTCAAAAGTAATAAATTTATAAATAAAGGCCACTTATTAAAATTAAGGAATAATTGACTTTTAATTTAAAATATATCACTTTTAATTAGGTAAATACAAACAAAAAAATAAAAAATTGGGCTAGGCTACTTCTTGCTCTCATGGCCTACACCATATACATATATCTCTAAGTTCTTCTGTGGCACAAGAATGCTAAACGAAACAGTAAATCAACCAGGTAGAAAATTTAAGGAGTTAAACGCCCTTCTGAGAGTCAAGAGGCCCTACACTCTACATTCCTATCTACTTTATTTTTTGTATGGAGTGGCACAAACTGAAGTGCTTATTCTTTCGCTACCCATGGAAGGCCTTCCAGAATGGGTTTTATAGGACGTACTTCAGACGACCTTTTGGAGAAGTTCTTTTAAAGTTGCTACTTTAATTTATAAAAATCATACCACTTTGAAGTATTTGCTTAAGGTTTATATCAAAAATGTATTATTGCAACTTAAAATTATTATTGAAATTCATTTGTAATGCTAAATAATATAAATTTATGCATTCGCGTAAAGTGTAAATGGATAAGCCCTTTTAGAAGGCATGAAAGGAAGCACTTTTTTCAGCCCTTCTTGGGTAGGCATCTTAGAATGGCTTTACCTAAGAAGGCCTACCTAAATTATCTTCTGGGAATAAAATCGACGCTTTCTTTGCTTCAACTTTCTGTAGTACCATATCTATAAACGAAATATATAGCACGAACATACTACATACATATGTATGTATATTATTCCACATTTTCAACACTTACCTTCAATTTATGTATTTCTCTTCGTAATTTAACAATTTCTGCATCGCGTGCCTTTATCACATCCTTCAATGAAACAATTTCGCCCTGCATACTCTTTATTTGAGCATCGCGATCATCGGTTACGTTGCAACTCTTTGTCGTCATGTTGGGGCTGAAGCCACAAGTGGTGGCCATGGTGTGTGGCGAAAGTGACGTACTGTTGCCGTTAATCTTATAACCACTGCCACTGTTGTTTTTGTTTTTGTTGTCGTTTGTAATGGTGGTGGTGGTGCTGCTGCTGCAACTGCCACTGGTGCTTGCATATGCTAGTGCTGGCGCTCGCTCCATGCTGTACACATTGTACTGTGTATTACAATTATTGTGCTTACTGTAACTGTTCTCATCGATAGTATGGAATTTTGGTTTCTCTACAGGCACCAAGGCGAGTATAGGCGCCGGCAAAAGTGCCTTGGATTTGGGTGAAGTTGGTGAGTTTAGTTTGGGTGATGTGCTCGCTGGCGTATTGGTGGAGTTGTTGTTGGTGGTGGTGCTGTTAATGCCGCCGTTGGCACGCAATATCATCGAAGTTTTACGAATCTATGAATGGTTGAGAGCATTTCGATTGAGCGATGAATAGAGGAAATTAATGGAGAATATTAAATATCAATGAAATGCTCAGGTTTTTATTGGCAGAAGTGGCTGGACGCTTAATGAGTCATTAAAAGGAATGGTTTTAGTTAAATGGCTGTCTGCGATATTGGTTAATCGATAAAAAGAAGTTTGAGTTTTATTGTAGAGAAAAGAGAAAGCTATTTATAATATTTTAGCCCCTTAAAGACTAGAGGAAATCGGTTTTGTAAAGAAAATTATGTAACTAATTTTTAGGGATACTCTCTATTTTTTTTTAATTTTGGAGTATAAATTGATTTACCAAAATTTGGATTTTTTTTTTACATCAAAATATGGTTTATTACACCGTGCGACAGTAAATTTATAAATATAGTAAAACTTCGTTTTAGATTTTCCATCTGACGTCAGGATCTTTTTAAAAGAACTTTAAAATTAAAAAAATATGACGATTTCAAAAAGTGATTTAAAAAATTCAGTGCAATGCAGGATTTAAGGGCATCATATAAAAGAAAAAATTCATTCTTCTTCTTGGTGCATAAGGACGAATGGTTATGGAAAATGTTCTTTACAAATTTTGCCTTTAAATATCCATTAAAATTTGGAATTTTTTTTTTAAATTTATTTAAGGATTAATATTCGCATGACCTCATCATCGAATTTCGTCCAGCAAACTTTATTAACTTAAAAATATAAAATTTATTAAAAGCGCATTTTCAATACCTATTCGTCCTTGTAAACCAAAAAAACTTTATTGTTTTTAAATTCTAAAGAATTTTCTCTCTCATTTGGTACCCATGTATGTAGAATACATTGCACTGATTTTTTTTTAAATAATTTTTTTAATTAGCCATATCATTAAAATTTCAAAGTCCTTTGAAAAAAAATTCTGACGTCGGAGTGAAAAACTAAAAACGCCGGAGTGAATAGTTTCGTGAGTATATCGATCCTTTCATGTGTTTTGACATTTTTTTGCTTTTGTCACACGGTGTTATAGTTCAACGACAAAACTCCACGAATTAAAAAAAAAAAATTTGTTTTGTTTCAAAATTTTAGCAAACTTTTGCAATATAGGAGAAAATTATAATTTTTTGGTGACCAGATGACCTTAGTCAATTTTGTGAATCAGTAGGATTTTTATATGTACCTTTTTAATTAAAGATTTTGTAATGAAAAAATTTTGCAAGAAAAAAGGTTTATGGTTTTATTTAACACCTCAAAAACTAAAAGAAAACCGAATTCTAACAGAAATTTGTGAAAATTTGAATAAGATTTAAAATTTTAAATATTTCTTTACATCAAAGGAAAAATAAGCAACTTCTTTACCAAAATTTAAAAATTTATCAAAATTTGCCATTAATATTATACATGAAAAAATATTAATTGCCAAGCTACATTTCAACAATAATTAGTTAAAATACCAAAAATTAAAACAAAAAATCGACAAAAACTTTGTTTTATGTTATGGAAAAAAGTCATACATAAAAAGTATGACTTATTTTACATCAAAGTTTGCACGTTTAGTACTAAAGCTTAGTATCCAGCTCTTAAGAAAACGGTCAAGAAAAAATTGCCATTATTTCGCGTGTGTGTCCAAGGAATTTTGACATTTTTGATAACGCACAGCCTGTTGCCTCACTCTTTCCTCAAGAAATAATGGAACGGGCATATATTCCTGTTGCAAACCTGGGTTGCCTTGTACTCTTTTTTCACAAAAAACTTTAGAAAACCGTAGTAGAAAGCGTACTAAATTTCTGAAGAACTGCGTACTGCCTTAAGGAAATTTGACTCAAGAAAATTTCTTAGCCATTTCTTGTACGTCATTTTATATGGAGTTTTTGCTTTTCTTAAGAGCTGGATACTAAGCTTAAACATGAGAACAAAACTATAGTTTAGCGATTTAATAAGTCAAAACGAAAAAGTTAATTTATTTTACATGACAATTTGCTGTGAAAGTGAAACCAAAAATATGGTTTAGCAACTTAAAAAAATTTACAAAAATTTGCCACTAAAAAGTAATTGGCTTTATTTTATATTTTTTGAAAAAAAAAAATCAAAACCAGAAATTTAATTTATTTTATATGAAAATTTGCACAGTTGTGAATGTGAAAACACAAATATGGTTTGGCAATTAAAAAAATTACAAAAATATCTAAATAAAAACTGAAAATTCGAAAAAAAATTTAAAAAAATTGTTGCTAACAAAAGTAATCGCTTATATTTTATATTTTTTGAGAAAAAAGTCAAAATCAAAAATTTATTTTATTTTTCATGACACTTTGCATGCTTAGTCCACAACAGTGAAAGTGAAACCAAAAATATGGTTTGGAAATTTAAAAAATTTACAAAAATTTACAAATTTGCATATTTAGTCCACAGTAATGAAAGTAAAGTGAAAACAAAAATATGGTTTGGCAATTTAAAAACAAAATTTACAAATATTTGCCAAAAGTAATGGGCTTTGTTTTATGTAAAAAAAAAATCAAAATCAAAAAGTTTATTTATTTTATATCAAAATTTGCATATTTAGACCACAGTAGTGAAAATGAAAATATGGTTTGGCAATTTAAAAGAAATTAAGAAAATTTCTAAAAAATGTCCATAAAGTAAAAAAAACCAACTGAAAATTTACAAAACTTTGTCACTTTCGCAACTTTTACCATAATACGGCGCAAAAAAACTTTTTAAAAAAATTAAAAAAAAAAAAAAATATTTTTATGGCATCGAAATAATAGAGCATGACTTCCAATGCAAGCCGAAATTTTTTTCCACTATAGGGTATTGCTCATGAAGCCACTTTTTAAGGCTTAATTGACTTTTAAGAAAATTGCGTACTTTTTTCAATTCGACTCTGTCAAACTCAACTAATTCTAAACCGTAAACTCTGTACCTAATTTGCACCTGTACATACCTGCTCATGCACATTAGCATCCTGCAAAATCTTTGAAGTCTTCCTGATCAGCGGACTGGCTGTATTGATCGGTCCTAGAATGCCGCTCTCAGCAAAATATTTCTGTGCTGCATCGAAGCTTGCATCCTCAACGACTGCTTTAGATTTGGTAGGACTGCCCAACCTTTCAATTGGTGTGGTATTTTCCTTGCCGTATTGCAATTTCAAATCCTTTGCCTTCGCCTCCTGCGGCACGTCGCAATTCTGCTCCGTCTCCGATGTCGAGCCACCCGAATCGATTTCGTGCGAACGTTGCAAGAGCCGCCGTCTTTGCTGCGCAGAGCGTGGTGTGCTCTGTGGCGATTGCTGTGGACGCGCTACCGTTACAGGCGATTGTTTTGGCGAGATTTTCACTAATATATCAGGATGCACCGCAACATCCAACACTTGAAATTGTCCGATATTGGGTGAGGACGAACGTTTCGGTTGCTTGAATTCTAGTTTACCGTCTCGCGTTTTTATCACCGCTTCCTGCTGATGCTGCACATGTATCTGAATTAGCGATTCGCGCGAGGGTTTCTTATTCGCTTCGGTGAAGATGTAATCCGTATCCGGATGCGAGTAGGACTGAAAGAACCGTTTTGCTTTGCGTTCGTTTTTACGCGTTGCTGTGGGTGAGATCGCACTGCTTGCTGTTGGCGTAGCTACAATGCCAGCGTCTGTATTGGAAGTAAAGCCCGGCACTTGTAGCGTTTTGGTGGCGGTAGCGCGCGCTTGTGATGAACCGTTTTCGTTTTCCGTAACGCTTGCGAGCCGAAAGCTAACTGGACTGTGCTTGCGATGTAGCAGTGTTGCTGACTGTCCGCCACTAGCACTAACGCCACTGTCGAAACTATTGGAACGTACTCCCTCACCATCGCCGCAGCCGCCGCCGCCGCCACCACCACCGGCACTCCAGTCGAAACTGACATTCATGCTCTCATCGCGCGATAGCTGTGCCGATGTAGCTGACGACGTTTGCGTCGAGAGCGAGTAAATGCCGCTCGATGACGTATATTGCGTGCAAGCGCTGTGGCTGGAGAGATCCGCGTTGGTAGGCGAAATAGAGAAATTGAATGCGCAAGGCGCGGCAGCGTAGCTGGAGCGGCCCGAATGAAGTAGGTGTGACGTAGTATTGCCGCTGTTGCCCGTAGCAGGTGCTGGTAGGGGCACAGCTGGTGGACTGCTGCAATTACAATTGGCAAAGAGGCTGCCGCAAGTGTGGCTTTTGCGAAACTTCAAGCGCAGATTGGTGGCGCGCGGTACTGAGTTGGCAGCGCTGGATGTATCGGATGTGCTTGAGCAGTGGCTGCGTAGATTCGTAGATAGTAGTGGTGATGTGCGCCCATAGTGCGATGGCGTCTCCAACTCCAGCAGTGTGGGTTTGGACTCTTCTTCTTGGCTGCGTGAAATTCCAAAACGCACCGCGGGCTTTGATTTAGATTCTGCTAAGGTATCTGTGCTCATTTTGTGTGAATTTGTGGGGAAGTTTTCCTTTGATTTGAGGGGTAGTTCAATAAATTGCTGTTCTTCCACTTCGTTAGTGGCTGTATGCATGGTAAGGAGTGGGGGGTAGTCTAATGAGCGTGCAAGTTGGACTGACTGAAGTGTGGAATAAACCTGGAAAGGAAAAGCGAATACATAAATACTAGTTTGTAATTTGTAACTATTAAAAAAAAAGTATTGAGTGGTAACAGATCAGATAGGCTTCGAACCGGCTGACTCAGTGGGATCGTCGGTTCGAAGCCTACTGAAAGAAGTCTGATGAGGAAATGTTGATTTCCGAAATAGCTATCACTTCTACCATTTTTTCAAATTATTCTTGCTTTTCCACAATAATTTTTGTTTAAAAAACGGCCCCGAGCTCAATAAAAATTGCTGAATATAATACATTTCAAAAGGTCGCGATGAATCGAAAAGTTTCGAAAAAATTCCTAAAGGGTCTGGAAAAAAATGGAAGGTCTTGAAAAAATTACGAAAGGTCCAAAAAATTCTTAGTGAATTTCTCGAAAACTCATCAGTAAGGTTTCGAAAAAAAATCAAAATCCTTTCATTGGGAACATTCTCTCCACGCTATCGAAAGCCAGAAGATTTGGGAAAAAATCCTTTGATGCCCTTTTACTGGTTTCTCTTCCTCAGTTATTTAAAAAGTATCTGCACCTTTGCAGAGAAACGACCTCGTTTTTCGTTGCTACGATTTGAGTTGAAAATCATTCTCCATTTCTAGTAAGTAGGTATGTATTTATTTTAAACGCCTCAATTAGAAATAATTTAACGAGTAACTCAGTAGTTCGAGAATCTGTGTACAACTATAATAATTCCGCAGCTAGTTTAACACACATCGTTAACAAATGACTGGTTTTCGCACAGTAGTACAACAACAAAAGCGTACAATTTTATGTAAAATCAATGCTGCGCAACTTTATGTTCAATTACCCATTTATTGTTGACTACTAAATTGCCAACAAGCGATTAAAAAGGTTGAGGCTGTGAATTAAAAAATAAAAAAATAAATAAAAAACAAAAATTAAAATATAAAAAAATATATAAAAAGTAAAAAAAAAATTATAAAAATTGTAAATACAAATTTGAATTATCAGCCGGTAGATATAAAGGAAACAGTATATGCACAAACTTATATAAAACCATAAGAAGTTGTTGTAATGAATTCTGTTTGCTTCGAACAAGTTGAATCATAAATACATGCAGTGGCGAAAATATAAATAGGGAAGAGGCATTTTAGCATTCTTCGGCCTTTCTCCTTTCGATTATTTAGTGTTTATTATTTTTTTTTTGCATGTATGTAAATATGTAAAAGAGTTTTATACTCTTATACACGAATAGAAAGGCAAATATTTTCCATGGGATTTCTTGCTCGTTAATATATATATATATATATATGTACATTTGTATATATGGACCATATGTTAGTATTTCCCACATTTGCAAATCAAATAAAAATATCTATCATAAATTCACATATACACGTACAAATCTTCATAGATTTCTATCTGTATGTGCATACATATGTGTAGTCAAACACCCGTCGATCAAAATATCTGCATATACTTAAATCCATCACTCACACATCTACATATTTGATGTTTATTGACATAAGCCTTATTTAATTTTACAATTAGCATTCCAGCATATCTAGTATAAGTAGTAAGCTCTAGCTCGTCAAATTAAAAAAAAAATAAAAATAAATAATGCTCAATTGGCAAACAATTTAAATACAAGTCAAAAACTGCTGGAAGTGTTTATTGTTAGAAAGTAGCTGCAACGCGCAATAAATAAGTAAAGAACAATACGAAATAAAAGATATGTAGAACAAAAAAAAAAAACAAAAATAAAAAATGGAAACAAAAGTAAACAAGAAATAAAGAGACCAAAAAGCTGGAGAATGGCAAATATTGCATTAGCGCAGAGTGAGCATGAACTTTTTACCCCACTTTTTGGCAATCCCACCATTAATAAAATGATTTTCCGCAAGAGATATTAAATTTTCAAGGTCACTTATTCGCAATAATACAGCCAAAAAAAAAAAAAATAAATAAATAAATGTTTCAATAACATTTTGTGCGAACTGCAATATAATTTTGCCTTTGACAGCTGTTGAGATTCAGCAGGCGCAGGCATGTGCGTGTAGCGCTGGCCAATATTTGCTTAAAAATATAAGCCATGACAGGGCTACATGCGAACATAAGCAGAATCACCTCACAACTGAATGCGGGATTCTTAGCCTAGAGCTATGAACGATTTAGGGAGTTTAATGAAAATATATACATAGCTTTATTTGAAGTTCTGGGAATTGTGCTATAAATTAATTACGCAGAACTTATAGGCAGTGTGCAAGCCTCTATCACATATGTGGTTGATCTACCACATTATTTTTTAAAATTTGCGTTTATATAACATCTACCACAAGAGGCTTAAAATCTAAAACATCTTTAGACAGAACATTTGTTTACAATTTTCACATAACTCCAAAATTTCAACTCGATTCTAACACGACGGATGAGTGGAAGATCGACCTATCTCGGCAGCCAGTTCGAAAACGCCCTATCTTAGAAAACTTTTCAACATCGTTCTATCTTAGAAAACGTTTCAGGAACGCCCTATTTCAGAATTTGATTGAAAAACATCCTAGCTCAGTATTTGGTTGAAGAACGCCCTATCTCAGCTGCCTATTCAAAAACGCCCTATCTCAGCTTATTTTCAATGTATTTTTGTTTGAGTTAGGGCATTTTTGAACTGAATTCTCAGATAGGGCGTTCCTCAACAAAACTATGAGATAGAGTGTTTTTCAATAAAATTCTGAAATAGGTTGTTTTTCAATAAAATTCTGAAGTAGGGCGTTCTTGAAAAGCTTTCTGAGATAGGGTGTTTTCGAACCGGCTGCCGAGATAGGTCGATCTTCCACTCAGCCATCGAATATGAAATATACAAATTCATCAATAAATTTTAAAAAAGGCACATCATAAATTTTGCCTTAAATATATCTGTGCCTTAACTTTCTGATATTTCAAAAATCCGCGTATTTATATTTGCTAAAGTATTATGCAATGTTAAAACAGTTCGGTCGATTTTCTTGCATAAATAATCTGTAGGATTTTTCACAAATTAATGAAAATATTTTTGCTTTATTTAATTTAATTTAATTTAATCTTATTTTATTTTATTCATAAAAGAAGCAATTGAATAAAAAGTTTAAACAAATAAAATAAAACAAAGTAAAATAAAATACAACAAAGCAATGTATTTAAAACAAAAAATAAGTAAAAATGTAAAAAATATACATATAATTATGCATTTTTCCTATATTTGTATATACTAAATAGGCAACGGTATTCTCTAGCTAATTGAAAGTTACACTAAATTATACTAAAAATTGCGTACGCTAAAAAACTTCAGTTAATATGAAAAATTAAAAATAAAATGTTTAGAAATGCAAAAAATAAAACTTCGAATAACGGAATGCAAACAAAAATACTAATCATCGTGTGTTCATTGGAAATTTTCAGCCTGAAAGAGCATGAAATAGTTGCCTATGCACTCTGAAGAGGTGTGATACTCAAACATGGAAAAAGGTCACTCATACGCCCTGCCGGGTCCTTAAATGAGTGGATCTTCAAAAGAAGCAATCATGTGGCAGCCGTCATAACAGCAAGAAATGTCCAGCTAGCACAGCTCAA
>NW_023458557.1:74818249-74821937 GCF_013731165.1 Rhagoletis pomonella
TTAAGTATCAGTTTGCTTGCCTGGACGTATGAATTTTGCTGTTGATTGCCAAGATGATCAGTGGCGTCGAAAAACGTAGGTTGCTCACGCGATTCAATGCTGGTTTGTAGGAAATTTGGATAGATGGCGAATTGATAGGGGCACTGATGTGTCTGGTGGTGCAGTGGAAAGTTTCTCCTTTTTGATGTAAATATGTACATACATATGTACATTAAGGCGAAGTAATTTAATTTCAAAAAGTGTATGGCATATTCGAATTCTACGTTTGATTCTAAGTACAAATGGTGAAAAAAATATAAACCAAAAATGACGTTTGACCCTCCCAATTTTTAAAAGAAAAATTAGTGTATTATACTAATTTTTCCTGAACGAAATAAATTTTTAATTTACAAAATCTTGTGTTTTATTCTTATTTAAGAAACTACTTCACAAGTTCCTTAGCGTAAAAATTGTTTTGTACAATGAAAGGTAAATTTCTTTTCTTTCTTTTTCTTTTGAAATCGAGAGGGTAAAACGTCATTTTTTGGTATATAGTTAGTTCGCCATTTTTGCTTAAGATTACTCGCGGAATCTGAATTTGCTATACACTTTCTTCGAAAATTTTGCTCCGAACAAATTAGTCCGCCCTAATGTACATACTCATACATTGACTCAAACAAATGACCACGTGTTGTTTTTGTTTTCTTTTTATATTCGTAACATATTCCCAGCAAATTTTTTTTTTGTTATTTTTATATAAAAATATCGTCTAAGCTTTAACCAAAACCGAGTAAATCTCAGTTTCAAACTTTGTACAAAATTCAAAAAATTTTCATCAAAATTTCATTTCAGTTTATAGCCTATGAAATTTTAGTCCTCAGAAGTGCAAGTTTCAAACAGCTAAAAAATAGCGGTGTTTTTTGAAATTGTTTTTTTTTGGAGGCTACTTTTTCGGGTTTTTTAATATAACAAGCGCAATTTACAAAAACTTGCGTTGATATTTTGAAATATTGTTGTTGACGGTCTCCCGCGTTTTATTTCATAAGAAATTCATACTTGCACATGTGAAAAAAAGTGCAAAAATCCGTCGCCAAAAAATAAAAATCTCAAAAACGAACGCGATTTTTTAGCCATTAGAAACTTGCACTTCATTAGACTAAAATTGTATGGGCTATAAAACTACATACCCAAAAATTTTATAAAAATTCAAAATAAAAAGTTGAAATTTTGATGAAAATTTGTTGAATTTTCCTAAATTTTGTATAAAGTTTGAAGCTTTGATTTACACGGTTTTGGTTAAAGCTTAGACGATATTTTTTATATAAAAATAACAAAAAAGTTTAGCTCGAAGATCATTACGAATATTTGAAGAAAATCAACACCTGGTCATTTGTTTGAGTTACTGTATATAGTATATACTAGTTATCTGAAAAAAACCAACTTACTTGGCAATGGTTTATGCCGGAGAATGTAAAAATCTTGTCGAATTGCTTATTTTTTATTGAATTTTTTTTTTGCGGTGAGGAAAGGGTTTAAAATGCGTTCGCGCACCATATGCGAACCGTCACTCCTATGTGTGTGGTGTTGCCACTAAAACAATCCCTCCTCCTACCCTGGATATTCCCCTGCCCTGGAATCACTTTCGCACTACTTCGGGATAAGGAGTCCAAGTTATTGGCACGTCTTCTCTTTTCCTAATTGAGATTCCCGCTTTCTATCTTAGCGGCCACTATAAATTGTGATTTCTCTTGTTTTCAATCTCCCATTGTCCAGATCAATTTTCTTGCGCCGGAGTATGATCTCAGTGAAAGTCGCGACCGTATCCCACGATTTTTGGTCAGTCAGCATTTTAAAAAAAGATCATTTCGGGTGTAACGGAGCCGATTTTTCTCACCAATCGCCGCTTGTTGGCATCCCAGCGCTCCAGAAAAGGAATGTATGTTCTGCATCGTCTACATGTAAGCACCAAACTCAATGTGGGCTCGCCACCTCTCCCGTTTCGTGCAGGTGCACTCTTAAGTGTCCGTGGCCGGTCAAGAACTGAGTGAGGATATAACCCACCTCTCCGTGTGAGCGATCTAGCTAGCAGTCCAGTTGCGGAATTAGTTTCGCTGTCCACCTCCCCGTTTGAGCACTCTGCCATTTTTGTTGCCATTTGCTCAGTAATCTGCTTGTGGTCGCCATATCTCCTGCCTCTCTTTTACTAAAAGGTCGATCGGCGCTGTTGACGCGAGTACGAGTACGGCTGCCTCCAATACGGTGCGATATGCGCACGCCACTCTTAGTGCTCCTTGTCGTTGAATGTTGGCGAGATGTCTGCGGTATTTGTCTATCGTTAAAGCTCCAGCCCAGATTTCTGCTCGGTAAAGCAAAGACAAAGACTCCGTTTTGAAGTTCATCAAGAGGCGCCGTATGTATGGTTTTATGGTAGGATTTTTTTTTTTTAGCGTAGGGAAAAGTAAATAATTGTTTAGGTGATCATAGGGATTTTCGAAAAAAATATGTGACATCACTTATCAAGAAGTCTGTAGTTAATATACACTCAAAGCTTGCACAGGGCGTAAATAGTGATTGCGTGCTCGTGTTTGGACGACAGTGTAAAGAACACATCAATATTTTCACAATTTACTGTCGTGTTTGAGTCTTCATAAATAAAGAAAAACTTAATGTCGCACTGCGTGCTTGCAAAAAATACATTTTGTTATTTAAGTAATTTAGAAAAAAAATTACAAAAATACCAATAACATCAAGTAAATCATCAGCGTCAGTCGTTGCCAACTCACGTGGCAATTCCTTGCGCCTTTTGGCAAGTCGACAAAAATTTGAATAATGAATGAAGAGCAGCTAAGTACATGCCAGTAAAGAAAAGAAAGGGGGCGATGACAAAGTGATAGAATGATTAGAGAGAAAGTATGTACTTTGTGTGTAGGAAAAGGAAAAAGCGTAAAGAAGCAAAAATATATAAATCAAATAAATACTTAGTTCATATACACATGATTATAAATCTAAGCGAAATTTTTGTGGGAAATACATTAATATACGTATTTACATTAGGGTGACTCACTAAAAATCAGTTAAAATTTATTACATTGTTATAAGTAAAATTAATTTTAAAAAATATTTTCACCAAAAAATTTCCTCAGACGATGTTAAGAGTTAAAGCTTAAAGCAGGGACGGTAACAGTTACAACTTTTATTAAACAAATCAATATTTAACAACTATTCTTTGAATTTTATTTAATAACTCCTTAAACAACAGTTTATTTCTGATTTTTATTTTATAAATCCAAAATAACAATTATTTTTGATTTTTATCTAAATATTCTGCAAATAACAGTTATTTTTGATTTTTAAATTATATATCATAAATAAGAGTTACTGATGACTTTTATTTATAAAAGTCACAAAATATATATCAGTCACTGACTTTTACTTTTAAAACTGTACTTATAAAAGTCATTTGTAAAAGCCGTAGAAACTGTGGCTCTCCAACTCCTTCTTAACTGCGAAAAGTTATAATGAATTCTATACGTATGATTTAAAAAATAAAAGTCGCTGAGTGATTTTTATTGATGACTTCTATGAATAAAACTTCAATAACTGTTACCAAAGACATATAATGTAAAATCAAAAATAACTCTTATTTACAGATTATTTGGATAAAAATCAAAAATAATTGTTATTTTAGATTTGTAAAATAAAAATCAAA
>NW_023458557.1:74822037-74826030 GCF_013731165.1 Rhagoletis pomonella
ATATATATATGTATGTACAGACATATCGAGCCCTAACTGCCAAAATAAGGTAAGCGAAATTAAATTTTTTTTTTTGATGCAGAAACGCATCTTGATGCTCTAGGAATATTTTTGCACCAAGAAGAAAATTTAGAAAAAATGTCGCCTACGTTACATATTTTGGCGGTCAGGTCTCGATATGTACATATGTTTGTACAGTTCTGCACATAAAATAAATTTGTTATTTTTTTGTTGAATTTGGTAACATTTTCCGCTGATTTTGGTAAAAAATAAAAAAAAAAAAAATGTTGTGGCAACACTGTTCCCGAATCGTTAGAATATTTTAGCAGTATCAGCCTCAAAGAAGTCGGTGAAAGGTTATATCCTTCTAACGCACTGCCTTCATTAATAAATATGTAGATGATATTACCAGACGCATCTCTGTTAGAAAACTTCCGCTTACACATATCTGAATACACCTCATATGTTTTTATGCAAAACTACGAGTATATGCACCACTACGATCAATAACACTGGTCGACGGCCAAAATTTACCAGAGACGCCGTTAAGAAATTCGTATGTAAAACCACCCCCTGATTACGAAAATCAAGGTTGTTTTTAATTTTATGGTACCGTTTTTGAGATATTTGCAATTTACCGTTTTTGCAAAAAAAAAAAAAATTGGGTCCACTTAATCATACATATCTCAAGAACGAATTAAGCAATTCCAAAACGGTTTGAAGCTTTTAAAAGGTAATAAAATTTTCTATAAGCTGTGCATACAACACTTTTTGCTACGCCCTGTAGATTCAAAGATAACGAACAATCATTACCGATTTTTTCAATTTTTTTTTGTAAAAATATAAAAAAAAATTGTACTTTGCGGGGAAGGATCTCGAAAACCTTTTATTTTTTTGCAGATATTTTCTCCCTAAGCTCTGTTATATTACAAAAAAAATAAGGTATCATCGAAGAAAATTGATGCAAAACTACGTAAGTTATAAGCGATCAAATAAAAATACCCAGGTTGCGCAATTTCAACGTATACCTCAAAACGTATGTATGGTATAAAGAAGAGTGAAATATCTAGCTATGCTCTGTTTCTATTGAGTTAAAAGTTCAATTTATGAATGAAATTACCCATATTTTTAACTTTTTTTTTTAATTTATTTATGTTTATACTATATTCTAACAATCTTTATCTTAATTTGATTTTACTATGTTGTCGAAATAATTATGTATTCTACTTTGACGCTTATTCAGTTTAGGATCGGTTTCTCTTATGAGAAACCAGCAGTAATCACCCATCATTGCGACGTCCCAGAATCCTTGATATCGATTCTCAATTAATTTCATTTGCTGATGAAACCTTTCGCCATGTTCATCACTTTCGTCGCCAAGATTTGCCGGAAAAAAGCTCAAATGTCAGTGGAGAAAGTGAATTTTTAAAGACATATTTACGCCCATTTTCGCATAATTATTGATTAGGTCGTTCACTATCTGCTCGTAGTTAGGGCTTTTGTGTCTACCGAGAAAAGAAGCAACGACCTTATTGTTGTTATTGTTGATCAACTTTCTTATTTGTGGTCCAACAAAAATACCTTCCTTTATCTTGGCTTGAGAAATATCTGGAAAAACTGTTTTCAAATAGTCGAATGCTTCGCCTTCTTTGTCCAAAGCCTTAACAAAGTTTTTAATGAGACCGAGCTTGATGTGTAAGGGTGGAAGTATGATTTTCTCTTTCTTGACAAGAGGGGTGTATTTGATGTTATCCACACCAACGGTAAACTCGACTCTTTCCGGCCAATCCTTTCTGACGTAGTGGTCCTTACGAGCTCGGCTATCCCACTTGCAGAGGAAGCAGCAGTGCTTGGTGTAGCCACTTTGTAGACCGCATAGCATTGCAACGACTTTGAGATCAGAACATATTTTCCAATCATGCTCTTCATATTTGATAAATTTGAGTATTTTTTGCATTTCTTCGTAGGTTTCCTTTGTATTTACTGCATGTGCAATCGGGATAGAAGGCTTTTTGTTACCAATATGCAATAATACAGCCTTCAAACTCAGTTTATTGCCGTCTATGAACAATCGCCACTCTTTTGAATCATATGTTTGACCAAACTCTTTGAATAAACCAGGGATGTCGTTGCAGTAGCATATACTGTCTTTCTTGGTATAGTGTTTGGAAAATGGTTCGTGACGAGTTCTACTATATGTCACCTTAACATCGGATGACACAAATTTAAATTGTTGCATACGAGAAGTGTGGATCTCGGCCTTTTCCTTGGATAGTTCCAAATCTCTTATCCAATCATTAAGTTGTGCTTGTGACAGAACGTTTCTTTCGTTTTCCATGCGAAATTCAGTACAACTTGATCCCCCGCACTCAGATGTTACTGTTGACAATGGAACTGGATCCGCAACTGCCGTTGAATGTAGTACTGGTAATGTCACTGTAGGTGCGCTAGCATAGGTTACTCCTCTTGATCTTCCAACGCCAAGTACTTTTGTTTGACAAATATAACACTCTATTGAATGGCAAGTAGGTTCTCTCCATATCATTGGTGTATCAAATTTTGTTTGTTGTCCTGATTCCCACTGAATCAATTCTACTCGACACGATGTACACAAAGTGTTCGGTGTCCATGGTTTTTCAGCATTTTTAGGCTCAATTCCAAAATACTTGGAGTATAAAGTTTTGATATGATCTGAGAACACTCGTCGTCGCCTTATGATAGTATATTGGCCACACATGAAACAGAACATATCTGGATCCTTATTACACTCAAATTCTCGCGTCCTTTTACTCATTTTATTTTTTTTAATAAATCACGGTTTTGAAATTAGACTTATGAACTGAACTATCTCCGGCGAGCCTTGAAGATGTTATGAAGTTTCAAAGCGCATTAACTCATATTTATACTCGGAACAAGAATAAAATTGAAAAAATCAAATCTTACCTAGACAGAAAGGTTCCTTTTTATAACAAGCCGGGAAAAGAAAATACTACCTGTTTTAGATGTAGGCTTTAGAAATTTTCTGTGTCTTATAATTTTGAAAATCTACCTGCATACTTACCCATAACTGACGGAAATACATGTTTATAACTACATGCCTACAGCAGGTTTCGAACCCAACCACTCTTCCTTTCGATGCAACCACTCTACCTACTATAATACAATTCGAGTATTAAAAGTACTATTTGATTTATTTAAAGAAAAAGTGTTATCATTGTTATGGTGTTATTCGTTTATCCGGATAATATCTCACTTGCACTTTATACCTTTAATATATGTATGTATGTATAGGTACATACATTGAAGTTGCGCAACCTGGGTATTTTTATTTGATCGCTTATAACTTACGTAGTTTTGCATCGATTTTCTTCGATGATAGCTTATTTTTTTTGTAATACAACAGAGCTTAGGGAGAAAAAAAAAATCTGCAAAAAAATAAAAGGTTTTCGAGATCCTTCCCCGCAAAGTACAATTTTTTTTTATATTTTTACAAAAAAAATTGAAAAAATCGGTAATGATTGTTCGTTATCTTTGAATCTACAGGGCCTAGCAAAAACTGTTGTATGCACAGTTTATAGAAAATTTTATTACCTTTTAGAAGCTTCAAACCGTTTTGGAATTGCTTAATTCGTTCTTGAGATATATATGATTAAGTGGACCCAATTTTTTTTTTTTTGCAAAAACGGTAAATTGCAAATATCTCAAAAACGGTACCATAGAATTAAAAATAACGTTGATTTTCGGAATCAGGGGGTGATTTTACATAAGAATTTCATAACGGCGTTTCTGGTAAAGAGAAAAAGTTGAAATTTGTGGTCCAGTGTAATTAATTTTAATTTGTTGATCGTAATTAATTTACCAAAGTCTTTAATTTGCGTTGCTTTCACTCCACAATTAATTCACTTGACCAAATAATTTAATTAACGCATAATAAATTACAAAATTTTTGATTAATATTTCTTGCGTATCCATGTGATTTGCCTATGGTTAGCC
>NW_023458557.1:74826130-74826554 GCF_013731165.1 Rhagoletis pomonella
TAATTATTTTACTTTTCGAAACTCAGTATAGCATATTCATAGTCGCAATAAAATCGACTCTAACGTTAGATTTAGCTTTTTTCAACGGAAAATCTGCCAAAAACGCTGCTTAGAGAAGACTTTATTTCATCTATGACTCTTCCCCATTATTTTGAATAAATTGTCAAAAATAGTTGTTTTTCTTAAAATAATAACCTATTGATGAGGGATGTATTAAAAAGACGAAGTATGCATATTTTGCATTTAGTATGAAAACTAAATTGCGGTTAAAAAAAGTACCTACATTATTAAATAAATAATAAATTTAACACACATACATTGGGGGAAATGCTAAGCTACAAAAACGATGCATTAATTCATGCTACGTCTGGACATTTATTTCAAAAATATTTGACATAATAAAGACGTTGAAATCAGTCCAAAT
>NW_023458557.1:74891554-74904202 GCF_013731165.1 Rhagoletis pomonella
AATAAGTTTTATAGTTCGGGTGGAAAAACAATACCGCTCTATTTTTGTTTAGAGAGTGATGCACCCTAATATGCATATGTAAACACCGTAAAATTATTTTCTATAAATTCATTCAATGACAATTGATATACCTAAGTATGTATTAAAGAATAAATTTGTTTTGAGAAAGGAATGTCATAAAGTGCGTCATTCAATAACAGGGCATCTGGTCTGGAAGCGTTTTTCGCTAACAACGCGTACATACATACATATGTATGTAAGTACATAACTAAATCAGTGTGCATCCAGCGAAGGTTAATAAACTCTCCCGTTCAATGCTACGTATAATTGTGTTTAAATTTCTAATTACTATTTCTAAAAACAATTGCAATTAGTTGTGTGCAAACCAGACCCATAGTTATTTATTTATATTTGTCATGCACTTGAACTGCACTATAACGGCAAGCTATTAAGTGACGTAAAAAATTAGATGTATTGGTTTAGGCAGGTGTGTGTGCGCTTGTTGTTGCTCCTTGCGTGTGCATTGAATTGCAGAAACCTGTTGCTAGAAAACGACCGAGCGCATACTTAAAATTACGGCCTTAGTGAGGGATACAGTGGCAATATTTACCATTGTACTACAAAGCATGCCATTGCACATTCGTACATAAGAACAATAAATGCAATTTAATTGTACGATTTTACACAGAAACAATTATTAAGATATTATTTTTAAATTTTTGATAGCTTCGCCATCGTAGAATAAGTAGGAAATGTGAGTATTTAACGAAAAATAAAAATAAAAAATTACTCAAATTTTTATAAGTTTAAAAAAGCATCGCTAAGAAAACTCTCAAGATAGAATTGCTTCTATTTGATCAAGAAAAGCTTATAATTTTTGATTTTTGTTTTTTTTTTCAGGCACTGAAAAAATTTTGCGCTTTTTTGATCCTTTTGTGACTTTTTTTTTTAGTTTTATAGGAATTTCATACAGAATTTTATGAGTTTTTTTTTCTGTACAGTTTGGAATATTTCAGGAGATTTGAATTTTTTCGTGTCTTTAAAGATGTTTCTGTGTATTTTTTGCTTTTTCGTTAACAAAATTAAATCAATTCGTATTTTTTTAAGTCTTTTTGAAATCCGTTGTGAACTTGTAAGAATTTGTTTATGAACTTTATGGGGATTTTGTGGAATTGATAATTTGTAGAGCCATCGGGATTTTGTGGAGTTTCCATAAATTCTCATACTATTAGTCGGGATTTTTCCTGAAATTTCAGAATTGACGGCGTTGTGAAATATTAGCTTGATTCTTTGTGAATGCCTTCAAAATAAAGGACAGTTTTTTTTTGTTTTTTTTATTTTTAAGCTAAAAGATAGCAGAAAAGGTTTGCATTTTCCAGATAATTCGTGACTTTTCGGTCTTTTACGAAACTTTAGGGATCGTTTCGAAATACTATAAGCTTTAAGCTATAAGATCCTATAAAATTTTCGGAATTTTTTCAGAGCTTTTTGTGAATTTTTAAATTAAACGATGTACATGGCAGTACATTTTAAGCAAAAATGGTGAGCAAACTATGTACCAAAAATGATGTTTCATCCTCCCTATTTTTAGAAGAAAAATCAGTGTATAAAAATTTTTTCTGAACGAAATTAATTTTTCATTAACCAAATTTGTTTTGTAACTCCCAAAAGATACTAAAAAATCCCGAGAAATCAAGGAATACGACATTTCCACCAGTTTTGGCTATTCTCCTTTCGTTTGTTTAATTTTTATAATTTGGGTATAAAGATACAGCTCACTATCTACCAAAAACCATGTAAATCAAAATTTCAATATTTAAAAGTTAGAACAAAAGTTAGAATAATTCAACAAAATTTTACAACATGCTTTATACTGTAGAAAAAAATCTAAGTAAGCATTTTAATAGCCCATTAAATTTTAGCTTTAGAAAGTGGAAGTCAGGAAAAAAATTATCAAAAACCATTGCGATTTCTGAGCCACTTGAAACTTGAACTTTTTAAAAATTCTTAATAAAAAGTTTGTTGCTGTTGTAAACTTTTGTTAAATTTTTCTAATTTGTCTGCAAAGTTTGAAATTTGGACTTATGTATACGGTTTTTGTTAGACAATGAATTTTAATTTATAAAAAAATTTACTAAAAAAATAACATTAGAAACTGGTCAAAATTTCGTGTCCCTATTATTTTGCACATGACTATACGTGTAAATATAACATGAAGAAACTCGACCAATCCTGAAAAATTAAGAAATAGAATAGAATAGAAAAAAGAATAGAAAAAAGAAATCATGAAAAGTTTCGAAAAGACCTGAAAATCATGGCACATTTCATTGAACATAGTGTCAATCGCTAAAATATAAAAAGCAAAAATGATTGATTACTTTTTATATTCCTGAAAAGCCTCGCCACTTTGGTAATTTTTAACCAAAATTGGTAATATTTTTCTTTACTTCCTCTTCAAGCGTTAAATTTTTTATATATTTTCTTGTCACTTGTTTACATAGCCGAACCATATTTTGACAAGTTTTAACGTATTTTTTTTTGTAATTTAATTTTTTGTTTGTTTTTCTTAATAAAAATATAGTTCTCTCTTTAACAGAACCCGTGTAAATTCAAATTTCAAGCTTTGATCAATATTTAAAAAAATTCAACAAACTTTCGTAAATATTTTAGGTGAATGCCTGAAAAGCTTGGTATCTTAGGATATATATATGTATGTACAGACATATCGAGCCCTAACTGCCAAAATAAGGTAAGCGAAATTAATAATTTTTTTTTGATGCAGAAACGCATCTTGATGCTCTTGGAATATTTTTGCATCAAGAAGAAAATTTAGAAAAAATATCGCCTACGTTACATATTTTGGCGGTCAGGTCTCGATATGTACATATGTTTGTACAGTTCTGCACATAAAATAAATTTGGTAATTTTTTGTTGAATTTGGTAACATTTTCCGCTGATTTTGGTAAAAAATAAAAAAAAAAAAATGTTGTGGCAACACTGTTCCCGAATCGTTAGAATATTTTAGCAGTATCAGCCTCAAAGAAGTCGGTGAAAGGTTATATCCTTCTAACGCACTACCTTCATTAATAAATATGTAGATGACATTACCAGACGCATCTCTGTTAGAAAACTTCCGCTTACACATATGTATCTGAATACACCTCATATGTTTGTATGCAAAACTACGAGTATATCCACCACTACGATCAATAATAACTTAATTTTTAATTTGTTGATCGTAATTAATTTACCAAAGTCTTTAATTTGCTTTGCTTTCACTCCACAATTGATTCACTTGACCAAATAATTTAATTAACGCATAATAAATTACAAAATTGTTGATTAATATTTCTTGCGTATCCATGTGATTTGCCTATGGTTAGCCACAGAAATACAACAACAAAGCATTTTAATTTATTATTACCGCTGTTTTATGAAGCAAAATAGGCAATTAGTGTCTGCGTATAAGCATATCTAAATCCAACTATTTATGGATGTACATTAGGGCAGGTCAATTTGTATCAATTCATATCCATAGTATACATATAATAAAACTGTAACAGGCCGATGTCTGTACATTATAGAAATTAAAGAAAAATCAATATGGGGGGGGTCATTATTAGACCAACAGAAGACAAATCAATAATTTTTAGAATTTTCGTCTGTCTGTCTGTCTGTCTGTATGTTTGTACACGCATCACTCGAAAACGAAGGCAGGTAATGCAACGCAGTTTTCACTGATGTATTGCTAGAGGTCTAATTTAAAATATAGAAAGAAAAACAATTAGAGAGTTGCCACCTGTTTAAAAAGTGCTGTTTGAGTAAATTGATAAGATACAGTGAATATTGCAATATGGCTGTCAAAATAAAGAAGTTTAAGAAGGCCTACAGGCGAAAATATTATTGTGGAAGGTTGCCACCTGTTTGAAAATTGTAATTCCATTTAATTGATTCGATAAATTGAATGTGGCAATATGGGTATCAAACTGAAGAGGTTTAGAAAAGTTTGCTGCCAATAAAATTTTCAAAATAAATGAAATATTACATTACGGATATAAAACGACACAAAAATACTTTTAAGGCGCAATGAAGCGCGGCAGGTATTGGCTAGTTTTAATACAATAATTGTTAAGTGCAAAACGGCTCGTTAAAGTTTATCCAATTCATGCAAGGTGGTGTTACTAGACAAGGTGATGAAAGTAAAGTACATATATATACATTTTTTCTTTGAAAACGTAAGAAACTGTGAAAATGTTTCAAGAAAAAGTTAAGTCCAGAAATGTATGGATGGTTTTTACGAAAAATTCAAGCACTTCTTTCCGAGACTATAGCAAAATAAAAGCTAAGGAAAAACCTTTTTTTTGTTTAAAACTGGTTTCAGATTTGCTTAGAATATCTCGCAGAATACTCCTATGCTATGCCCTCATAGTAAAACAAAAATTACCCACCTTAATATATATGTGTAAGAAATATGTTTTTTTTTGAATTTTGAATATATTTCTAATCTACGTAGGCTTTCTATTCACGCGAAAATATTTAAAAAGTGAATGGTTTTGTATTATGTTTTTTTTTTTTTAATGTGAAAATCAAAGAATAAGCAACTTTTTCTTTCATTTAATTTTTCTCTCAACAGTTCAGACAAAGTGTGCGCTGTTGACCAGCATGAAACGGTTGCTGAGATATTTTCGATTAATCAAAAAATTAAACACCGCCGGCAAAAAATATTGGCACAGCATCATATTTTTTTTTCTAATATTTTTCCGAAAATTTTTTATAAAAATATGGTTCATTCTACAACAAAAAACATAAAAATATAATTCTTTAACTTTGAGCAAAACACACGAAAATTCAGCAAATTTTCAACTTTTTATCAGATTTTGTTTGGATACGCATATTTGTAGTACAATCAATTTTATTATAATAAAGTAAACGTTTTAAGTAGCTAGGAATAACCGTTCATTTTTGGCAATTTTTTTTTACGCAGTCTCTTCCACACAAAAAAAAAAAATTCTCAAACATCAATGCGATTTTTGACTAACTCCGAACTTACATGCTTTTTACAAGAATTTAATGGGGTGCAAAACTATATAATCAAAAAAATTCTGAAAAATCTGATTAAAAAATTGAAAATTTGCTGAATTTTTGTGAGTTTTGCTCAAAGTTTAGGAATTATATTTTTATGTATTTGGTTGTAGAATGAACCATATTTTTGTGAAAAATTGGCTGAAAAATCCTAGAAAAAAAATATTGTTCCCTATATTGAGAAAAATTTGCTGTGCCAATTTTTTTTTGCCGGCAGTGTGTGTATTCTAGGCAAGGAAAATTATACAGTATGGCGGTAGTAGGTTTATGAGTAAGTATGTACGTAAATTATACACCTGTCTCTCTGTCACTCACTTGCTTAACTCATAACAAGTAATGTTAAGTATTTCAATATTGTGATGTGAGTGTGCTTAGCAAAAAGCGTCAGTGAAGTTAAATCGTACTGACATAAACATTGTTAGCCCATGAATGGCCTAAATAATGACATCTTTGTTTTTATAAAACATACAAATTTAGTTTCGCTTGGGCTTAATTTAAGTCTTTTCCGATCGAAAAACTACATAGTACATTTAGCAAATGCCACCGAGTGCATAAATCCTCAATATCAATATGAATACTTACATACACTTAACTACGAGTACGAAAAATTTTATGAATACAAAAAAAAAATACAAATATAAATACTATAAAATCAATTTCTATGTTGATAACACTACGGATAGAATTGTGGAAAGCGCATTAAAACGTGAAAGCTCAGCTGTAATTTTTTGCTCTTCCAATTTCTCCTCTTTTGCTGGTTTCATGCAAGTTTTTGCGTACGAAAACGCCATCCAGTAAAAACCTGTAGATAGTGCGTGGATTTTGCTTTTTTGTACAAAACTTTTGGGGCGAAAAAATTTTTTTCAATAAAACCACAAATAAAAAAGTGACTCCTTTGGACCCATCGGTCGTCAATGGTAAAACTTTATTTTACAAAAATGTGGTATTCCAATCAATAAAAAGTCATGGTTTTTTATATAATCTAATTGTTTGTTCATAATTGATTTTGCCCACAAGTCAGAAAATGAAAACCAACCAACATCGGAATAGCTTACCGCTTACCAAAAATAAGTCGGATGTTTCGAAAAATGAGGGTCAAGATGGGGTTCAGCTCGATATTCTGGTAATTTTGGTATATTTTTGTATGGGTCTATCACTTATATATTATTCTGGTGCTTACAAACATCGGACCAAAGTTATAATACCACATCATGTTGATTAAAGGTTTACAAAGCGCACTAAGAAGCTGGTACTGAATACAATTACGCCCGTTCGGGACTTTCACACAGGGATACCTATACGGTTTCCAAACAAAGAAGCTACGGTTTATGTTATGGATAGTCGTCTACATTTCTAAATAGCTGGAAAAGTCACTACCTTCGTCAAAAGTCAAGCGATATTGAATGCAATAATATCCAAAGTAGTGAATTTGGGAATTGTACGGAAATGTCGTGCCGCGTTGGTATCAATGGCGACAGCTGATGAAATGTAAATCTATATTTGCACCGACGTCAATGCTCAGGCCTGAAGTCAAGGCGACTTATACTCAAGGGTTCATGCCTCTGCAACAGCCTGGAAGAGACAACGGACTGGAGCTCCTGGTTATCCTCAATTTAATTTGGAATGGCAATTGGTTCAGCAGAAAAATGCCTGGATTTTCGCTTTGTAAAAAAAAAAAACCTACTAATAAACGCACTTTTAGGGCAAAAACAACTACGTGCTATATATGTAGATACATATGTCTCAGAGTGGGAGTAAGGAAATTTTCAAGCCCATCCCTCTAACATAACCTTAGCTAACTTAACCAACTTATATATCGATAAATATTTCGATAATGGCAACCATATATCACAATACATTTTTTTTAGAAACATCGATAAACCTATCGTGATCATAACTAATAATAATATCGCTAATAATGTCAGCAGCTATTTAAATATATTTTCGCAAACGATAAAAATGTACATACATATTTAAAAAAATTCGTTTAATTAATCAGCTTCACGAGCGATGATAACGCTTTAACGTCGATATTTATCAAAGAATAAATCGAAAACTATATCGAAAAATATATTTTCCGCAATGCCAAAAGAAGTTTGCAAATCGAAATCGATAAATATTTCGGTGATAACAGCAAATGAGTCGATACGCACATCGTAAATATGCAATTATCGATAACGTTCTATTTTCTTTTCCTGTTAATTACTCTTAAGTACTTACACAATAAATTGCTGAAAAATTAAAAAAAAGGCAAACGTAATAACACAAAAAAAAAAGACTTTCTTGGTTGATTGTCAACACCTCGCTATTGCCGACCGGTTTTGGTGCCAAAAACAACAAAACAAAGATAAATAAAATAATACAGCTCGCGATATATGTATACGCATTAGAGTGGTCCAAAAATGCATGTGAAAAGGTAAGGTCGGGATTTTTATGTCGCCACTCCCCAGGATTGTTCTATACCGAAAAAATACACCCCTATTTTTTATTTATTTTGAAAAAAGGGGGTGCTCAAAGCGCGCAAAGTTTTCCATGTATTTTATGTGGGGGAGTGTAGAATTCTTGAAAATCAATATTTTTCGATAGGATAACTCTTTTTCTCTTCAGGAGATTCCCAATAATAATACTCAATTGTTTATTTAACCATGTTCTTTCATGTTAACTATATATTATAAGTCCGCCAAAAACCCCAGAAAATGCAATGGAGGAACCAATAAAAAATCTTTAATATTCAAAAACGATTAAATAAACAATTGGATATTAGTCGTCCAAGTCTCCTGAAGAGAACCACAGTTTTTCGATCGAAAAATATTGATTTTTAAGAACTCTACACTATTTCTGCGAAAAGTTCTTTTTTCCCCATATAAAATACATGGAAAACTTTGAGCGCTTTTAGCACTCCCAAAATATTTTCCGATTTCAAAAGAAAAAAATAGGGGCTGGGGGGTGGCGACATTAAAATTCCAACTTTACCATTTTTGGACCACTGTAATATACATACATATGTGTACTTAGTCTACCGCTTTGTGGCAGTTGGCGTTGGTAAAAGCCAAGAAAACTAAAAGTGGAATGAAATAAAAAAGGAAGCAGCAAACAAAAATAAATAAAATTGCAAACTTATACAAAACTAAAAAACATTATCTTTTGTTTTCGCTTTATTTATTTATAGTACTATATATATATATATACTTATAGTTTTACTTGTGACTACTTCAATGCTATTTTTAGCAAAGAAAATATGTATCTTAAGCAAATTTGAATTACTCGCTGGCGTTTATAGGAAGTTTACTCAGTTACATACAATATCTAGTGTTCTTTTGATTTATTCATACCTGGTTACAAATGTATGTGCATACTAAATATGTAACAACATGCATCTATCCATACATACTAATGTAGACTTGAAAACATACATACATACGTACGTATGGAAGTATATACTTATTTTTTTGCTTATCTTAGGAGAAGCGTCTCATAAGAAGTGAGCAGTCTACATATTTACATTTGTGGTTTATTTAATTTAATTAACACGTCGTCGCCGTCATCAGTGCTGACAAGCGGCAAATCATAACAACAGCCATTGCGGTTGACAAATTGTGTTGCAGATAGATACGCATATCTTATTTCTGTACTACAAAACTTTTGGTTGGGCTACTTTTGATCTGGCAAAATTTTTTTTTTTCACCTTTATTTCAACATATTTTGATTAAAAGAAAAATACTGATAAAAATAAAATGTTTCACACAAACAACAAAAAGTATAATCGATAATCGCATGAGAAAAAGATACCCGTGATACCTTATAAGTCTATATCGGTAAATTTTTGGAGCAAAAATCTCATTATTAGGATTCCGTTGATAAAATTTTTTAATAGTTTTATGTACACTGCCGGAACAAAGTATTGGCACAGCAATTTTTTCACAATATATGCAACAATTTTTATTCTAATATTTTCCCGCCAATTTTTTATAAAAATATGGTTCATTCAACAAAAAAAAAACATAAAATATAAAATATATATATATATTCCTAAACAATTTTGACTACAAAAAGAAAAATGTCCCTTTTTTTGTTTTGTACCAATAGCCGGATATAAAAATGTACCAATCTGTACAAATGGACCAATCGAGTGCCACTGCCTTAAAAATGTATGCAATTAAAAATAATAATTCAACAAACTCTCGTAAAAACTTCGAGTTTTTTAATTCGATTCTGAGTATGCAGATTTGTAGCCCATTGATTTCTAGTAAATAGAATAAAATACAAGTTTCAAACGGCTAAAAACTACGATTTATTTTTTAGAGTTTTTGAAAAAGATCGAAATTTTGTACGAAAGTTTGTTGAATTTTTTGTTTTAATACAGCACAAATTTGGAAACTTGAATTCAAGCGGGTTTTTTTTTTTAAGAATGAACTATATTTTTATAAAACAAAAATAACCAAAATTAAAGAACAACGAAAATAATACGTTAAAACTAGGCAAAAAGTGGTTCGGCTATAATTTCTTGATTGACATTGTACATAAAGGAAGTACATCACAAAATGAAAAAAATATATGCCTTTTTGCCTTTTTCCAAGTCTTTAGTGCATTAAAATCCTACATTTCTACAGAACACCTACACACAATTTACGAAGATGTCATTGAATTTTGGACAACGATATCAATAAAATTTAAATAATTTTTCTTAAATAAATGGAGAGCAGCATCAAAATTCATAAAAGTATGAGTAGATACTTTTTTATGTTCAAAATATTGGGGGGGAAAAAAAACTCTGAGGCGCAGTTGGGCTACAGCGTGCATGGGGTTAAGTGTAGCTTCAAATGGACTCTTATTTTAATTCCTTAGTTTTTTCTTGCACTTTTTGGGCCTAAAAGCGTTTCTACCATTCGAAGACGTCATTAAGCTGCAGGTGCTTCCATTTCTGTGACAACATCAAAACCAGCAACACAAATTGTTGGCACAGTTTGGCTAAACATTTATAAATAAAAATTAATCAGAAGAAGTATAGATATGAGAATTGTACTTAATCATACTCAAATTTCACCTCACGTATATATGATCTATTAGAGTTTTATTATCAGATTAGCTTTCAAAGCAGGTGACTTTCTCCTAGGTATTCTTTTCCTATCTATTTCAGTGAACTTATTTAATTTAATTTATTTTTAGACTGCTGCCATATGCCTTAATCTTGTTTTGTTTTTAATAAGATATATTAATTTCACCTCTTAATTGTATTACTATAAATAGATTTCAGTAACACCATTTTAATCAGCTACTGCTTGACAGTTAACAAAATACTATATAAAAATATCGTCTGGCATTCTGAACAGCTACATACGCGAGCATAGTTATGAGTATAAAAATAGGAAAAAAACCTTTCAGAAATGTGCATAAAAGAAATAGCACAGGCGCGTCTGAGCGTAAAACGACACTTACGTAATGGCAGTGCATATGTGCCCGTCTGTAGTTTATGATTAAAAGAATATAAATATGTGTACATACATATGCATACTATATATGCATACTATATATATTGTATCTCAGGAGTTGTTTTTTAGTGTCATTTCCTTCGCTCGCCAGAAAAAAACGCTAAAGCATTCCTATTTCAATCAGTTCCAGAACAAATACAATAAACCAAAAATCAAGTATTTGAACAACTTGAGCCTTAAAACGTTTATTGTTGTTTTTTTTAATAACTTTGGGAAGTTTTCAAATAGAATGTTCATATTAGAGACAATGGACGTTTTCATAAAATTCAACATATCTGTGAAGTTCCAACAGTGTGCCACCAAATTAAAAAATGCCGCTGCATGGAGAATATCTGCCGCAGCTATTTGGTAATTTTTCAAATTTTACGAATTTTTTTATTTTAATAATTTAAGATAGTTTAAAAGGTTAAAATTAAGCGGTGATAATGTTCTTCTTGTGAAAACGAACGAATTTAGTATAATAAACCTAGTGTGCCACTAAACGAAAAAAAATTACATTGAGTAAAAGATGACTATGACATGAGAAAATAAAATTCCATTTTTACAATTTTTATTGGCACACTTGAAACTCATTCTAAAATTATTATATACATGAAGAAACTAATATATATGTCCACAAAGATCACTGTGTAAAAATCTTCCACGCCAATATTTAATTACTTTAAGTTAAATGACATTTAAGTTAGGGCGTGCGAGCAAACGTGGTAGCTGACTGACCCGACACATATTTAGTTAGTAATTATTTAGTAGTATAGTACTTAATTTGCAGCTACTCGTACATAAATACGTACATATATTATATTCAGCAAAAAATGAAATAAATTGAAATAATAAAAAAAATCACGTATATAAATTCTTTTATGTTTGTGTCTACTGGCTTTGCAATAATTAAGCTCATAGTACGAGGAATTTCAGTGCGTATCAAAAAAGTGTTAATTACCTTAGCACGTGCTATGCATGCATTTGGATACATGCAAGTACATATACTATGCTATATTCATATGACAATATGCAATTTGTTTTATAATTCAGATATGTATTAGTTGTAATAATAAACGGAGTGCATACTTATACTAACAGCTGATTGATTTAAATTATATTAGAGCACAATACGGATCATTATCAGCACGGCAAAGCACGCTTAGGTTATTTTGTGCAGTTGTGTTTGTAATGCTAATAAAAATTAATGGAAATCTACAGTGTTATTTTTCGAATAATTGCAATGGTTTTCGTAATAATTTTTTTCGTCAATTTTTAATAGAAATATAGTTCTCATTTTCGTTGTTGGTGTTTCCGACAGGGTAGGAGTGTGATGTAATGTGTTTCGAGAACGAAAAATGACACTGAAGATGGCACAACGCCGAACCCGGTTTGTCTCCAAACCAAATTTGACAAGGGATGACGGAAAATCGTTCCACATTACATCAGAAATATAGTTCATATTGCATCAAATGGCATATAAATTAATGATTCAAAGTTTTTACAAAATTTAGGAAAATTCGACGAAATTTGTTTCACCAAAATTCTCAACTTTTAAACAATTTCAGTATAATAATGCGCAAGTTTTAAGTGGCTATAAACTACACTTGATTTTTCAGAATATTTTTTGCTGACGATAGTTCTTTGTATGGGAAAAATACCGAAGAACGTCAGTAAAAAAATTCTCAAAAATCAACGGTAGATTACAGCAACCTAAAACTTGCACTTTGTTATTGGGTGTGAGATGCAAAAAAGCATACTCAAAAAAAATTCTAAAAAATTTTGTTTGAAAGTTGAAAATTGTGGGGAAAATTTGTCGAATTTTCTCAAATTTTGTAAGAATTTTGAATCATTAATTTATATGCCATTTGATGCAGAATGAACTATAATTCCATTAAAATTTACGAAACGAAAAAAGTTTATTACGAAAAACATTGCTAATATAAAAAAAAGCACTGTACGGAAACATATTCTGGTTAGTGTATGTGTGTATGCATGAACTAATACAAATCATTGTTGATAATAAGCTAACAATTTTGACTTTACAAATGAGTAAATCGTTACCTGAAATGCAAAAAGTCGTAACTAATAAAAATCC
>NW_023458557.1:74904212-74912783 GCF_013731165.1 Rhagoletis pomonella
ATTTATATAAAAATAATTGGCACATGCTGCCGTTATATTGATTAGATAAGGCTGGTGTCTGCTAATGTTGAAATAAAAAATGTGCATTTATGACCATATTTACATACATTCTACATGTATTGGCTTATATGTGTGTATATAAATTTATACATATTGTTCTCAAAATGAGCCAATATTGCAATGAGTGAGCAAGTTTTAAACGATTTATTTTTTGTTTTAGTTTTTAGCCTTCAGTAGCACAAACATTTTGAAGCAGCTAATAAAATTTTTAGTGCGTTCTGCGAACGGCCACAAAAATCACAGCTACTAAGACTGGGAGGTTTTCAAGATAAGAAGCCATAAATTCGTATGCGATTTTATGATAGCAGTTAAAGAAGTTAGCTTCACTAGTGGCATTACTCAGTTAACTCGCATAAAGGGTAAAGCAAAAAATATGGTCTTAGCCAAAGTGTGTGGCGGTTAAATACAAATAACATACATACATATATGCATATTTATATAGTATCCGGAGTTTCTTTATCATCTAAAAGTTTATTGAATTAAATTGAAATTTGGTCAAATTTTGCGTTCATTGAAAAAAATCGTTCTCCGTTTATATTTGTCTCCTTATGTACGTGCATGCTAGGAATGTTAATTAATTAACCCCGGACTTTTTAACTGCACTGATGGCAATAATAGAAACTCCTTTTCTTGACCAGTATTGGCTATATTTGTTGTTTTTTTTTATTTAGTAATTAATATTTTTTTATAAATTTTAAACACAAATATCAGTATATTCGCGAAACCCTGGGCCAAATATAACAAAATTGCGTTTTTAGTTTTTCACTCTGACCTCAGTAATTCAAAAATGATTTAAAAAATTCAGAGAAATGTGCTTAGAGAATAAGTATGGGTATAAAATTAATGAGGAATTTAAACCGATTCAAGTTTCTGGTGCAGTAGGTCTGGTAAATATTGAAAATGTCGTTTTAAAATTTTATCATTGAAATTTCGCAATTTTTGTTTTTTTTGAACAAATTATATGTTAAGGGCTTACATAAACTCGATAACATCCTCGAATCTCGTTCTTCTAACTTTGTCGGCTTAAAAATTACCTATTTGCCCTGCGAATCCAAAAAATTAAATTTTTAAAATTCTAAAGAAATTTCCTATTGCATTTGTCACCCTACTTTCTTTTATTCTACGTTGCATTGAATTTTTTTAACAATTTTTGGAATTAATCACATCTTTGAAATTACAAATTCCTTCAAAATAAATTCTGCGGTCAGAGGGGACAAAAATAAAAACGCCACTTCAAATAAAAATGTAGGTTTCAAACCCATTTATTTATTATTTATTCCATGGTAGAAGAGTTTCTTAAACAATATAGAAGCAATTTTTTCGATTCCAGTTGTTGAAAAGTAATGAATATCTAAATCCCGGGACTAATTCCGGGATTCCGGGACTGCGAAACGCCATCTCGAAAATCCCGGGATCGGAAAAAGCCGAAAAATTTACATCCCTTATGTAAATACATATTTCTTATGTATACTCTTGGTTTATTAGCTCAGCTCTAATACACTTAAGTCTATTGATCATTGTAATTAACGTTTGCTTCAAATTATTTTGCAATATGTACATTTCCATAAGTATCGCTGCGACACACATACATATGTCCACTAGATTGCACCAGAAAAAATTTCGCTGTACACCCCTGAGTCTATGGTATTTTTGCAAGGCCATTTCGAAAAAAAATATAATTTTTTGCCGAATGTGGTTGTCGCACATTTACATTTTTCGTCATTCTTCGGCATTTACGGTCGGATCTTAAAGTATGATATATTTCTCAATGATTTTGTCTCGGGGAGAGAAATTTTTGGTTCCAAAGTTTATTGACCTCAAGTATCTTTTTCTAGTACTTAAATATCAGATCTCAGTTCCTACCACCATAATACCAGTCAATTAAAGCTTGCTAAAAATCATTAAACCGTTCCTAAGGAAGTATTTTTAAGGAGTATTTTTTTTTAATTTCGTGATATCTTCGGCATTTAGAGTCGAGTCTTAAAGCACAATATATTATGTACTTCTCTCGGTGAGGACATATTTTTTCGATTCAAAATTTTCAGTTTCTACCATCCTAACGCACCACTCTAATGTCAGTAAAGCAAAGCTCACCAAAAATCATTAAACCTGCCACCAAAAAGGCACTCCTACATTCGAAATATTTTTTTTTCACAATTGTCTTGCAAAAATACTTTTGGGGTTATGACGAACTTTTTTTTGTTTGCTAGTAAGGTGGTAGGGTCTAATGTACATATGTACATACATATGCCCATGTATACATATGTATGTATATTTAAATAAATTCATGAATATTTATAATGGAAGCTTCTGCCTTATATTTCACTACCTTGATAATTAAAAAGTTTTTCGACTTTTGTAGATAAAAAACATTTACTTATATGATTAGCATTAAACAAAGTACATACTACTTTTTGTTTCACGCGTCTTCTGTGAAACGCAGTAAAATCTCCAAAAAACAAAGTTCGTATTATTTTGACAGCATATCTCTTTTGATTTATAGATCTTCACTTAAGATACAAACAGAATTTTTGCGAAATCATATTGCGAGGGTATTTGTTTTTGTAAATGAGACTAAAGAGAGCTGATAAGCATCTAAAAAGTGGAATTATTTCGATGTAGGAAATTCTAATTTGAAAAAAAAAATCTAAAATTACAGTGATAAAATAAAACTATATAAGATAATATTAAATAAATGAAATTAAAGGAATGAAGTTGAATTAAATGCAGTTAAATAGATTGAAACGAAACAGAATTATAATAAAAGAAATTACATGATTGGCATGAAATGTAACGAAATAAATTGAAATGATACGAGCCAAAATGAAACGAAATGAACGAAATGCAGTTATATGGTATCAATATTATTATATTTTAATAATGAAAAAGCGATAAATACGAGTTGGGTTTTGGAGCCTTGGCCTTTTTTGGAATTTGCCTCACATAAAAAAAATTTATTAATTCTCTACTTTTTCATTTTATTTTTCAATTATGTTCCATATATTTGTACAATGAATAGTCCTCAAGGCCAAAACAGCTGTTAACGTACAATTTGTATTTGCCTAAACTATTTAAAGTTTTATTGACTATAAAACTTGTTTTCGCGATTATTAGTAAATAGTAATAATCAGGTATGGCGTGGCTAAACATATAAAAATGTGCTAATTGACTCCCATCTTTATAGTCATAAATGTCACATGTGGAGCTTTCAATGATGCGAACGAAATACATAATAAATAAGCATAACACCTGCATGATGGATGTGAGGAGACCTTGAAGCGCAGAAAAAAAATTGTTCATAAATTTTAAATTTCCTTATCTGTAATCAGTGCTTCTCTGAGTGAAGGTATCCCGCTTTCAAAGTCTAGTGGGAAAATAACTATACCGAACAGGCTAATAGAAGATGGTTTGCAATAGAAACATTTACACTGCCATGACACGGGCCACTGCTTGATGGGAACGCATGTCAACAGTGCAGGTCTCTGTTCTCTAGTTGGCGCTAGGTAGAGGTAATTGAGAGTATAACTCACCAATTTTAAGGAAGAAAATCGCTAAACAAAAAATAAGTAAAAAAATCATAAGCAATATTTTTAATTTATACCTACTAGTAATTTTCTTTTAATTTAGTTCAATCGATACAATACGCTTGCCATACATATCTTTATACTCAGGCAAACATAAAAATATAATTATGTAAATATGTATGTATATTAGACTGTGCCAAATAAAACGAATGTTTTTGAAAAAAAAATGAACATTTCCTTGTCTGTCAAAAAAAAAAATTATAATAATTGTGGCAAATTTTCAGCACTCAGCATTAATTTTTCAGTTTATAATAATACATAATAAAAGACTGGCCAAGCTTCTCCTCCGATTTGTGGCGTATGCCTTGATGTTGTCACACAAAAGTGAGAGACTTATAGTTTTACCCCGACTCTGAAAATAAGAAATTTTATTGGAAACAATTTTTGATAGCTATTTTTTGTAATAAACAGTAAAATATAACAAATAAAAAAAACCTACCTTAGAGCCCATTCAAGTGGCTACAAAATAACGTTGATTTTTGATATATTTTTTTTCTTTCGATCTCATATGAAAATTTCCTTGGCGATCACAAACAAAAAAATACTTTTTTAATAAACAACCAAATATAAAAAAAATTAAAAAATAACCTTGTAACCCATTATATTTTAAAAATCATGAATAAAAAAAATGGTAAAATAAAAAATCGGGTATTATTATTGCAGGTCTCCTGAGACAAACCGATCGCAATATATTGACTTTCAAGAATTTTATACCATTTCTATGAAAAGTGGATTTTTTCCCATATAAAATGCATGGAAAAATTTTAGCAATTTGAGTGGCCTCTGAAAATTTTTTGATTCCGAGATAAAAAAACAGCGGCATAGTTTTTACGATATAAAACAATCCTAGGGCGTGAGATCATTAAAATTCGCACTTTACTTTTACACACGCAATTTTGCACCACCCTAATATGCACATGTATGTATTGCTGATTCATAAGTCCCTTCTCAGGCAGTGATTTTTATTCATAATTAAATTTGTACTACATTGTATTAAATAATTATCATCGACTGACTTGTTTACGTTATCAAAGTGGTCTCAGTCATTAACTCAATCACGCCTTTTGTACTTTACTTAAATGCTTCGCTTAATGCATTAACACGCAGTTATGTATTTACCTACTAATTTTGTAGAATTAACATAACACGTGCCGAGAAAACGATTTACGCATTGCCGCAAGGTTCCTCCCTTTCCTCAACTCTTACCATTAAAAAATGCAATATTTTATATTAAAGGTAAATAACCGAGAATAAATAAAATACAATAATTATAAAAGTTGCTATTTAATTTGCGCGCTCCTAAGGGCATTATTAAGTGTTAATGGTGTGTGAAAGCAACAATTAAATAAACCAACAAAGAGTTAAGGAAAAAAGGAGCAACATTCCTGAAAGTCATACTACTTAGTCACTTAGTGCGGTCGAGTAAAAATATTTAACTTAAGTGAATTACGTCAGCTTTAGCTGCTGGCTGTTTTGTATACACTTCTTATTTTTTTGTTTGCTACGGCAAATTAGGTTTGCATATAAAATCAAGCCCTTGGCATAAACTCCTCACATCACAGTTTGACCTTTTTCTTACCTACAACTTATTCTAAGTTTATCACACTACACGTGGCTTATTTTATGTCTCCGCTAATTTTAGCCCTTTTTTGTCATTTTGCAACAATTGCTTTCTCAACACTCAGCCATGCCAGGGCGAAAAGGAGCGCACGTTTGGTCGTAACTTACACTTTCAACTCACATTTCTAATAGTTTCTACGCTTCTTTTTTTTCATGCACCATTTGACCTCTTTACCATTTGTACAGAGGTGTGTGTGTGTGTGTGTTTGTGTGAGTGCGACTAACCTATTTTTAGCGACAAATGCAAATTTATGCTGATTCTAAATATGTTCATTTTCCCACCTCATTGGCCGTCTTTAACTGCAAATGGGCTTAAGGCCAAATGTCGCCAATCGCTTAGGCTCATTTTAGCGAGGTACACTTAAATTACAGTTATTGCTGGTCATTTTAGGGTAAGAAGTTGACAATTCCATAAATCAAAAGTCTCGTTTGTGCCGCTGTTGTGTTAAGAATATCGCTCGAATTTTGAATGAGAGAATATGGAAGTTACTTTTATGAGTGTGAATACACACTTAAATAGAATTACTGGTATGTATTTATTTTTGAATTTTTAGTAAAAAAGCAGTAATGGAAGACTTGAGGCATTTAAACGGACTCAGTAATAGTAGCTTAAAGCTGCATATAATCTTTTTAAGTATCGGCAAATCTCTCGAAATAGCATTTATAAGAAGTGCATTTATAAGTAATTTTTAAAGTGAAATATGAAGTGGAAGTTTGAACTTGGAAATTGTATTAGGGCATTAATAATATACACAAAATTACGACAAAAAAGAATATTCATATTGGTACCGAAAAAAATCGAATTTGATATCGATTACGATAACTCTTACTATAAGTATCGTCGTTTAAATTACAAAACCGCGTATTAAGATAATGCAAGCCACATATATGAGGTTGTATAAAAAATATGTTTGAGGAGGATTGCCACCCTTTTGAAAATTTAACTAAATTTTAATTGATATAGGTATCAAATTACTTTTGATACAAATGAAAAAATAATAAAAAACCGTAACGAAAAGATAAAAATATCCCATGAAAGCTGTTTAAAAAATTCTGAATGAAAACTTAAAAATGTTATCATCATTCCCTACCATTATAAAACTGTTAACTTTTAATAATAAACCATCTCAGTTGGGGTCGTCATAGCCCACCATGCATATTGCGAGTAGAGAGAATGTGCCTGCTGCGTTGAGTTTTTCCGACTTCAAAATGTCAAGAATCTACCATAGTTAAATACACATCTACGTAACAATACCCACATTTTTCAAAATTTACTTTTTTGCTAAATTAGATGAGCTGCTTCGGGCTTGTTATGATCGCATGATGCCAATATTAAGATATAAGGGCTGCAGAACTGAACCACTCACGAACAATTTTTTACAAGGGCCGATGACATCGACATCATCGGTCACAAAAACCGCGAAGTGTGTTCTGCCTTTTTCCAAGTTCGATAAGGAAGCAAAGCGAATGGGTCTGGTGGTTAACGAGGACCAAGGCGAAGTATCTCTCTACGAAAATTTGTTTTTTCTCCATATAAAACACATGGAAAACTTTGAGCACATTGAGCACTCCCTAAATATTTTCTGATTTCAAAATAAAAAAATGCGGGTATATTATTTTCGTTATAGAACATTCCTTGGTGGTGCCGGCATTAAAACTCCGACTTTATTTTTTTGGACCACTCTAATGTAGGTGAGTAACAACTTCTGAGCTGTAGTTGTAATGTAACTTCAGTAAAAATATACAAACTGCTTTGATGAGTTATCAAAATATTTTGTTCTATTTTTTTGAACTTTTAATATAATACATAGAAAGTTTATTTAATCAATCAATATGTTTTCTATTTTCCTACACTAAAAAATATTTACTTTAGCTTACATCAGCAAACAATGAATATTTTCAATAATAATGGGGGTGTTAAATAATTTGTTTGCTAATTTTGTTTTGTTCTGTTCTTCTCATTTGTTTTTACGTGTATATTTGTTAGTGCAGTGCATTTGTGCTAACAGCTTTCGTCGGCCTTTTTATGGCATTTCACTGCTAGCCTACAACGCTGCTTTACCAAGACTTGAATCGTGTTTTTTTACTCAGTGAAACATAGCGGATTTTAGGGAGAAGCTCACTTAAATATCGTCATTTGCCGGTAATTAGCACTTAAAGTTAATGCTGTTAATTGACTGCCATCTCGTATTGCTGATTGTTGTTATTTTTTTCTTCGCTTTTATGTGATCGTTCTAATATGTTCTGTTTCATTTAGCGATTTTTGTTATTTCACTGTCTACTCAGTACTATAGAGCGTTACTATGCTTAAGTTCTTTCCATTAGTTTTGTTTGTGATGTAATTTATATATTTATTTTTAGTTCATTTTAATATTACTGACGCGATGATAGATTTTTATAGCTTTTCGAGTAGTATTGTGGTGCGACGTGGCGTATGAGTAATATGCTGTGTTTATTTACCAGGAACATTATACCAAGTACTTGCTTAAGTATATAGTATTTACATATATATGTATATGTACATATGCATATAAAAAATTCAAATGTATTTATATATACATATGTATATGTATGAATCGAGTGACGTATTATTAGATAAAAGGCATTGACAGCAGTTAGAGCGCTAATAAAACAAGCAAACGGCGTCGTCCAAACTCTAGAGTATCTCGAGTTGATTATACATTTTAAATGCTACAAAGATAAAATGTAAACAGAACAATTAAAACTAAGTTGTAAAAACTATAATGACGTCGAAATCACACAAAAAAAAAACCATTAAAAACAGTGAGTGCTGTAACTCAAATGCGCAGACATAGATATATTCAGTTACCTAGTTATGTGATTCATTTTTTTTTTACATTAAAACAGTAAGTATTACAAAAACAAATTACATAATTTTACACCAATAGAATGAACCCCGATAGAAACTATTTTCTGACCAAAGTTCTCAACAGTACCTTTCATTTGATATCGATATTGCGATGTTTTAGATAAATTGTTTAGAATCGAAAATAAGTGGCAACCTTACACTATTATCCTAAGGGATAACATTTTGTATTTAGGGAAAGCATTTTTTAAGAACCTTTTCTTGGTACCCATGAATAACAATATTTTAGCTTAAAAAAAACCAATTAAATAAACATTCAAAATAGGTGGCAACCCTATTAAAAATATTTTTGAATTAGGGATCTTTAAAATATCTTCCATTTGATACCCATATTATGATGTTTTAATTAATTTGTAACTAATTTTGAATAGGTGGCAACGTTATACGAGTCTTCTCGGAGATAGTGGCTATTTAGATAAC
>NW_023458557.1:74912793-74930794 GCF_013731165.1 Rhagoletis pomonella
CAAAGGTGGTTGGAAAGACCTCGTTGATAAGGACTCGCTTTTGCGATTTGGCGCCAATGCACTATGGTCTAAATTCCTATTTTTCTGGCCAAAAGGAATTTAAATGCAAATATTTATACAAAACTATTTTTTTTTTGCTTTTCAATAATTTTTTTTTTATGAAAAATTGAACATTTAAGCAATTTCTGCGCCTCGTAGACAATAATTTTTAATAACAACAAACGCAAATAATTTCATTTTATAGTTTAATGTTTTTTTAAATCTGTACCCAAACAAATTTTTTCATTCGGATAATTACTTCCAAAGAAAAATAAAAATTTCCAGAACACTGCAAAAATTTTCAATTGTTGATTAAGAAAAAACAATTTGGAATTTCGCAATAAAATTTACACAGTGTACTTTTCGACTACAAAACTCGGCGCTGCCTGAATATCATTGAAATATATTAAGCTTGGTAAATTCGGGGACTACTTGAGGTAGCCTTACCCAAATACAATCTTTCAGAAATACTGGGTTTCCTGAATTCCCCAGAAAAAAAAACTGAAAATGTTTTACAGTGTATTCATTTGAAAACATCTTTTTTCATACAAAAGACAACTGTAAAAATCTAGATAGACAACTTGTTTTAACATTTGCTCTTTCAACGCTTAAAAATTTTGGTATATATTATCAAAGTAAATAAATCGTTACTCACGAAAAAATCGGCTATACAAATAAACTCGCCCTAGTGTGTACCTTTTCGGAATATTCCTAGTTACCAAACAATTTATCTGTTAGTTAAGCTGCTGATGTTGACTTTTTTTTTATAAATTAGACTGCTGCCTGTCTGTCTATGTAATGTATAAAAACGAACAACCCAACAATCAACACCAGCTGTTTACGCGCCTTTAATATTTATTTTCTAATCAACTCAGCTGTTTATTTGTATTGGCCATATATTTACATAAATAGTTTATGACTGCTTGATCTATACATATCTATTTAGTACTATTTGAATGCATTGATAACTCATTCTCGTAGCAATTTTTGCACACAATGTGGATACATTTAGTGCAATGTTTGTTTTTTGTTTTTTGTGTTACAAAAATAAAACCTACAGCGTAGAACTTTGTGAGAAAATATAAATGAAAAGAAAAAAAGGAGCTTGTTGTGCTGCCACAGCGGAAATTGTTTATATAAAACATATGAAAACTAGTTAATATATATTTATACATACGTCTGTATGTGTGTAAACGGCTATTTATATTCGTATCTAAATAGATAGCGCATTTTTAATAAACACTCCATTTAGTAGATACGATATTTATTATTACATAGGTATGTAAATATGTAGCATGTATACTGATAAGCCAAATACATAGCGTGTGTTGCGGATATATATACATATGTAAATCCGTGCAAACACACAAAAATATGTATATGCATAGATAGATAAATAAGGAAATGCATCAGTAGCAAGTAAAATCACACATATTTTTAGTTAGTATTTCCAACTCAGGTAAAATTTTCAGGCTTACTAGCGAGCAATCACTCAAAGTAAATAATCAACTCATTTGATAATTTTTCGAATTGTTTGGGCGTAAAAGCGTGTTGAAAGCTAAATGCGTGTCAGAATGAGCTATTTTTAGTGGCTTTCAAATAACCACATAAATATAAAGCACGCATGTTCATCATACATACATACATATATAGATATCTTCGCACCCACGCTTGTGAATATGTTTCAATTTGTGAATGACAATTGTTGTCCATCGAATGCTTAGCAAACGTATATTTCTGATGCAATAAATCTATTTAATGAGTGGGTTAATTTTATTCCAATTGTAGCTAAAAATAGCAATGTAAATACATATGTAGGTACATATATAATTTTCTGCTCATGCCCATGATAAAAATATAGTAAGGTAGAACCGCTGAGAGTCACCTTTAAAATTCTTGACGTTTCCAAACAATTTAATTTTTAAATTTACTCACAAACTCACACACACATTTTCATTTTCAATCTCAAGCAACAACAATTTCGAACAATTTCATTTTTTATTTTCACTTTTATATGATTTTAAAATGTTGGCAAACTTCAGAAAAAAATCATGGCTATCTCAAGTGAAATACACGTGCTTGGTTTTGTTCTGTTTTTCTATAATTTGTTTGCTCAAAATTTACATGGCTCTTGCTAGTTTTTCCACAGGAAATACATAAATATTCTCCTTTTGCGGAAATGTGTTATAATTGATAAATCTTGTTGAACCCATAACAAAGTATGCGATCCGTAAATATGGCATATGCTCAGTCAATGGGGGCTGCCTCCCCTGTCGATAATTGTTTTAGGTATTATGGGTACGGTGACCATCCGTCCTGTATTATACGGAACAGTCCTCTTTTTTTGGACCCATTGGCCTGGTAATTTATTAATTTTTTTACGGGACGCCAAATGTTCTGTATTTCTTTTAATGTCGTGTATTTGAAACCATATAATTTTCCACTTTGTGCAAAAGACTATAAAAATTAGTTCTACAAATTAATTCACCAAAATTTCAAACCATTTAATTGGAATCTTTGGAAAAAAATTTGGTTTGCAGTTTTGTAACGCATTAAAATTGAGTAACGAGGTGGAAAGTGCTACTCATTTTCTACTATTTCAAAAAAAAATTGTCGAACATATTTACTTTGTATGAAACAAAAAAAAAACAAGATGCCAAAAATTAATGGTAAGCCTAAGCAACTTAAAATTGCACTTTATTATACTAAAATTTAACGAATTTTTCAAATGGATTTGACAGGGTAAAAGGATACTGGTGCAGGGCTAATATATCTAGGATTATTGAAGAGGCTTTAAGATCTGTAAGCTGTTGTCCAAAAAATTTGCAAAATAATTTTTTGTCCCATATTCAGCTCTCATAAATATGGTCACCATACTTATCCACTTACTTCCCTGCAAACATTTGGAGTCTTTCAGTTTGCAGCTCTCAAGCAAAAGGGCAGCGGCAAAATACTTTTCCAAACGACAGAAAGAATGGAAATAAGTGCTCGACACTAAGCTTAAGGAATCTATGAGATTTTTTGCAAACAAATGCGCCACAGTGATAAAAAATTAATTTCAAAACTTTCAAAATGGTTTAAAATATATTTTTGAATAAATTTTTAAGAAAGATAGAGATACCAAAGGTGCCAAAAATTGTTCTTTGTTTAATTGCTTAATTTTTTTAACAACCCAACTCTTAAATTTTTTGCATTACTTTTAGTCGCATAATAAGCATGCTGTTGGTAAAATTGGTTTGCTACTTTGTCTGCCAGTATTTTTGAAAGATTGATTTAGCAAGTCTAAAAGTAAAAAAAAATATGTTAATTCGCCAACACGCTTTTAACACTTAAAAAAACTACGATTTCCATACATATGTACATATGTATCAGCTCTATAAAGCGTTAACATATTTGTAGCTGACTGTTGTTAATTGATAACAAACAAAAATTAGGTTTCTCTTGAGAATCCGTCAAATATTAACCAAATATGAACCAAATATTTAATACGCCAAATTGCGAGGCAGACTTACTTTATTGTGCCCAAATTAGCAGTAAATATGCTAAAAATAGTATGAATATATCACAGCGATGCTTAATACAGATTCTTTGTATGAACAATGCCTTTAAAAATATGGAAATTTGGCAGTTGAATATCTTCAAAAGGACAACACTCATACGCCCTGTAGGCCAGAGTGCCTTAAAGAAATTTTGCTTCAATTGTAGTGTTTGTTTGATAAACTAAAATTTTAAAATAAGTATCAAAAAAAAAAAAAAAAAAAAAACACAGCAAAGTACTCACGCAAGTATTCCATGGTGTCGATTAATCATAATGCCCACCGTGACACACACAGATTCATATCAATTTATGTGCTTCACTTAAGTACAAGTGCTTAAGGTGATCATTTATAAAGCAATTAGAGGCCACTGTGAGCCACTGAGTGCAAAAAGCTACTTAAGAAAAGTAAATTAATGCAAGTAGATGGTTATTTTCGTTATGTACACATAATTATATACAACACTCAGCGCCAGTTGAAAGTAAAAAGTATTAAAAATGATTACAAATAAAGCCAGAAAAAAAAGAAAAATTAAAAGCAAGATAAAAAAGTAGCAAAAATTACACACATACATACCTGAACTCAGCGCCCTCTGCGCAGGTGTGTGTGTGTGTATGTGTCTGAGTAAATAATTAAAAACGCAAACAAACTTATCGAATCGGTTGGCACAATTAATGAAAAATTCATTGGCGTTGACTGCAGTGTAGCTGCTGTTTTAGTACGCCAGCAGGTAAATAAACATACATACATATGTACATATATGAGCCGTTCAGTGGCACACACATCGATTAACTCCACTTTTTGAAGAATCATGCAAGGCTCATATATGTCCATATACATGTATGTATGTACATATAGACAAGCATACATACTATTTCTAATGTCAACAACGTCTTCTTTTTTTTCTTTTGATAATAAGAAGAAAGGCACATTTTCTTGAATCCACATAATTTTATATTTATCTAGGCATACACGACCACATACATATATATGCACGTACAATATATGAAACTATGTTTACTTATAGCGGTGTGCAAATTTTTTATACTTCCGTTGCTCGTGAACTTTGCAATGAAAGAAACATATTTATTCATGAATAAGTTAGTAAATATAAAAGTTACATATTTAGAAGCTCGTGTTGAGGTCTTTTTTACGATGCACTTGTGCAATGAAACTATTTACTTAGTTTATTGAATAAGCAATTTATTACGTATTTAATATTCGAAGTTACATTTTTATGAAATAGAAAAAAATTATATTTATTGCTAAATAACAAAATGACAGTACCGGTCACATCACTAGCACTCCAATTTCAAACATGACATTGTTTGGTACTTATTTTTATTAATTTATCTTTAAGAAATTTTCAAGCACAGTTTGTTCTCAAACAAAACCAATTTAAACTCAAGTTTAAGCTTTCTACAAAACTAATGGTGATTTCGTTTATTCCAAAAAATTTGACCCTTTTACGGTGCAAAATGTGTTTGACATTACACTCGGCCCTGGTAAAGCACATGGTTTTGCCGTCTAGTCTTTGTTTACCTCAAACATTTCATAATATTGTTGCTTTAAGTAACTAGGATGGTTCCGTGCGCAGAAGTCCACGTAAGTGAGAAAAGCTCTTGACTGCCATTCACCTGGGAGTGGCCACAAGCGATTCTTGTGCGGATATTTATATCGACGTATCCTCTGGGTAGCACCCGTTTGGCAGTGAGCTAAAGTGAAAAGGCGTAAAACTTCGCATACGCTGGGTTTGCGCCCCGCCACGTTAAAACCCCGCAAAATTCAAAATAAAAAAGTATCTCGCATGAGATCCCCTTTTCTCTTGAAATTTTCATCCAAATTTCAAAATTTTTTCTCAAAAATGTTAGATTTTTTTGCTAGTTTCAAGTGGCTAAAAATTACCGTTCGTGTTATAAATATTTTTTGCTAAAGGTGTTGCGGGTTCCTTCCATATAAAAGTAAACTGTGTTTATTCTTTATGTGGAAGCAAATTTGACAAAAAAAATTTCTAAAAAACCTACGAGCGGCAAGATTATTTGAAAATTTAGAATATTTCCGAGGTATTTGAAGAGGGTTGGCGCCGGTTGAAAAAGTTAAATTAAAATTATTTGGGTTTTAATCGAAAAATGTAGGTTTGGAAATGCTTTATTTCAAAATGACAACGTGGTAAGTGCCACGTATTTGAAAAGTCAAATTCATTTTATTTAAAATAAGAGAGAAGCCGAACCACGCGAGAACCACAGACTGGAATATGTTTTAGGTTTTTGAAGAGGGTTGTCAATGGTTTGAAATTTTAAATTCACTTCTGGCCTTTTAACGCCATGTGGGTTCATTAGTAATACAGTAATGCCGGCAATAGCGAAAGAAGAAATTTCACTAATTTTCCCAAACTATGGGATTTGCAGTACTTCTTAAGTACATAGCTTAAATGAGCTAAAAACCGGTATCTTGTTTCTACTATTTTGTACAGTACTGTACTAATGTTTCCCTTTGAAGTAAGTACGATAATTGCACGTACATAAGCTCATGCGTTATTTTAGCATTTAGAGAGCATTCTATTTATTCAATAGTAATGCGGAAAGCGTTCGAATAGTTAGCACAAATTTCTTTGCTTGCAAATAAAAGATTTACCGTTGACTTTGATTTATTGCAAACATTTTTCAAAAATTTTAGCTAGTGTGAGAGACAGCGATGACACATACACATATTGTACATATGTATATGCACTACATAAGCATTGGCGTGATATCCACTTGAGATTTATTTTGCTAAAAATAAACGAAAAACAATTAACTTTTTGTTACATACAATATTTGTTTTTTGTTGTAAGTTCACTTCTAAAATAAAAAAAAAACTAGAAATATAGAAATTACTACAAATTACACAGGGTTGCAAAAAAAAAGTGTATGCATATAAAACCAGACCTATATCTATATCCTTATGTTTTCAGGTTTATACATTGAAATTTTCCCTAATTGACCTTTAACTGCCCAAGAACCTGATGTGATGAAGACTAACTGGCCTCGGATTCGCTACCAGGTTTGGTGTAATATGCATAAACTTTTTTTTTTTTGTATAGCTCTGTTATTTTCGAACAAAACTGAACCCATTTTTTTCTTTGAAGGCTAGCCTCAGTACAAGAAAACGGCTATTTGTTATGAGCAGACATAAGAAAAGTGTTCAAACATACTTTTTATACAGCGAGAAAAATATTTTCACAGAAATCAACTATGTAAATACGATTTCCATTTACTCACTGACTAGCTGCTGCTGATTCGCAAATTATCTAAATTAAGCTGATTGCTAAGTTTTGTCTCCTCCAATTCTGCTCGCTTCAATCCAAATCGATCACCAACTTGTAGCCCTTCTTCGCCTGCCCCGCCTTCTTGGGTTTCTCACAATCCGTGTATCAAATGCTGCGTTGCGCTGGCAGATCACGCCTATCGCCACGTTGCGTTTTGATGTGCAAACACAAATTTTCGTCTTTATCCTCCTCGGCCCACACTTTGATGTTGAATTTGGCGGGCACTGCTACCGTCAATGAAGTTGTGCTATCTGCAGCCGAAGAGCTACTAGGTAGCAAATATTCGCGTGTGATGCGGGTGTTGGTGGTGGTGGTAGTGGTTGGCACACCTCTTGTTGTTGTGGTGGTGGTCGTCGTCCTTGTGGTGTGCGGACTCACACGTATGATTGGTGGTGGTAAGCACTTTGGTGGCTTCTGTTGTTGACGGTTGTTGGCTGGCGGCTCCTCTTCAATGGTGATGGTGCGCCGACGCGTATGCGTCAAAGCGAAATTTCTACAAACTCTTTTCGTATTCTCCTCCACAATGGTAATACATAAATCATGCATGACCGACCGTCTTGAAGCGATGTTGAAGGGAAGGTGTGTTTAATGTTGTTTGAGGTAATTTTTTCTTAAAACTCAAATATTTTTGGCTATTCGTGGCGATTATTTATTAGATATGCCTCATTGTTCGTAAGTTGTTCGAAGTCACTTGGCATTCATTCGTTGTTTTTTTGGTGTAATAATTTTATGTTTCTTGCGAATTTCTAATGAATTGCAAATTGAATTTGTATTTGTCTCTTGTTTTTATTGTTGGGTGTACTTTTTATTGAGCTGTTTGCATGGTTGTCACGTTTCACTCAGTTTCGTTTATTTATTAATGTGATTTTTTTTCTGTAATTGTTTTATCGTTTATTAAGCTGTCTCTGAATTTTTTGTGTTTCTTGGAATGGCTGCTGTATTAGTAAATTAAATTTGCACCGTTGAATTAAAAAGCATTCAAATAAATGTAAAGAGTAATGTTCAACATTTGACACAAATGCATTTTTTGCAGAAGATTAGTTATGTATTCGCGTAATTTTTGATTTTTTAGCGGTGAAAATGCCAATTGTAAGTAATTTAAAATCGGCTGCGAGCCATTGACCGTTCTTTTTTTTTTTGTTATTTTGAGGTTATAATTTTTTGGACTGAAGTAGTTATTTTCTACTTTTTTTATAATTTTTATATACAATGCATAGCAATGATCAAAGGCATCAAATTAAAAAAAAATAAAAAAATAAAATAAAAAAATTGGTGATTGCATGCCTTACTTCCCACACAGCTTAAAAATGTAAACTTGACATATGTGACCTGGTCTACGAAAAGGGAGCTTACGTGCGAAAACTAGTTTTCTGTGAAAAAGATGTTAAAAGTAAGCAACTCGTTTCGTCAGTTTCTCATTATCTCGTTAATTGTTCTCCGCGCCGGACGTCCAGTAAGTGTTGTTGTTGGTCCAGTAAGTGTTGTTGTCGGTCCAGTAAGTGTTGTTGTTGGTCGGAATATTATTATAGTTTTATTATTATTATTATTAATATTATTATTATTATTATTATTAATATTATTATTATTTTTAGTACACTTCTAAGCAAGTTAGGATTTTCTGCTTTTCACCACTTGAAAGAGCATCTCATCTTCCATCCGAATCAGCCAAAAAGTGATAATTGATTTTTTGACACCTAAGCCCCCTTTCCGTAGACCAGGTCACATATATTTTTGCATCTGAATATAAAAACTGAACATAATTTTCGGGTTATTTGAAAATTTAACATCACTTTGGACTTCAAACAATGGACATCCCTTTATGGTGGTGTAAAAATTGAATATACATTTAGGGTTATTTGAAACCTGGACAGACATATGTGTTTATTTGGATGTTAGACTTAACTTTGACAGTTAAACAGGAGACAGATGTTTTTTGTAATTAAAAACCTGAAATAAAATTTGGACATTAACCTCGACATAAATTTTGAACATACATTTTTTTTTATTTCGACATTTTTGGTCATTTTTAGCCATAAATGTTAAGTTTTTTGAAAATTGGACATACAAACTGGACATGAGTTTTTGGTGCAAAATTTTTTGTAACTTGAAAAATAGACATATATTTAATTTTGGTCACTTAAACAGGGAAAATAATTTTGCGACATTTTGACATACATATAATTCTGATAATTTTAAATTTGAACACAGAAGTTACTTTATTTAGGAACTGGACATAAGTTTTTGCTAATTTAAAAATTGGTCATATATTTTTGGTTACTCCAAAAATTGACATAAACTTTTTGGCATTCAAAAATGCACATATATTATTGGCAACTCGTCATTTTAATTAAAAAGTGGAATTTTTGAATACCATAAAAAAGTGGACATAAATTTATGGTCGCATATATCTTTTGTCATTTAAAAATTGGCATCATTTGCAATTGAAAAACCGGACATGAAATTTGGTGCTACTTTGAGCACGGTTGGCAATTAAATTTATATGAGCTAAAAAAAACGAAAAATACCGGACAAATGTGAAAAGGTTTTGTGAGCCTTCGAGAGGTCTATTCAACGTGAGATGTATAGCCCTGATCGGGTGGGCGACTAGTACCGAAGAGGATGTAGTTACGAACTATATGAACGCAGCAGGATCTGTTTACGGTTTGGATATACAATTGGCATATCTTAAAAAAAGGAGGAGCAGAAGAAAAACTTTGGTACCAAACAGAAGTGGGAAACTGTAGTAGCAACCAATGAGAAGATTAAGTTTAGAAAATTAAGAAAAAGGGAGAAGGAAATTGTAGACGCGTATTGGTATTTGTAGACGCGTATTGGTATTTGTAATGGGTGTTTTTTTCAAATGTAGGGTTAGGGTTAGGTTAGGTGCAACTGCGACAAGCGGGCTCCGGTTGTATACTCAGCCTTACTGTGTGAATATCGATTGGACAGTGATCCGTTAGAACCCCCAACAAAAGTGTGAGCTGCAGCTTTGTGAGTGTGAGGCCAGAAGGACCTTGCAATCGCGCATGTCCTGGTGTTTGCCCAGCGCTCGCTCAGCTGACATGAGGCCCATCTATCCAACAGCGTACCACAGGTCATCAATGGCATACCCAACCGCTCTTTATCCGGCGATAATATTTCGCGAGTGCTATTCCTGGCCAATTTGTCAGCCCCTCAGTTCCCCGCAATGTCGCTGTGACACGGGACCGAAATAAGCCTAATACACAGAAGTATCGCGACACGACGCGTAGAGCGTACCTCCAACGCACTCAAGGCGCTATCAGAATAAATTCTCACCACCCGAATTGTCATAGCACTCTGGAGCAGTGAATCCACCGCATCCTGGAAAGCAGTTACTTCGGCCTGGAATAAGCTGCAGAGATCTGCGAGCCCGAACTTAGTGCTGATGGAGAGGTCTCGACAGAAGACCCTACCACCAATGGGTTAGTAGCAACCCAGCCGTCCAGTTTAGATACATCCGAGAAGAAGTTCACCGCTTCCTCTCTCCAGAAGTTCCGCCCGGCCCAGTCCTCCTTTAAGGGAAGGTGGGCAGAAAAGAAGCTCCTAGGAGCCATTTCGGTGGCGCAGTAATCTGTACGGTCGACCAATCGGTTTCCCTGAGCATCTGTTTTACTTGGTATGACATGCTGAAATACAAGGTAGCCCTAAACATACATTGTAAAAAAATCGGATTTTTTGGGATTTGGCAATAGCATCCCTCTAATGCTGGTAGTACAACAAAAAAATCCAACCATCATTTAAATGAGAAAAAGCTGTCAGACAAATGCCAAGTTTTCAAATATTTTTGACGTAAGCACGCCTTTTTTAAATTAACTTTTCTCTGCTTGCCAAGCGAATGTCTCAATTATTCAACGCTAACGCGAAATATTGGATTTTCTACGCATGCTTGTCTCTAAAATTAGCACTTTTGGTATTTTTTTACAAAGTAGTCAAAATTTACTTATTTACATATCGATGGTCTTATGCAATAACGGTACAACTCAAATGCCATGTTTTTGAGTTATATACCGGATTAGGTTTATAAAGAACTATATTTTTCTGTGGCAAATCGGCATATGCTTATTTGTTACCAATCCGACAGGGGCGCAGTGGTGCCATTTGTCACAAAACCGAAGTAGGTAACCCTTACTATTGTACATTGGCATGTGTCCCACATTTATCGTGAAAATTGGCATAAGTCAAAAACTGTCGATATTTTTTGTATTGTGCCGTTATTCAATAATATCAGCGGAGTTATTTTCGTTTAACTAATTAGGATTTGTTACTTATTTCGTATTTTTTCAGTCCACCCCTATTAAAAACTTTAGAAAAAAGACATTATCTGAAAGCTAATAAATTTTCCCTACAGAATTACTGCAAATAAACCGACATAATTACTTTCTAAGACATCATATTGCTAAAAAATAAACACAAAATCTTGAATTGGTTCTACTGAAAAATACGAATTTGAGTTGTGTCGTTATTGCAGATACCATCAATATATACTCGTATATGTATAGACATACAAACTCATGTTTTCATGCACGCAAACAGTAAAAAATCAATAAATACCCATGTTCTAATAAACTTGCTAGACACTATTGTTATCTTTTTTTATTCATATGTAATTTGTGTGTTGAAGTAAAAAAAAAAAATTAGTTCCTCATAGTTTGAAGCTTGTTTCGCGATGGCTGTAGAGTTAAATAATCCATATGCACAAATCTTTGAGAAATTCTTGATTCTCAAGTAGATATACAACATTTGTCTTCAATATTTTTCGCCAAGGTTTAACTTAAAGTTGAATAAAGTTTGAATTTAGATTGTTCTGTAAGCTTTTCTTAAGTGGAGAAGTCAGAATATTTTGCAAAAAAAAAAATAAAAATTTGACCTTTTTTTAGAGATTGGGTTGGTTCTCCACTTGCAAATCAAAATTAGAACTTAGAATTTGCGTTGGATCTCCAGTAAATGTTTACTGCAAGGACCGTTACAGTTACAACTTTTATTAAAAAAATCGCTCTTTACCAGTTATTTCTTAATGTTTATTTAATTAGTCCTCAAATAACAGTTATTTCTGATTTTTATCTTATAAATCAAAAATAACAATTACTTTTATTTTTATCTAAATAACAGTTATTTTAGATTTTTAAATCATATGTGTGAGATGACAGTTATCGAAGACTTTTATTTGTAAAAGTCATAAGAAAAAAATCAGTCAGTGATTGCTTTTAAAGGTCGTCAATATAAAACAGTTATGACTTTTATTTTTTAAATCATACTTCTAAAAGTCGTTTGTATAAGCCGTAGTAAACTTTTGTTCTCTAACACCTTCTTAACTGCGAAAAATGATACATGACTTTTATACGTATGACTTAAAAAATAAAAGTCGATGATTGATTTATATACGATGACTTTTAAAAGTAAATATCAGTGATTGACTTTTATTGATGAGTAAAAGTCTTCGATAACTGTTGTCTAAGAAACATAATATAAAAATCAAAAATAACTGTTATTTGTAGATTATTTAAATAAAAATCAAAAATAATTGTTATTTTTGGGTTATAAAATAAAAATCAAAAATAATTGTTATTTTGGATTTATAAAATAAAAATGAAAAATAATTGTTATTTTTTTAATTTTGTATAAAAATTGCTAATAAAAATTTATTTTCAAATTTGATTCTCGGTGAAAAAATAGATCGATTGGTATGTATCACTTAGTTGTAGAACATTTCCTTCATAGTGAATTTTTCAATGGCAGTTTTCCTCAATAAGTGTTATATTCGGTACCAGGTTTACTGGAAAGATTTAGTTTTGTTGGAAATATTTTATTAGCTTTTGTTAATATAGGACTACTTCACCCGAGCTTCACGAGCTGGTGGGAACGGGTAGGCGTGAAATGATATCACCCAACAGAGGGTGGATGGAAGCGTTGCCTATGGTTCACTCAACAGACACCTGAGACACCGGACAGCTGAGAGAATCCTGACTGAAAACTAGAACTTGCGGAATTGCTAAAGCTATTTGGGCCAGGTTGGTCGCAGGCGGTCAAAGGAGATCCTTATGTTTGCAAAGCCACAGCTTTCGCTTTCGGAGGCTTTTTTCCCCTGATTCACTAAGCCCCTTAAGCATATCCGGTTTCCATCAACCTAACTCTTTGACTTTCATTGCAGAATTAACTACGATTTCGTGAATGTACTATAGGGTTCTACTGACTGAAAAACTGGCCCAAAATGTTTGCTGGGAAAATTTAAAATGTATTTGACTTCGAAAATGTTTTTCAATATATACGTACATACATACATAGTTGCAGCCGGTGAAGCCGTGGGTTCGATTTACTAATATAAATAAAAATAAATTGCTAATAAAAATAGATTTAAAAATTTTGTTCGGAAAGACAAAATTCGAATGCTAAATTTTTTATTAGATTATAAACGTACATAAATATGTATGTACGAGTATTCAAAAATAAACAATTGTATATTGCATATATGCAAGTATTTATGCACATATCTACATATGCACATACGTACATATGTTAAATTGTATGCCCTGAAATAAATCCATCGCCGGAAATGTACAGATGGCTATCGATATTAAACAATATTTATATGCATGTTTGTGTGTACACTCATTCCCTCTTTTGCTGATTGAAACAAAAAAAAAAAAATTACGAGACACAGTGGTCACGTAATTTTTGGAGATTATTTAAAATAGCACAATTAAATAGGTTGTCCATAAATACATAATTTTGCCTGTTATTCTTGGCACAAAAAAGCACAAATATCTATACAGAGTGTAATACATTTTTAGGGCATATCTACACAAACTTCGGGGTGAGTTCTACGTAGCACTTGTGTTTATGAAACTCGCTTAGGATTTATGAATGAATAGTTTAACATACAGCTGCTTTGACACTTCACATTCATTTGCGACAAAAATTCAATTACAAATACTCGTGAGATTTAGCAAAGCAAAAAAAGTTCGAATACACCCTCACCAAGGTAGGGGTAAACATAAACAACACGCTGCGTGAAGCTGTCAAATACTTGCACGCGCAACCATTATCGGTTACTTATAGCATTGAGACAGACGGCAACGTTAATCCGCATTAAGGGAACAGTTAATTTAAAGTAAATTTTACTTTGCACGGAGAAAAGCTTTTTGTTTTTTTTAATTGGATACATGTATTCTTGATCGCAAAATAGTAAATAATGCATCAAATATTGAAATGTGGCTTAGTTTTCCTTGGATTTAAGAAAAAACACTACTGAAAATAAGGAAGAGAAGAAACCATTTTCTGAAACTTACTAAATTCACATTAAGAAAACAATTTGCTAATTTACTTAAACTTTGAAAACAACAACAAAACAATAGCAGAAACAATATGTGGCTGGTTAAATAAAAGTAAGTCAGTTATTTTAATTCAAATACAAATAAAACATTGCAAAATTTATTTTATACGGAAAAAACGTAAATACTTAAATGCCATAAGAATTAAATTTAATAATATTTTTTAGCAACACAATTTAAAAATTATATAATAAAAGCATTAAAAACAAATAAAAAATAAAAAAAAAATAAATTTCCTGCTCGAGCATTGCTCTGTCGGCCATTGCAACTATTGGAGCGTCCTCTTTCACGGGGTATGAAGCAAAATATACAAATTTTTTTGATAATTTTCAAAGAAAAAAAATTCTCGATTAAAACAAATCTTTTCTTATTTATTTTAGTGGCCTTTATTTCTCAAAATCAATTAAATAGTTTAGATATAAAATTGTACATTTGTTTTGTTTAAGAAAAAAATGTCTGCTTTTAAAAGAGGTTAGGTATAGTACCAAACACATACAGATTACATGAAGGTACCCGAATATTTGGCTCTCGTAGGTAGTAAATTTGAGGCCATTTTAGGCATTAAAAAAGGTTAACGATATTATCATTTTTTTTTTGTATACATCCATTAACACTTCAATCACGACGATCCGGAGTTCCATGGCTACATCTCAACTATTGAAGAAATGCGTTCAATGTAAAATCAAAAAAAGGTTCCCCTAGGTCTAAGCGAGCTGCGAGGTCGTGGGCTCGGATCACACGACCAATACTTTTCTTTTTTTTGTTCCTTTCGATGTTTTTTTTATTTTTTTGTGTGGATTTTCTAATAAAATTTAAACACAATGAAAAAACTTTACTTGAAATAATAATATGAAATTAAATAATACAAAGTAAAATAAAATATGTATATGTATTAATCAAATAAAGGTTAAAAACTTAATTTTGGTAATTTGTGAACATTCGGCTTGCTTTGTTTGCTTGGTTTATTCTTCATTCACAATAGCCAACAACTTGCCGTTTAGAGCAATGTTGTCATCGAAAATACCCCAGATCGGCATTAATTTTAGCTAATTCCGTATTAATGAGTTTTTCCGCATCAACGTTGCTCTCTGTCTATGCTTTTAGTATTGGTGAGCACTCAACGAGTTCTGAATTTAAATAAAATGTTAAACACTATACTTGCTAAATAAATATTATAGTGTAAAGACATTTACATATACTATGTATGTATGTATGTAGGCGGACTCTTAGAATTTTAATTTCAAAACTAATAACTCAATTAGTTTGACGCGTCGTCTGATTATTTGTCGACATCAAAACACTCCTCTTTCGTACGCTTATCAAACAAGATGCATCACAGCAAGGACAAGTGAGCTGCTGTGATTGATCTCTGACTGGGTCTCAACCTTTTACTCTTGTCTCGATGCTAATCAAAAAATCTTTTTATATGTATGTCATTTCATATTTCTGTGGGCGATTTTTATATATTTTGTATGTATCTACTCTCATTCATTATCTCTGTTATCACCAACTATGTGAAGGCGTGTGTCACTAATGTTTATTACTGTCAGCTGCTGTTTTGTGTGGCGTTGATAAGGTAAACAATGGCAAATCTTGTACACTTGCTACAGCTGAGTAGCTATGTAGTGACAGAGAATGTATATGAAGTACATATTTAGGCTATGTATATGCAGATATGTATGTATATATATGCAAGCTTATGAAAAGTTGAATTTTTTCGATAACTTTTGATGGTTGATCAAAGTAAACTTAAATGAAGCTGGACCTGTATAAACACCGTTCCAATGGATATTTTTTTTACATTTCGAGGCAATATGTTGAACAGACGGGGGTAGTAATATTCAACATCGCGAATCAGGCAAGCAGAGTTGTTAATTTTTGAAGACTAAACCTACATTTTTATCGCTTAAATAATTTGGAATAGGTAGTAAACTTAGGCACGATTCCTCAGTAATCCCCAAAGTATTAGACGGCATCTGTAACTCCATCGTAGGGGAGGTCCAAGATGAGCGATTTGGAAAAAAAGTGTTGAATTTATCGCTACTTAGTGAAAATAAATCCGGTTCATAGACTTAAGACCATATAATCCAATTTTAAAACAAATACTTTCCTGAAAAATAATATGATTTCATAATCTTTCAAATAAAGTTGCCACTTATGCATATTCCTCTCAAGCGCATGAATTTGTTTTTGAAGTAGAAAACACTTTTTTTTTTTAATCTAGAAGTCAGCCGGTACAATCCCAAGGCCAAGTTTTATGCCAACCAATGTAATAAAGGCACTCTTCAATGTGATCTTCATTTTTGATAGATTTTAAATTATTAAATTTAAATTTTGAGGTAGACGAACTCGAATGAAGCCATTTCTATCTGTATACAGCTATACCGAGCACCAGATTATGGCTTTTTTATTAGAAAATTGCGACAAAAAGTTATTAGCGGGTTACTTGGTATTTTTAATATTTTTCGCCTCACTTTATTTTGTTAAATTAATGCACATATGCTTGTATATGTATGCATTTATATTTAAGTGTGTTTTGTCTGGTGCAGTGAATCTTTCCTTTGCTATAAGATTACTCGAACAAATTGCAAGTAAAAAATGAAATAAAATTTAATCAAATGAAGCATTATCTTTTATAAATTAATTAATTAAAATAAGGTAAGCAAAAAACAAAATAGACCGTTTGCATGTTGAAAACTTTGTTACTGAGAGGAACAAGCTGGAGAGCAGCTCTAGAGAAGTCCAATATAATATCTACATATTTATGTATGTGCATATGAAGTCTTTACCTTAAGATGAGTTAGGTTGGAATGATTGGAGAGCCCAAATATGTACCTTTGTACCTTTCCCTAACCATTTGCTTTGCTTTGTAATTTATAGCCTTATTTATAAAAGAATAAAGTAGCTTTAAAAAGGGTTTATAAATTGAAAAACTTATGAAACATTTCAAACCTACATACTTTACTTTTTATGAATAAGACCATTAGTATTTATTTTTTAGATTTTCAGTTTTGAAATTGGTTGAAAAGTGTATTTTTCAAAAATGTATTTTTCAGTGTATGTTTTTCTTATAATGTGCTCATATATCCATTGTATATTTTATATTTTAGAGCATTTTTATTTAGTTGTTCCACTGTTTGCAATTATGTATAATATAAAATATATATTAAATTTGTATTGCTTTTGTGTTACTAATTCCCACTTTCACGAAAGCAATTTAAATGAAAAATTATTTTAGTTGTTTGTATTTTATATGGAAATTGACATGAAATAAAAAATCATTTTCCATATCAATTGCTGGTGAAAGCGGCTATAAGTAAAATATTTTCTTTTGCTTATTTTCCCGTTTATTGGCGTCTTCACAGTTTTTTTTAGTTTTTTTCTTAGTTTTGAGATTCTGGTTGAATAAAATCTTATGGCCCAAAGTCATTTTTCCTGTCGTAGAAAATCAGTCGTCCTTTAATTGGTTCAAAGTTTGATAGTTTTTTGTTAGTTTTATAAGTTCTTATTTGTTTATAATATTTTATTTATTAAATTTTATTTCTGTGTGCTTCGCCTATTAAAATATTAATTTTAATTTATCTGGTTCTTTTTATTTTATTTTTATTTTTTTCGTATTTAATGTTTATCTATTTTACTTTTTAATTTAATTTTATGTGACACAAACTTTACTTAATTTAATTTTACTGTTTTATTTAGTTTAATTGATATTAATTTAATTATTTTATTTTATTTTATTTTATTTTATTTTATTTTATTTTATTTTATTT
>NW_023458557.1:74931194-75019458 GCF_013731165.1 Rhagoletis pomonella
TTTTGTCTGCTTTTTATTCTATTTTGCTTTTTCCTGTTTCATTCTTTTACTTGCTTATTCTATTTACTTTTCAATTATACTTTTTACACACTTTTTTCCTACACTAATATTTCTCTAAATGCGACTATTAAGCACATGTAAAGCCAAAGTAAATTTCACAAGAGCAACACTCGTTCGCTGATCGCTTTCTTCGAGCTACTTAAGAATTCACGCTGCGTCTTCAGATGTCCGTACAGAACTGAAAAGGCATTAATTAAAATAACAACACGAAGTTATTACATTCTACCGGTTGCATCGGTACAACTACAAGAAAACAAACAAAACCTAGATATGTATGTATGTATAAAACCCGTAAAAACAACACACAAAACTGCGCACAACAACAAAATCAACATAAAAACACAGTAAACACTTGAATATGCAAATATTGGCGAATGTCGTTATTTTATCGGCACATTTCAGAGCACTAAATTTTCTGCTTTGATTTGCTTCACTTCGTCTTACTTTGTTTTGCTTACTTTACTGCCAATTCCCTCACCGGCAAGCTGACAGCAAAAAGTGGAGCAGCGTTGGCTTATCCACCTGCCTGCGCTAGTCCTGTGGCGCTGACCGCGTATCCTTGAGTCGTTCGAATTCAAATTTCAAAACATTTCACTTTCTATCGCTGTTTGCTTTTGCACGTTGCGCTTCTTGTGCAAAGCTCCTTTGACAGGAGTTGGTTGCACTGTTTCTAGGCAACACAAACTCACAAACACACTCGTGCGCACTTTCAAATATTTATTTACACTCGCGTTGCCAACTATATTTTCACTTTCAAAGGAGTTTATCTTCAAACTTTTCAAAGAAATAGCGTAAACAACTATTTTAACGCGCGCCTCCTTTGCAAAATTCCGTTAGCTTTTTTTGCTTATTCTGCTTACAAGCGCATTTTAAAACAAAAGCGAAATGCCGTTGGAAATTTTCTCAAAGCTTACTGCAGTGCAAATGTTTTTTTTTTGTTTTCGGTGCGCCCAACGCGTACGACACCTCAACCGCAACTGAACTGATAGCAAGCTGGGCGAGCGCTACTATGGCTAGTTAGCTGGCTGGTGGCATGTGTTTGATGGCACCCCCACCACTTGGCCGGTGGTGGCGCTGTTTCAAGCTTGGCGCACGCCAATCGGCTGCTACTGCCGCCGCCACGGTCACCCAATTTTCTTTAATGTGTGTGTGCTTGTGTGCCAGCCTCGCGCAACAGGTGTGAAAGCAAAAGCACGCTCTAAAGCTTTGCAAGCTCAACACTGGGTGGCGTCAAGTAGACAAGCTTTCTGAAATTTCAAATGTTTGTATGTTTGTGTAATTCGGAGACTTTTGTTTTGATTAATTTGGCAGCATTGGCGTGGCTTTTCATATGATTTTAGTGCTTTTGCGCTTATCAGTTTGATAAGAAAATTGAAAATCCTTTTCAATATTAAAAATTCGCATTAAATTTTCAATGTAAATACCGATTTTTATTGACATTTACGGCTTTCGCAGATTTTACATAACACTCATTTGCTTGCAGGTGGTAGCGGCTGGAGTTGGCTGTAATTGCTATTTTCTTCACTTCAGAATTCAGATAAGCATTAGCCAGTTGACATCCACTCACTCTCTCCTTTCATCTCGTATGTAGCTCTGTACCGACACTCGGTTTGGACCGATACTAAAACCGCTTCGCCAAATTCTTCTCGCCTTTGGAAAACTAAACTCACGCCCGTTGCTCATCCCAAGTCTAGACAAGGTACTTCCGCAATTGGTTCTCCCATTATGTTTATGGGTTTTGAATAAGAGGTCCTTTTCATCTATAAGTACGAAATGTTCAAGCCATCGCAACAGTGGAATCTTACCATGAAGCGCTTTTCAGGTCATTTTAAAGTCCATACATTTCGACATTCCATCTTCTTCGGTACCCGTCGCCTACGCATATAGGGCAATAGCTCTTGCATGGAATAATTATTTGGAAAGCTCCAAAAGCCCTCTCATCTCAAGAGAAAATATGTGTAGAGCGCGAGTTTTTGACATCGAAAGAGCACTCTGCTTTTTCTTATTGCCAACTGAGTCCAAAGTAGCACTAGGCGATAAGATTTATCCTCTACTTGATCTATAGGCCGAGATGTAGATTGGTAGACAAAATACTTCATTATCAAAAAGTTTGAACTAACGAAATTGACGTATTGTGGTACGCATCGCTTCCATGTTTGAATTTGTTGCCCTGTTTAACCACAAATTCAGTTTGAGGATACATCGATGCATCGGGCGCCCTTAATATGTACAGTATATTTTGCTTTGCTGCGTCTATGCTTAAGTGCACATTTAAGATACCTACCCCAAAATGCGCATCAAAAGCATTATTTTTAACATTTATACGGAAACTGCTCCGATAGATGCATTCAACATACCTGCACATTGGCGATACCTGCCTTAAAAATTGTGCGACTAGTATCAATTATCAATGAAAGTATTACGTTTACCTGCACTGGCCCTACAATTACCTAGTTTTACAACCTTTTATTTATTTTGCTCATCTCGCAGAACAACGAAAATGGCTATCAATTTATGTAGCTATATAGATAATTAGATAACATTCGGTAAAAATTTCGCTTGCAGTAATTTCTACAAGGTAAGTGCTCCGCCAATATTTGGTTTCATAGGGATTCACATACCTTCCTCATTGAAGTAGTAAAGAAAATTCGCTTAAGTGCCTTTTTCGGTTACGTGCACAAGTTTTTCGTGCAAAGAAGGATGTGCAGCTAAGCAAAATATACTGTATTTGTTTTTTCAATCGATTGTCTCATGACTCTTCGCATCGCCCTAATTGTTAACGTTTGAAGATCATGAATACTTCTTTATCTGATACCCGTACATAGACTCGATTCCACTGTAAGAATAATATTTGGCTGCATTGGACCAGATTGTACTGAACCTTGAAAGAACCCTCTCCCCGGCCATCTCCTCTCCTTAGGTCTATCTCTTCCTTTTTTTTCATATTTTTCCTAGTGGAGTCCAACGCTGTTAGGCGAGCCTTTGAGTAGTTTGACAAAAGTAACGACCAACGCAGTATCATTCGCTAGGAAGAATCTTGAATTGTAAAACTCCGACATACATAACTTATACATATTTGAGCTATAGAGCATCCTCGTGTGAAATGCTGCCGCTTAGTTCTGCCTCTTAATAACCTACTTCGGTTTTATATAATAAATAAAAACTATTCGATTAACCGCTGGAATTCGTCTAACTGTTCACTTTCGACTGATCGAGTAGTATGAAAATCGACTAACCGAAGTTATTAAAATAGTGATGGTTTTTTACAATAAAATTATTTTTATGCGCGGTTCGGTTTTGTCCGTTATGCATAAAGCTGCCTTTACACGGGCCGATTTCTGTCGACTGGAAAATCGACGGAGAAATCGACTAGCCAAATCTCTTACATTTTACGATTGAATTGCTATTTACATAGGTCGATTTTGGTTCAACGATAAAAATCGACTAGCAAATCGACCCGTGTAAAGGCAGCTTAAGCATCAAAAACAACTAGTCGAAAAATCGAAAATGAACGGTTGGTCGACTAGTTGTTTGTGAGCGGTTAGTTGCAAAAGTCTACTAAGTCAAGTCGACTTATACCACATACCGCTAATTGCTTTTCGTGCCACCGCCTACACTGTGAACTTCGTCTTAGCTTCTCGCAAGTATTATTTAGTACTCTCTCTGGTCTTAACGGGGCAAGCTGCACGTTTTTCTATACGAAATAAAATATTCGAAATTTTACGAAAATACTGAGCGAACGTTGCTGTTATTGTTTTTCTGTTTTTTCGTGACTATTCTTCTTATAAGCGGGTCCAAAAGAATTCGATTGGCCGTTGTCGCACATCTCTACATAATACCATAGAATGTCTTCTATGTAGGGATGGTAACAGTTACAAATTTTATTAAAAAAATCAATATTTAACAATTATTCTTTGACTTTTATTTCATTACTCTTTAAATAACAGTTTTTTCTGATTTTTATTTTATAATTCCAAAATAACAATTATTATCGATTTTTATCTAAATAATCGGCAAATAACAGTTATTTTTGATCTTTAAATTATATATCTTAGATAACAGTTACTGAAGGCTTTTATTTATAAAAGTCATAAATATAAATCAGTCACTGACTTTTACTTTTAAAATCGTACTTATAAAAGTCATTTGTATAAGTCGTGGTAAACTTTGGCTCTTAAACTCTTTCTTAACTGCGAATAATGATAATGACTTTTATACGTATGATTTAAAAAATAAAGTCGCTGACTGATTTTTATTGATGACTTCTATAAATAAAAGTCTTCAATAACTGTTACCTGAGACATATAATATAAAAATGAAAAGTAACTGTTATTTACAGATTATTTAGATAAAACACAAAAAAAAATTGTTATTTTACATTTGTAAAATAAAAATCAAAAATGATTGTTATTTTTTTTTAGTTTTACATAAAAAGTACAAATAAAAATTTATTTTCAAATATGATTATCGGTAAAAAAATAAATCAATTGGTATGTGTCACTTAGTTGAAGAACATTTCGTTCATAGTGAATTTTTCAATGACAGTTTTCATCAATAACTGTTATGTTCGGTCCCTGTTTCTATGTACATATGTATAAATATGCTTATGTAACGGGTGATTTTTTTGAGGTTAGGATTTTCATGCATTAGTATTTGACAGATCACGTGGGATTTCAGACATGGTGTCAAAGAGAAAGATGCTCAGTATGCTTTGAAATTTCATCATGAATAGACTTACTAACGAGCAACGCTTGCAAATCATTGAATTTTATTACCAAAATCAGTGTTCGGTTCGAACGCTTTTTTATCGACAAATTTTGTTCAGCGATGAGGCTCATTTCTGGTTGAATGGCTTCGTAAATAAGCAAAATTGCCGCATTTGGAGTGAAGAGCAACCAGAAGCCGTTCAAGAACTGCCCATGCATCCCGAAAAATGCACTGTTTGGTGTGGTTTGTACGCTGGTGGAATCATTGGACCGTATTTTTTCAAAGATGCTGTTGGACGCAACGTTACGGTGAATGGCGATCGCTATCGTTCGATGCTAACAAACTTTTTGTTGCCAAAAATGGAAGAACTGAACTTGGTTGACATGTGGTTTCAACAAGATGGCGCTACATGCCACACAGCTCGCGATTCTATGGCCATTTTGAGGGAAAACTTCGGAGAACAATTCATCTCAAGAAATGGACCGGTAAGTTGGCCACCAAGATCATGCGATTTGACGCCTTTAGACTATTTTTTGTGGGGCTACGTCAAGTCTAAAGTCTACAGAAATAAGCCAGCAACTATTCCAGCTTTGGAAGACAACATTTCCGAAGAAATTCGGGCTATTCCGGCCGAAATGCTCGAAAAAGTTGCCCAAAATTGGACTTTCCGAATGGACCACCTAAGACGCAGCCGCGGTCAACATTTAAATGAAATTATCTTCAAAAAGTAAATGTCATGGACCAATCTAACGTTTCAAATAAAGAACCGATGAGATTTTTTTTTTTATGCGTTTTTTTTAAAAAAAAAGTTATCAAGCTCTTAAAAAATCACCCGTTACATAGCTATTTATGATCAACCCATATCACTGAACAGCTGCAGCATCAACTAAAAAGGTGCTAATTCCAGCAGTCACATTCGGCGGTCATTTTGCGTCAAACACCCGTGCGGAATAGATTAAAATTTATAAAGTAAACATTTGTTTGGCATGCCAAGATTGTACTAAAAAATTATTAAATTTTAGTTGGTGTTAAATGAAAAAATGTCAATACATATCGAAGCGTTGACGCAATGTGCGCCTCTGCTGAAACTGTCCAACAAGCATCGCCACCACAAGAAAAAAAATGTTAGCGTCACATTTCGTCAGTGATCAAAGGCACGAATTTTATTTACATTTCATGAAAATAAAGAAATCGATAACAAATGAAATCAAAGCCAGCATTTGGTGGTAATATCTACTTTTGTGTAACATTGAGTTTGACAACTGGCACACTGCTTCATATTAAATATTTTTGAACTAATAAATTTCGCTATATTTAGAATGGAAGGTCAGTACATGCCCGTGCACGTGTAAATATGTAGTTCAGATGTGTAGGTATTAAATAGAGGTGTAGGTATTAAGTAGAGTGGTTCAAATTTTTTTTTTTGGAAATTCATATACGCTACCTCAAATTATTGCTATTTGTGATAAAAAAAAGAGAAACGTGTTTTTTATTTAAAAAAAAAAAAGTTTTCTTAGAGGTCGCGCGGTCGGTTTTTTATAAAAATTTTATTCTATGATGAGAAACTTGTAATGCTACGCTGATGTTCTCAATTTTTTTATTATCTTGACATGAGCCAAAAATTTGTTTTTTACATTTAATTACTCTGGTATTATTGGGGAACATTCCCTTAATTACATACCTGTCTTGGACAGTTAGAATGGGCCTAGTGCCCGAAAATATGCTCTCGAAAAGAGACTAGTAAAATTAAAATGTTGATACCGAACGATTTACGCATTGTCATGGGTTGGAACTTGTTACCAGGGGGTTTCTGGGGTTGCTAATTAGGGATCTGAAGTCAGTTTTTCGAAATTCAAAATGGCGGATCTAAAATGGCGGTCCATTTTTTTAAAAATTGATAGGATTTGTTCGAAACCCGGCACAAGAGAGTTTTTGTGGTCGCCGATTAAGAATCTGAAGTCAATTAATTTAAATTTAAAATGGCGGATCCAATATGGCGATCAAATTAAAAAAAAGTACTAAAATTAAAACGTTGATACTGAACGTCTTAAACATTGTCAAGGGTTAAAAACGTTTCCAGTGGGTTTCTGGATGTCAGATTTTCAAAATTCAAAATAGCGGTTAAGAGTTTCAAACAAATCCAATCATTTTTTTAAAGTTTGTCGCCATTTTGGATCCACCATTCGGCCAAAATCGCTTAGGCGGTTACAGCGCCAAAAAAAAAAAAAGAGGAGAAGACCCATTCTAGTTGTCCAAGACAGGTGTGTAATTAAGGGAAAGCTCCCCAATAATACCAGAGTAATTATATGTAAACCACATTTTTAGCTGGATTTTAACTTGTCAAGAAAATACAAAAATTGAGAACATCAGCGTTTTTATAAAAAACCGACCAGCGCGACCTCTAAGAAAACTTTTTTTTTAAAAATAAAAAAATACGTGTCACTCACAAATAACAATATTCTGATTTAGCGTTTATGAATTTTCAAAAAGAGTGTTTTTATGAACCACTCTAATCGGTATATATATAGGCATAAATTCAGTTTTGGTGATAAATTCTATGAATTGATTTATGCACAAAATTTACTCAAATGTTTTTTGTGGTTTTGCCTCTTTTGAAGAGGGTGTGTCATATGTATACAATTTTACGAACCTACACCTTTTAGAGACATTAACCAAATCTGATCAGAAATATCTCCCAAGGAGTGGTATAAACCAAAACTAACGGCTATAGCGCGGTCGACTTAATATGTACTAAGCCATGACAGAAGAAATGTTCCAGGTTACCTTTATTTTGTTCGCGAGCGGCGAAGAACCAAAATGCCTCATAAATACGTAGTCGATTCCAATATAAGTCCGATTTAGAGGATTTAGTCAGAACTTATAGGACGTCGTTTCTTTAGATAAAAAAACCTGTAATGGGAAACACTTCTGAAAAAGTAACTGAGCAACTCTCCTTAGTCAGAAGTTACAGGATTTATACTATGTTCACGATGGAATATTAACTCATTGGGGTGTTTAATAAACTCAGAGTTTAATTGAAAAGTTTTTTGTTTACTTTTTCTTATTCACATTTAGCTTGTACCCGTACTCCAGGGTTTGTACAGAAATAGTCCGAAGTAGCCGTGGTGTGGAAAAAAAGTGACTTTTCATGCTGATTTCAACTACACCAAGACTATTTGTCGCAAATAAAAACTAAAGCCAATAAAAGAGGTTGAAGTTAAACTTTAGCATTTTTTATATTTATAACATCTCAGAAACAATTTGAACGACCGCAAAAGTATTGATGCTAATTTAAAGATAATTTAAATACCTTTTACGCGACGTATATGGTATAACTCGTTATAAACCAATTTTAAATAAACGCCATTTGTATATTTTTTGGTTATTCGGTATTTCTGGCTTAAAAATATAAAAAAGGGAGAAAATTATGTACACCAAGTGAAAGACACCCTAACTACCTTTATTTTGACGTCATTAGTTTTTTAATATGTTATGTTGTCCAGAAAATATTAATATTTAAAAAAATGATTATATAGTATTATTCCGGAGTTTTTCTTCCTGTGAATTTATGAAAAGTGTCAAACGATAGGCAGAACAAGCAAAGCAAAGAACCTTCCACATGTTAAAAAATGAAAATAAGCAATTAAATATGTGTGGGTGAAACTATCCCTGCTTACCACGTAACGGTAGTTTTGCGAATGGGGAAAAAACTGTGTGATTTGAGCGATCTCAGGAAAGGAAAATCGTAAAATGTAAGTTGGTAAAACAAAGTTCACAGATATGCGATAATGTACACAAAATTCTGAAGTAGGGCGTTCTTGAAAAATTTTCTAAGATAGGGCGTTTTCAAGCTGACCGCCGAGATAGATCGATCTTCCACTCAGCCACCGAAATAGAATAAAAAACATTATTTTAGATTTTTAAACGTCATCCTTGCATGTAATTTTTCTCCAATATATTTGAATCACATGTGAGATTTTGCTTTTCTCATATGTATAAGCATTTAAATCAGCGTGTATCATAATACCTGGACTCTGGCGCTACATAACGGGAAAATTTTTTGAAAAATATTTCCGCATGTGCAGCTAATATACAATGAAAAAATTAACCAAATCGAAGCATAACTAACATGGATATATCACTTGTATTTCTTAACTATAAAGACTTTCCCTGAAAATGCCCATACAAAATGTATACACATGAAATCATGTCTCTTTGAAACCGTTATTAAACACTCTCTGAGAAGTAGGTACATAACACAAAAATAAAAAATTGTGGAGGCGATATATTTAACGATTTTCTCCGGAGACTTACAATAAAATTTAGCGTGGGTTTTGTAGAATATTTTCTATATTAAGGTAACGATATATAAACCGATTTTAGAACTAAATGGAAATTTGTTTTAAACAGTTTTTAACCTTCTCTACTAAAAAAAAAACCCGCGTAGAATTTGAGTTTGACTAATGTATGATACTATGAACCTGGTAAGGTTAAGGCCAACAGATGACCGTTTCACTGCGTAATATTTTGCATTAAATATTCCCTTGTTAATGAGTATATCAAAACCATATTTTTTTTATAGAAACTATAGCTTTAGATAAACTCAGCGAAGGCAAACTTAACTTGCTTACACTAATGAGACTTACCTGGCCAATATCTAAACTTCTACTAGACTTCTTTGAGCTGTAATATTTTTTTATCCGAGCGCACTTGTGCACAAGGTCAACATCTATTTTTTAATGTTAATGTTTGTTTATTAATATCTTCGCCATAAACCTAAAGGATGTTTTAAGTTTCCCATCAAAAAGTGATTACTCATTACTATTTGTCATACTTTTATGACCTTATGTCAACGCAAAAAGTTCCTTTCCCCATTTGCAAATCTTAAAAATCCAACACCATTTTTGTCGTGTATTTCTATGTATTTTTTTTGCAAGAATTATGCAAACATACACACCCACGCGCACACACACACACACACACTCACGTAAACACCTCTACGCGAGTCTCAAATATTAGCACCGCTTGGGAAAGTTCAATCGAATGCGTCCCTTCTAATCAACCGCCAAATTTCAGACTAAACCAGCGCATTGAAATTATTACCTTTGAAAGCCTGCGCCTATTAAGCACCCAACAACAAACAAAAAATCAAACCAATAACAAGAAGAAGAAGAAGAGGAAAAAAACATGCAAACAAAATACTCAACTGTCATAGGGGAAAACCAATAGCAAAGCCCACAATTGCTAATCGCTGCGAGTTCGTCAGGTCGCCTGTCCTGTCCGTTCGTCCGTCGCATAGAGTTTTCCGTTTGTTCTATGGCGCTGATGAACTGTAAATTGCGGCCACTAAGCAGGGGGCTGACTGGGTTGGTAGTTACTTTTACACATGTGTACATATGTATGTGTGTGTATGTGCATAAGTATGTTTGCATGCATTTGTAGTTTGATCACCTGCTTGACTAGCCAGTGCTTTCACTTTTTTCGCTGTTTTATTTATATTTTGCCTTTTCACTTGTTTTTCGTGCTCTATAATGTACACTCGTATGTATGTATGTATGTATGTATGTGCATTAGAGTGTCCATCGCAAATGGTTTTTTGGAAATTTCAAGATCCTACCCCCCTAATTTTATTCGTTTTTTATGACAAATATTATTGCCTATTTTTATAGATTTTTTTAAGGTTATACAGAGAGAAAATACGATTTTGTAAATTTATGAGTTTTTGAATAACTATTTTGGCTCCGAGAAGAGGATTACGGGCCTTTAAAAAGGCATATAATAATCTATTGTCTTAATTTATCAAAATATACTATCTAAAATTAAATCTATTTTTAAATAAACTGATAGCTCATTTATTGTAATCGCATAAAATTGTCGAAGTTAGGCGACTTTTCTTAAATACGGCCTTGAATGCACATATTTTGTGTATGTACCGGATTTTCAGATTTTTTTGAGCAATGTGGCTGAAGAATTCATCAATATTTATTCAAAATTGATATATACAATCGCTCTTTAGCAAAAAACTGTCTATTCAAGAAATTTTAGGAAAATGGGAGTGGCACCGCCCACTTACATCATATATGTGTATCTCACAAACTACTTGTCAACAAGCCAAGTCCGACAATAGATTATTATATACCATTTTAAAGGCCTCTTATCAGATCATATTCGAACCTTGAAGTTGAATTAAAAGTAGTCATTTAAAAACTCATAATTCTACAAAATCGTATTCTCTGACCTAAATCGACAGGTCGCGACCTCTAAACGACCTTTAAAAAATCTATAAAATTAGGCAATAATATTTCTCATAAAAACGAATAAAATTAGGGGGTAGGGTCTTGAAATTTACGAAAAAAAAAACATTTTCGATGGGCACCCTAATGTGCATATGTCTGTACATTTTACTGTTCATTGTCATTGTATAAAAATAACATCAGAAATTCCAGTCAATGCCATTTGCAGTGGTGTTTGAGAACATTTATTTGCTTATGCCCTTTTTGTGCGCCCCTTGCTGGTAATGTTATACACATAAATACATACATACATATGTATAGGTGTCTACAAACAACTTTACAACGAGACATTGACATAACAATGAATGACTCCTACCTCTAACTCTAACTTCCCCATTCACCTACAAATCACTGCACCTCTACCTTACTCAACACCTAAGTAAATCCCAGCTGATTTGTTTAGTTGGCTGCGGCTTTTTAACACAGTTGAGGCGGGTGTTTACTGTTTTGTTTTTAGCTACCGAGTTCTTAGCGGTCATGCATGCAGCGCTAAATCTTTTCGACTCTATTTCATGGTAGTCAGCGAAAGCAAATCAAAGGCGTAATTTTCCACACGGTAGTTGCATCGTCGTCGCTTGTAGACAATGGTCGGTCAACTTAGTGGGCCATAACTTTCGATTGGGCAAGAATTCGCTGCGTGTTTGGGCAGGGGTGGTTGAAAATTGCTTTGGTTTAGGAATTCCTTTTCAGAGTGAATGAGCACGTATACGTGCACGTGTTTGTATGTATTTATGTATGTATATTTGTTGTAAATACTATGTATTGTTGTGTTAACTGCAACATTGCGGCAATCGCTTAGTCGTGACATTGATATTGTAGCTAATCTAATATCGTACAGTGGGACGAACTTTGCAAAATTTTTGTAAAATTTTTTATTAGCCCATTGATTTCATACATGCATGAGGCCTAAGTATACTTACTGCTTTAGATCAAAGGTTCCCAAAATTTTTTTTCTGATAGACCACTTTATATATTTTTCTACCATATATCCAAAACTTGTCAAAGAATGTGAAGATTAGATCTAACGATGGAAATTTGCGGAAAAAGAAATATTCTTGTGTTCTATTAATTAAAATGTAATGATTACTGACTGGCAAGTTTTTATAAGTAGCACTAGCTGACCTTCTTAAACAGAGTTCGTAAAGCCGTTAAAATTTAAAATACGCGTGCCTATGAGGAGTTATATTTTTTTTAACTCCTTGAGTTGAAGTGTTGAAGTTTGCAAACTCTCTCTTAAATTATACTAATCAAAAAAATTAAGGGAGGTTTTAAAAAAAGAAAATTAAAGTTAAATAAACAGGCTATCTGGTACATGGTCCAACTGAAAAAATTTGTTTCAAGCTCGTGGAGCAAAAATAGCGGAAGATTTGCAAAATATTTTTTTTTTCGCGTTATCTGTTAGGATTGCCTGAAAACAGTAGATCCTAAAAATTTTTAGCCCAAAAATCTGAAAATTACCCAAATAGAAATCATCGACAAATTTTGAATATTTTTGCTCATTGAATTTTTTTGAGTAGTGTATTATCTTCTAACTTTGATAGATAAAGCCAAGTCAACATGTTTGTTCCTGTCGAGTCTACCGTAGCCGCTGGGGGTCCACCTGGACCAAATTGGGAATCACTGCTTTATATGGGTTTTAACCCAATGCATGATCCATACAATTTTTAAATTTATTATAGGAAAAAACACGTTTTCGATCGCCTATAAAATTTGAGTGCCGTAAGTTAGGCAGTATTGCAAAGGCATCGATAATATGTATATTAACAGATTGTCTTCGCTCCTCCTTAGAAAGAGACTCTAGATATAGCAGATAAGCAGATATACATAAGATTCTTGGATTTTTTACAGTTTTGCGGTGTATACCTTGGATTTTCAACGTAAAATTGGTTGGCTGTACAGTACAGTATTTGTTTTTTTTTTTTTACAGTGCACGTATGTCCCTGCAGAAAAAAATTATCGGTTGATAAAAAATACCCCACTTGTAGTTAGCTTTTTTGCGGGATTTATATAAAATATATAACTTGTAGTTAGCTACAAAAAGCTAAACGCGTTTCTATTTAAATATCCTGCACTTCGTAAATACTTTTTCGAATTGAGGACAAATAAAAGGAAGATCGAAATATTATCATTTTGAAGTTATGCCTGACGGAGTAGGAATATGGGACCACCTACAGCCGAATAAGTAAACAAATATGAAATGTAATAAAATAAATAAATAATAATAATAATAATAGATTGGCGCTTACACATATGTTAGTGTTTGGCCGAGCTTCTCCTCCGAATTGTGGCGTGCGCCTTGATGTTGTCACACAAAGCGGAGGGACCTACAGTTTTACGCCGACTCCGAACGGCGATTGTATTTTTATGAGAAGCTGTTTTTCATGGCAGAAATACACTCGGAGGTTTGCCATTGCCTGCCGAGGGACGTCCGCTGTTAAGAAAAAAACCTTTTTCTATATTTTTTGCGATGTTGCTTTGACCAGGGTTTGAACCCAGGCGTTGCGGAGTGGAAGCGCGCACTGCTTACCACTACACCACAGCGGCCGACAATAAATAAATAAAAAATTCAAAAAGTAAAAAAAAAAAAAAAATATTTTGGTTTTCCTATTGATATTTTATGTCCAAAAGTACTTATGTAGTTACATCAAATGCAGATGTAACCACTCTTGACTATTTCGCGGCCATCGCCATAGAAATATAGTTAGCTTTTGTCAAGGCAAATATACAGATAATAGTGACTTTTCGCTCCTTACTAATCAACTTCAAGTTGGCTTATAGTTAGATACATTTCCTGCAAGGGTATTCACATAATATATGCATGTATATGTATGTATGATGCATATACTACATTAGAATTACATACTGGTTGAAAATGGTTGTGCAATGAATGGTGTTTGACTAAGTAGCAGCTAAGCTAAATTTTCGCCACCCTTTTATGCGTAATTGGCGCTACATAGTAGAACTAGATTTGTTATATAAATGTACGAGCGCGATTCTCGCTACGCCTTATTATAGTAAAGTTATTGTTTTTCCCAAATTATAGGTATTGAAACAGACGAAAATCTAATATATAAAAATCTCGTGCCACGGTGTTAGTGGTCGAACTTCTCCTAAACGGCTTGACCGATCTTTATGAAATTTTTTGAAAGTATATTTCATACCACTAGGTGCAGGGGGCGTGGCCCCTCCCATACAAACCAAATTTTTCATACTGCATTATGGAAGTGTTCATGGTGGAGTACTCGAACATGGTATGGAGATATATGAAAACAATCGCATACTCATGGAGAAAAATTGTGGTTATTGGAAAAAGGGGCGTGGCACCTTCCATACAAACCTAATTTTTCATACTGCAGTGTGGAAGTGTTCATGGTGGAGTGATCGAACACGGAGAAAAATTGTGGTTATTGGAAAAAGGGGCGTGGCACCTTCCATACAAACCGGATTTTTAATATTGCATATCTCTGGAAGTGTTCATGGTAGAGTACTTGAACATGGTATGGAGATATATGAAGTCAATCTTATAGTCTAAGAGAAAATTGCCTCTATTTTGTAAGGGGGCGTGGCGCCTTTCAAATGCACTGAAGTTATTACGTATCTTTGTATGCATACATACAAACTTCTTTCAGGGAGACTCGATCCAACGACCCGAGGTGACTCAGCCAGTTGCCTACGCACCGTGCTAAGTTCGCCTTGTAAATTCTTGTTGCTTTTTTCCACTTTTTCATTTGTTAAGCCAACTATTTACAATCAAGCGCAGCTTTTCCAGGGCTACTTAAACTTGTGGTCGTTGGTTTTGTTAATAATTCTATTTCTAGGATGTTTAGCTTTTAGGTGTGATCGTCCTTAACTTATTTGTTTTTGTTATTTTTTGGCCTTATAACAATTATATTCAACAATTTTTATTTCTTTAATGCACAACTATTGTGGAAAAGCAACAAAAAAAGCTCCGTAAAAATTGTTGAATATAATTGTTATAAGGCCATAAAATAACAAAACCAAATTATTATTAAATTTTTTTTTTTATTTCCAGACCTTCGATCGCAAATTTAATAATGTGTGTAACCATCGAATACAGCACGTTTTGGTATAATCGCTTTCAACAATTTGTCGGTGTTAGAATTTCATTCATTTTTTCGAATCGAATGGAGATTAAAAATATCTGCATACGTACATATGTTTGTATGTAGATCCGCGTGTAAACATCGTTCTACATATTAATTCATACTCGTACAAAATTCGCTGCCACAAAAACGCCACAAAGCACGCAAGTGTTAGTTTTTTATAGTTCATGATTTGTTTTCGTCCTTATTCGCGTTTAATGACCGTGAGTTTAGTTTTAAAACACTTTCTATGATATTTTAAGCATAAACAATGTACACTATGTCATAAAAAATCCAAGGTCTTGGCTCCTAAATAAATGAACACCAATTTTAAAAAGCTGTTATTAAATTATGTATGTATGTGTAAATCTTTATTTGGTCAAATCTGTCAATCAATTTGCAACCAACTTCCCAATGAACTAGAGCCTTGAAACTTTCAACATAGCTCAGAACTTGAACACAATACAGTACGAAATTCGCGACGATGAGAAAATGGACAAATATTTTGGGCTATTTGGGTTGGACCTACGAATATTGGCACCCAAGACCATGATTCGCTCTTACAATGCAAGAACGACTACTTTCATGACAAGAAACTAGAAACTAGTTGGGGTTCTTATGAGACACTATCTCACATCATCTCACGCATTCAAGATAGGACTGGAACACAATTAAGAAGCATGCCATGTGATGATGGTACCTCCAAAGGCACATTACAAAATCTCCTACGACACTGTCCAGCTTTCGTTAGATCAGAACTGAGCTACTATGTTCTTCTTAATTCTCAGGAAAAGTAAATAAAATTACGATATGCATTAAAATAATTAAAACTAATTCCATTCTTATCCAATGGCTAAAGAATTATCATTCATATCCACTAAATTATTTTCACACAACTTGGAAGTTGTCATGTCGATACTCATATCAATATAGCCATTCATTTAAATTCAATAAAATTCAAAGCCAATTTAATCCATTCATTTGAATTTGAATGATTCATTTGCTCTTTTGAGTGGATTAATGCAGATGTCTAATATATGCATATGTATGTATATGTACAGTGGCGGTCAAAAATGGATAAATGATGGTTTGCTTTTAATATTTAAAATGTTTTTCAAGCTATTTTTTTTATAATTTTTTTTATAAAAATATGGTTCATGCCTTAACAAAAACCATATAAATCACACTTTCAAACTTTATACAGAATTTAGAAAAATTCGAAAAAACTTTATCTGAATTTCGAGCTTTATAACCGAATTTTTATAAATTTTTCGGGTACAGGCTTATAAATTTTGCTGCTCAGCTTTTGCGGTTTTCTTCTTATAAATAGTGAAATTTAGGAAAGCTGGCGTTGACATTTTTATTTTTTTTCGCAAACGGTGTTGCGCACATTCTTCCACAAGAAATTCATGTTTATATGAAAAAAAATTGCAAAACGCCATCAACAAAAAAAAAATTATAAAAAGTCAATAGGATTTTTAGCCGCTCAAAAATTGCATTTATTTTACAAAAATTTTATAAGCCTTTTAACTGCATACCCAAAAAATTTATAAAAATTCTGTTTAAAAAGCTTGAAATTTAGATAAGAATTTGTGGACTTTTTCTAAATTCTGTATAAATTGTGGAGTGTGATTTATATGGTTTTTGTTAAAACAGGAACCATATTTTTATAAAAGATGTCAAACAAAACACCATTCATCCATTTTTGACCGCCACTGTAAATGTATGTACGTATGCTCAAGTAGTGTTATTTTGCCCCAGTATTCTGACGCCTCCACAGAATAGTAAATTGTGTACGTAATTGTGGTTGAAAGTTAAAGTGAAATAAATTTACTAGCTTGGCTTAAAATAGCAATGCAGTGGCCAAACAAATTAGAAACACACAAACAAACTGTCATGGTAGCCACAAGCAAACATACATACATATGTACGTGTGTACATAAGTACTTTTTATGAACCAAAAAATTGGTTGTACCTCTTTGCCTAGTCCATGTAAATATGTTAGTCCTGAGTGTCTGGTTACAGTTAAATGATTTCAGTGGCTACTCAAATTAAATTTCCCGTGCAAATAAATGCAAATGAAGAGAAATCGATTTAGCAGTCAATTGCCGCGTATAGTTGAAGTGTCGAAAAACTATTAAACGTACGTTTAGTGGCGAAGGCCTGGCATTTATTTTATATTATTGTTGCTGTAATCAAGTGGACGCTAGAGAACTTGTATATATGTACTGGCACTTGTAAATAATAGACCGCTAATTTGTTACCTTATCGGAGAGAGCAAGGATACATAACAGGGCTGGAAATAAAATATGAAAATATTTATTTGGCAACGGCCACCTTTTTATTTTGAATATATAAAAAAATACAAAGTTTAAAATAATTTTTAGAGGTCGCTAGCAAGTTTAAAAAAATGTATACCAATGAAATTTGACGTACTATTATTAAAAACTTTTCATACATATAAATTCATAGACATCGCCAAATAGAGATGTATCAGGCTATATCAAGCTTAAAAGACTGTCTTTAATTGGTTTAAGTTTTTTTTCTTAATAATGCTTGTTTTTATTCTTCCTAAGTTCTAAATAGTTAACACTGGTTTACAAATAATTATCTTGAAAAAACGACAAGAAGTTCATGTACGTACATACAAATGGAGCTAATATGGAATTCCTAAGCTGAAACGCATTTTTAATTTTCTTTCTGTGTTTAGGTTTTTGATATAATGGATCAATACAACGAGGACTGCGTTTAAAAGACAATAAAAATACAAACGAAATACCACTTGGCTTAATCATACGAATTTTGTTGATTTTTTTTTTTACTTCTGAAAAATTACTGAAACATTTTTGTGGATGTCTTTATTTTGTACGTATAACAAGATTAAGAGGTGTCCCAAACAAAATTAAGATTTTCATATATTCAAACACCACTCTAATACATACATATGTATACAAAACTATTACCAAAAATATATTTGAAATGGAACGATAAACTATTTAGATCTACATACATACATACATACATGTCGTCACCTGGATAAATACATATGTAAGTGTCGCATGTGAAAATTGGGCCAAATTGAGTTAGTAATGCAATTATACTAAATTAGACAAGATATTTGATATGGCAGAATCCCTTTTTGGGCATCGTCTTTAGTTTTCCAGAAATTGGGCTTCATGCGTAAAAAGTGAGCTTAAGCTTAGAACCAATTTTTGCACTGATGAAGTGAGCTTAAGCTCAAGGATTTGATAAGCTCACTTTTTGTGCATGGGGACCCCAAATTGACGCAAATTTTTTCGCTAATTTACTAAAAAAAATTTATCACACCTTGCCATAAGTGTAAGATACGACATAATTCTACAAAAGAAAATCTTTCATTAACTCGAAAATAATTAATAATAAACAAGAGCACGACATTCGTAAACTTGTAACATTCTTTGAGACGATATATGCTTAAGATTACTTATAATATTGTCAAATGAGAACAACAATATAAATCGGTTTTTGCAAAATTTAAATGAAATAATTTTTAATTTGTTTTTAATTATTATTTTATTCCATTTCATTAAAATTTTTTATTTCATTTTAGCCAGCTTTTTTTAATTTTTTCTTTGTTTTTGTTTAATATTCTAAATTTTTTTAATACTTACCATGCGTTATACTAAATTTACATGTAGCCAGTAAATACACAATCTGCTCATTTCGTTTTCCGATTTTGTACATAATTTTTTTTTATTTTAAATAAAATTGTTTACAAACAAAAAACAAAACATTATTTTTTAATTAACAATTAGACATTTTTGAAACTTCATACACATATTGCATTTAAAAGTATCGTAAACTAAATCATATAATTGTAGGTTGAATTGGCTTTCCATCTGCCTTTCAAGCGTGCTCCAGTTATCCAGCTTTCAAGACTCGGCCTCTGCGAAAATATGAGTAGATTAACTGTTAGTATTAATACATAAAAAATGAATTATTAAAGCAACAATTGTTGTAAGTGTCGTAGTGTCTCAATGTCGTAAAATTTTTCAAAGTTAACAACGGTTAAAATGGTTTTTGGGGATTTTTAGGTGATTATATATTTCTATCAGTCAAAAAAAAAAACATTTTGGCGTAGACGCAAATCTTTTAAAAACGTTTCACCCAGTATTTTGCATTGAAAAATTCTACGAATTTAAGACGTTACGACGCTTACCATCACTTGTAAATACGCTAAATATATATACATAGGTGTGTAGATAGGCTTAAGGATATACATACTTAAGTATCAAAAAAATTTCGACCCTGTTTTCTCAAGTATGAAATCAGGCGCTGATTTTAAAAGCATCAAAGGCAATATTTATTTCGGGAAAAATAAAATAAGAAGAAGAATAGTCCCTTAAGTAGACAAGCAGGAGAAGAGCCCTTTAAATAGACTAACATGAAACTTTTGTTTCTGAAAAGTTTGTACATCAGACTCTTGGAATATTTATTTATTTTTTTTCAAAGAAAAAGAGGCAAACAAGCAAAAATTTTAGAATATTCTACAGTCGCTTAACATTCATCGATCAAATTTATATTGAGTCTATCCACAAAGCAGACATAGTTCTAGGCCATAGGCTGAGATAATTTCAACCAATAGGCTGTTGAGAGACTTGCAATTGAGGAGGTAGATGCAATAAGGGATCAAAGTGCCTTTTTTGCGTCAAGAGGCTTAGTAGAAAGAACGGCCCCTCCTCTATGTCTCCTCATAATATTGACTTGATATCTCTTAATATAACTTCGCAAAATTAAAAAATTTAAAACTTTAAGGGCCGTTTGCACTTTGTGTAGTTAACGCTAATCGGAGATTTGCCCATACGTAGAACAGGATTTTATATGAGCGAACGCTATTCGAAGTACACTTCCCGTATCTAAGAGTCCTCAATTGCATTGAATGCCAAGTAATGATTTTTGTTGGCGACACCTGATCTTTGTTTGTCTTTGAAGATCTTTGCAACCAATTCTGATGACGGATGCTTGTTTTTGAAAAAAGTTCAAACTTTAAATGGGAAAAAATTAAAAAAAAAAAATTGATTCTGGGTAAATTTTTTGTTCAAACCTGTTGTAAAACAATTACGCTACTAATGAGGAAAATCGATGGATAAATAATAAAATTATAGTTTAAAAAACTAAAACCTCGCTATTATAATTTCCATTTGTACTGTCAATCGCTGCATCTGTTAGGCGCATCAATATTACATAGATGTAACTAACCGTGCTAATAAAAGGGAAAAATGATATGAGCACGCAATAATATTACTCATACGCCATGCGGACTCTTTCCTTAAGTGCTCTTTCCAGCTCTATAGAAAAACGAAAAATTCTTATAAAATTACGCACAAGAAAAGGAACAGAAATATTCTTCTATCAAAGTTTCTAAAATCAGTTTGCAGCTCTCAAAAAAAAAAATGCTCGTACATTTATTTCTTCAAGAAAATTTACAGCAAAAGCAAAGTACTTTTTCAAGCAACAGAAATTTGGAAAAATATTTCTTGTGATTTTTTGTGAGAGCTGAATTCCAAGCTTTACACAGAAATTGTTGTTTTTAGATTTTTTCCCTGTTAAATTTTTGGATTTCTCTCACTTTCCAATTCAAATAGAAAAAAAAAATACTTAATAGAGTTTTTATAAAATACGTAAGTGAGTATGTGCACTTACCAATAGCGTATTTTTTGCAGCATGCTCGGTTTTAAAGTTGTCAAGTGGCAGCGGAAAATTTTGTAAAAAAAGGAGCATATTGGTAAAAATTTCCTATCATATTTATTTATTTAACGTGCAACATGCGATAATGTAAAGGGTTTGAAAAATAGGCGACAGTGCAATAAACAAGCAATGAGCATGCGTGAATGAATTTGTAGCATAATGTGAAAATATTGAAATTTTAAAATAATTTTTTTTAAATAAATGTATCTACCGTTCATAATTTAGTATGTGTAAAGTTTTCTGGTTTTTAAAGTTTTGAGAAAACAAAAAAATTTAATTGTTTTCTAATAATTTATTACGACTTTGTGTAGAAATAAATATTCTAAGAATATTATGGCCTAAGTATTAAACGTGAAATAAAAAAAGTAAATGAACTTGCATGACACAAAAAATTGTTTTTTTTTTTTAAGTTCTGAAGTAAGTTGTTTCACCTTCTATATCCGTTTGTTCAGTTCACCTGTGGTGCTGCAGACGTGTTTCCTATCAGCTAGAATGTTCATCTGTTATCTATCGATTTGGTAGCTATTATTATATTATTCCATTTAATTTTTTTTTTTTGTTTTAAGCTGTAACTATGTATGAAAATTGCAAAATAAATTAGTTTTGCTCAAACGCGTACGTTGACAAACTGCGCAGACATCAGAATTTTGGGGTGTAAAATTTTCTGGTTTTTGCGTATGAAACGTTGTGTTTTTTTGTATGCCCTGCCATATATTCAAAATTGAACGCAGAAAATTTTACTACTTTGAATATAAAATTGCACCACATGATTTCCTTTTGTTTTAGCAAATTTGGCGTTGTCTTTTACAATGTTTTAATTTTTGTACATACATACATATGTTAGTAATAAATATTTAATGACTGGATGAGTATAAATTCATAATAATAATTTTAGAAAATAAAAATTTTACACACTAACTAAGCTTATTTACAAAATAAGTTACTTTTTAGTGATGATTTGATTAATTTGGTGTGTATTATGAGAGGATATCCTAAGATAAGTAGAAGCCGGCATGGCTATGGAAAGAATTAGAGCATCCAACCTTGATTAAATTTCAAGTTATATTATGAGTAGAGTTCTGCTTTTAGGAGGCACTAAAACAGGGTCTGAAATGCATCCTGGAGGAAAAAATGACGCTGTTCTGTAGACGTAGTGCCTATTTCGGATAGTCAAACAGCATTCTTGTCGCTGGTCTTAAATACAGCCGCAAACAATGAAACTACACAATCAAGCCCAAGAGGACCTCAAAACCCTCACTGGGTACTAGACGCTACACTATTACCTTCGCTATCAACTTAGTAAAAGTTTTTTTTTTAGAAACATACGTCTGTCGTTTTTCTAAGCTGGACGAAGAAACGCCCGAACACATTATCTGTCAATGTGACGGTCTGTATAGGTGCAGATTAGCTTATTTGGGTGATGCTGCACTTAATCCATTTGAAATTTGAAACAAAATCACCATGGAAGTGCTAGGCTACATTAAAAACCTTTACATAAAAGGTAGAGAGGCATGCGTTCTTCCCCTTATTTGCAGATCAGTGTTGCCAGTTTAGCGTACTTCTACCTAGGTTTAGGGTTGTTCTGGACTAAATATTAGGGAGCAAATTAGGAACAAAATATCTTTAAGGATTTTTTTCCAATATCAAAATGTTATTTTTTTATTATAAGACTAATCAAAGAAAAATGCAACTTTCGAGCAGAATTATACTGCATGTACTATGTACGAATATGTAATGAATATATTTATATAAATTTATTTTGGTAAGATAAAACTACACAAAACGTATATTTGGTTCATGGTAAAAGACTAGCTAGAAATGGAATGTATTTTTGTTCTCGCATCCCCATTGAATAATTAAGCTATTCAAATTTATTGCGAGAGAAGGAGTTCATCACAATGATATGTATCATCGTCCATCAACATAGCGTAGACCGTTTCAGAGTTGAATCGTTTCAGCATCGAGGGGGTTGGTTCAAATTTGCCACATTCAGCGTCAAGGATGCAGCGGACATGTAAAATCGCGTCGACCATCGCACGCAGACATACTGATCCGTAGCTTAGCCTTGATAATATTGACTATTGAGAATACACGTTCGACTGCAGCATTCGTGATTCATGGTAGACACAACAGCCCAAGGAAAAGCTTTGAAATGTTAACAAATTTTTTATTGCCTCCATCGTCTGTGAGCTCATTGACTTCTGCCCAGGTAGAATTCAGTGCTCGATATATTCGTTGATCAGTTGATTGAGAAATTCATTGATTACAGCCCCACAATACTAGATAGCTGTGTCACTAGCCTGGATACAACCTTGGACACCCACAAACTATAGGGCTGTTCAGGACGTTGCAGCAATGGTCTTGGGTTTGCAGTTGGAATTGCATTTGCAAATTTTATGCTTGCTGCCATGTGCATTTTATTGTTGTGAATTTACAAATGCCACGAATATGCATACGCACAAGGTTTTTTAGGGGGAAATGAAATTATCTTAGGGTGAAGTTATATAAACCATCTGGCAACACTGTTGCAGATATGTATGTATAGCCGAACAAAAGGTCTGAAAATCACTAACGGATCTACTAAGATCTAACCATATTTTGGCGATGGTACAGCTGAAACGGGTCTCCGAATCCGCAGCTACTGCAAAAGCAGCATTCTAGACCATAACTCAAAAAGCAGGATTCTCCACTTCATTGTCGAGCGTCCATATCTGACATATTTTAGATTCCATTCAGGGATGCTACTCTAGGAGAAGTTTAGGGATATATCGTAGTGCCCCTTGTCCAGCATAAGCAGGTTTATAGTATAATAAAAAAGATTTGAAGACAACTTAGGATCATTTTCCATAGTAGCTTTTAAAATTTAGCTCCTCTTTCAACACAAATTTTGTTCTCAAAAAATGTTAAAAGCTAATTGAGAGACTGTCAAATTCGAAAATATATATTTATGCTAGTATATCGTAATATGATAAGAGGTCATGAATAAATCAATACTTTTTTGCACGAAAAGTACTTTCGAACTTCGATTGATACCCAAAGAGCAAGCCTTCGGAGTTGTTCATACTACTGTCTTACCAATGATAAGAAACTTAACTTTTGTTAAAATTTTTATTCGATCCTTACGATGTCCACTGCCAGTGCTCGATAGCCATTTCAGCTAATTCAATAGTTCTTAGGCAAGTTCGTGCAAAAATCGTATCGTAAAAAAGCTCAGCTGTACGGTGTTATAATTTGCACTATCACGCTCCATTGTTCCACTGGTTCAATGTTCCAAAGTATCTCCAAATTTCAATACGGGTAGTTTTATTTTACGAGTTCTAAAATTCTTCAAATGTAGAAGCTCTTCTTTATGTTGTGGTCTTGTCGAAAGCTCAATATGGCAATTTCCTTCTGAAGCGCTAACAAAGTGATGTTTTCATGCTATGTTTTCATTCATCTTCGCTGAAGCAATTAACTCGCGAAACTTGGTAATGTGCCTTAAAACTTACATATTTGTGTAAGCTTTTGTTGGAAAGTAAAAGCTCATGCCCTTTTATAATTTTTTTTTGCAACTCCTCGCTAATTAAATTTAACCAACAGCCGTTGAAATTTTGTATTTATCTTTATTTTTGTTATTCTATATTTTAATGCTTTCGCTGCTACCGTCGACTTCATTTTAAATTCAAAAAATTAAATTCCAATAATTCTTTTTTTTTCTTATGCTTAATTCAATACTGTATTGCTAATATTTTTTTAATTCTTTTACAGTTGATTAAATTTTTCATAACTACTAAATTTCAATGACTCATTAAATCAGCATCAAAAAATTTGCATTGCAATTCAATTTATTTAATTTAATTAATTTAATTTTTTTTGATAATTTATTTTCTGCGAATGTCTTTGCTTTTTGAATTTCATATCTTAGTTTATTTGGAAATAAACTCATAATTTTTTACCACTGCTCTGCTGTTAAAAATGTACAATTTCCTTTTTTATTACTTTAAATATATATTTTTTTTAGTTTATTTAATGCTAATTAAAGTCAAAATGACTGAAATCCTAAGTACGTCTATATTTATTTTGAATTTATTTTTTTTAAATTAATTTTATTATTTTTTTTTTGTTTTGTGCCGCACTCAAACATTCATACAATATTTTTGTTTATTAAATTGCATTTATTTATATTTCTTTAGTTACAATTAAATACTAATAACGACATAAAAAATCAGCGCTTGACTTCGAAAATCTCTCAGTATTACAGTTTTCAGTTGACACTATAATTTCTATAGTTTTCTTTTATTCTCAATGTAATACTCTCTTTTCCTTATTTAATTTAAAACTATATTAAATTTATTAAAGTTTTAGTTAATTAAACCTTAATGTTTGTTTTTGCAATGTTTCTAGTTTAAAGTTTAAATAGAGAAAGAAGTATTTGTATAAGTTTTTATGTCCGTATTTTTGCCCTTTAATAAATAGTTGTAATTTATTGAAAATTGAATTTAATTTAGATATTTAAAATTTTTTAAATGCAACTAGTTCGCTTTTTATTTATACATAATATTTTTTGTTATATTCTTTTATCGTTTACATACATAATTGTTGAGAAAATTTTCAGTTTTTTTTTAATTTAATTTTTTGTTAAAAAAAATATTTTCTGAAAATCATCTGCTTCCTAAGCTGAATTTCGGTTTGTAAACACCCACTGTAGGTGGTTTTTTTTTTTTTTGGTAGACACTGTTGACACTCTAAGCTTTTCGTCTTCAGTTTCTATATAGTTAATTGAAATTCATCTCTGCCTGGGTTACATACATATAAATATATATGTGTTTTGCTTTCTCATTCAAGTTACCTGCTATTGCTGAATAGCAACTATTTTTGAATATCGACTCGCTAAGTTCGTATAATCGAATTCGTAAACCATTTTTTTATACAGTTATCCGCACTTTATTTGCCACTTTCTGCCTAACTCTGACATTTTCCTAACATTTGCTTATTTTTAATTTTTCCATTAAATTATATTAATTATCCGCAAGTTTGAGTTATTTTTTTCGTTCGTAAAAAACTAAATTTAATTATTGTTTTTTACTTATGGTTGATTTTATATGTTTTCAAAAAAATTTGATTTAAAAAAATGCAAACTCTATAGATATTCAACGCATTGTTTAGTGTTTTATGTTCATACACACATACATTTTTTGTATTATTACTTGTGGCAGCGTGTGTGCTATTTTGTCTGATTTTTCTTTTTTTTACTTTATTGTTGCTTACATAACTTTTTATTTAACTCCCATTTTGTTTTCCGTTTTCCTTTACTTCTTTTGTTTATTTGTAATTTCTTTTTCATTCGCATTTGCATGATTGGCTCGGCGCATACAGCAGCTCACCGAGTTCACCATTGTCTTTAATAATTTTCTTTAATACAAATTTAGAATTCTGGCTTTATACCCTTTTAAGCAAATTTATGTTCACACTTTGTTTTGCTTAAACGAATTTGAAACTTAGAAATTCATAAAAAAAAAAATTATATCGAAAAAACACAGTACATTCATACACTACATATTCCCTCAAAACGCTTTTTGTCGTATAAAATTCAATTTTTCACCTATAACTTTTATTGGAAATTTCATCAATTACTTATTTAAATATCAATTTATGTATATATATTTACTTAATTATAACTATATATTATAAAATTCTAAAAGTTTCTGATTTTCAAGTTCATAGATGAGTGCTAAACAAAACAAAGAAAACAGTTGGAGAATATCTGTGATAGCTGTGGTAAGTTCGAAAAGAGGCGTAGAAAAAAAAAACACGTAAAATGTTAAACATTTCGAAAGTTGGCAATTTATGCATAAGCGGTTAAAAAAAAATTTACCTCTTTGGAATTTGAAGTTTAAAAGTAGGAAATATTGAAAAAATATAAATTAGGGCAAGCGGAGAGTTAGAAAGAGATATTTTTTTTTTTAATTTTTCACCCAAGTAAATACTAATTTCATAAGGGATGTAAATTTTGCAGCAAAAAAATTGTTCGGATGTTATCCTCCCACTTTTGAAAGCACTAATATGCATGTATATAGAAAGAGCCTAGAAGTATGCAACATAATATGCCCGAAAAAAATTTGCCTTAGTTTGCAGAGGTTGCTGCTGATAAGGAATCAGTCGATTGTTGTGTTATGGGCCTCGGATTAACTCAGCGAACGCTGGAGGAAACCAAGGCATGTGCTACGACGAGGTCTTACTAGCCGAAGGTAGACGGTAGGCGGTCTAGGGGATCTCCTTAGGCTTACGAAGCCGGGTCTCGCGATTCCAGTGGCTGCACTGACAGGGCATTTACCTATCGGGGTTCATATAGTGAGATTAAACATCTTATCGGACCCCCTGTGTCGCAGCTGTATGGAGGACGACGAGGTGAAGTCATCTCAGCATTTCCTTCTAGACTGAGCAGATTTTGCTAGATTTCCGCTTAGGCACTTGGGTTCATACTCTCTGACAAACCATATAGGAAAAAAGCTGGAAAGCGTAAAAGCCCCAGCCGAATCTCTGCTTGAGGATAATTGGAAAATAGTGAATGCAGACCTTTAAAAGTAGAAACATCTTTTAGGAAGAGGTAAATCTTATAACTTACTCATAGAGTAAGAGGAGAATGAAAAATGGCACTCAAGATGACACAACGCCGAAACCGGTTTGTCTCCAAACGAAATTTTATAAGGGGTGACGGAAAATCGTTCCACAATACATCATACTCCTACCCTGTAGGAAATACCAACAACGAAAATGAGAAGTATTACTCATAGTTTGTTTTCAGCAGCTGAAACATCTCTTTGCCCTCGTGGCAAGGGAAAATTTCAATTACAAAGACCTAGAGAGCTTTTCGGAAGTGTTGATGAAATTCACACAGAGGTGGGTGCTAAACTTTGGTCTGGCTAATGCCGGGTAGCTGAGATGATTCCACATCGTCTTTTAAAGAGCTGCGGTCAACAATCGCACAGAAAGACCTTCGAACTTTGCATGATGGGTTTTTTCCCAGTGCTCGCTGAGTCGACTGTGAGCCCATTTGTGCCGGAGGAGGTGCAGATTACCAACGGAACTCCTATGCCCTCCCTGTCCGAAGTGATGGCCTAGAGAGTTTCCTGCCTAGCCATTTCATAAGCGCTACAATTTTTAGTGATTTGACTGTGTCGTGTGTCCCAAAGCACCTTAATTCGGAGTACTCCGAGGCGGTTTAAAGATATTAGCCACCCCAGCGCCCTACTTGCCGCATGGCTATCAGAGCAGATATTTACCCTTCGAGTCACCAAAACATTAATGCATAACAAATCGGCTGCCACTTTTATAGCAACCACCTTTGTCTGAAAGATGATGCGGAGATACGCTGGTCTGAACAGCTTCGATCTGTCTGTGAAATTGTTTATTGGACCGCTACTCCAGAGATTGCCATTCTCCCATTCGCCCCTGTAGAGATGTCCGTTGAGGAGGACCCGTTTGGATCCAGATTCCGGTCCATTTCTTCCCTTAGGAAGTCGAAGCTTTGAATGATTATCGAGTGCCCGCACGCTGGGTTGAAAGAGGACCGAGAGCTTTTGTGCGAACCGCTGCTACTGAGCATAGCATTTAGCGCTAGAGAAGGAGCGGTTCGGAGCTGATTCCAATAAGAGCCAAGAGTAGACTTTACCAGTGAATTCCATGTTGTGAGAGTTTGAAGCGTTCTCGAGGAATCGTGTTTCTTAAATGCAGGTCATATAAACGACGAACAGAACCCTAAATTCTTTATGGATCTTCTTTGGTTTTGGATGGAATTAATTTTGGAATTTTAGGTTTTGCAAAGTTGTGAATTATATTTTGAAGAAATTTTGGTAACGAAGCATTTTTTATGAAAACACGATTTCAGTTCTATGAAAATAACGAATCTTATTTAATTATCCAAAGCACAAGGCACGGTTGTAATTTAGAAGAAATTCCGGGAAATAAGCTATTTTATATAGACCTACAGCTAAGAGTCGGTGGAGAATTGCAGACTGCATTCATGCGCTGCTTTCGGAACGAGCGAAACTCTCCCACCCTAAGTGAAATGGAAAGAACTCTAGTTTATGGATGCAAATAGGCTCCTTTAACAATGACGCAAATTTTAATTCAATTCAAATGCGAAATTTTCGTAGAAAAATTCGGGTTTCTTTTAACTTTAATATTTCTTAGTCAGGGCTTAGTGTGGCGATTCTTTCTAATTTAAAGCTAAAGGCTGAACGTTTAGCGACAGATTTCTCTTCATCTGAAAAAACTGAAAATTTTTATAAAAAAATTAATATTATTTTATGGTTTGGGAAAACACAAATAACAACCCAAGTTTAACTATTTATTTTGCACTCAAAAAAATGATTTCAACGCGTATATATATTAAAAAACGATGCAAGATGAACAACCTTTTTTAGGCGCAATATTCATAGAGACATACAAATGCAGATTCTTTATGCATGGAAGAATTGCGCAGCCCCTATCACCTAGGCATACACTAGTTTTTTTTTTGTTTACTCAGCAAGTGTGCATTTTGCAATACAAAAATATAAAAGTCATAAAAGTTACATTTTACAAAAAAAGTAAAAGCTTTAAAAAATAAAAGTTTTATAAAAATGTTGGAAAATTGCTTATACTTGAATTTGTCTCATGTTTTTTCTTTGTTTAAAATTCTGCCTTAAATACATACATACGTCAAGTACATTTTTGGAGATGGAATTTATGAATTCAATACCTAAGATATTACAAAATTACATTTGTATAAAATCGTAATTATTCATGTAAGTATGTATGTATGTATGTTTGCATTAATTACTATTTTCTTCGTATATTTGTGTTTTCATTAACTATGTATTTATTTATTTACTTTTGCAAACTCATGCTGCACTGTGCGTGCGTGTAAGGATTGACTTTCTATTAGTCAGCAAATACTTATTTTTTTCCTTTCTCAGCGGTGACTTAAGGTTTGAGTGGTTTCTCCCAATTTTTTTTCAGCATATTTGCATTCTTCACAAATTCTTAACAAATCTTGATTTTTAATTTTATTTCATGGTCTTTGTATTTGAGATGTTTTTTTTTTTTTTAAATAAATAATTATCTATTCAACTGTTATTGTTGTTGGTATTGCATAGCTCTGTTTTCGCTTCTTCAATTTTTCATTTTATCATAAGCATTACACTTACAATAGCTACTTTATTTTCTGTGTGTCTGTGCTTATTGCATATATGTACTTGTATTATGTATTAGTTGATAGCGTAGCGTTTTCTTATACTTAGTTTATTTGCTATTGTTTTTTTTTTCTTTTATATTCAAAGCAAATTCTGATTGTATCTATTGCACAAGATTTACGAATAGAAGCAGAATAACCATACCAAAGTAAAGAGAAACTATTAAAAAATAAAGCCAAAAAAGTGTACTCAGTTTCGAAGCGCTTTCGAGCATGAAAGCTCTAACGCTTACACATGCAGAGAAGCTTAAGTCAATAGCGCGCTAGACGACGAAGCGCTTTGACAGTTACGAAGCTCGCAACTTTGTGGAGTGGAAGCTTCTTAAAATGCATGTGTCTGCGGAAAAGCTTTACCCAAAGTACGCTTCATGCTGAGGTTTTTTGTTAAGTTTGTAATTTTCTGGTTTTTTCGGTCTGTTCTTAGTCGGCAGTGGATTGTTTATGGTGAATGGTTTGTTTTTTAATTGTTGTTATGCACCTTACTAAGTTTACTTGGTTTTGTTTGTGTTTTTATGGAGTTAAAAAAAAACTTTCAAGAAAAAAGTAATCTAAATAAAATAAAAGAGTATGGTAGAAGTTTGAATATTTCATCTTTTTATCTTTTAAATTTGGTTTGCTGTACCTTGAAATGAACGAGCGATTTTTTGTTTGGTCCCTTAAACTTCTCCGACAGTTCGGCTGTTTTGCTGATTTTTAGAGCGTAAATGAAATTCATAACCTTTACTAAAATAAGAATTTATTTAAGATAAACAGAACGATAATACCGAAAATTAATTTGAGAACCGGTTAAGGAACTTTCCATTTTTGGAAACGAATGGCGCCATCCTCAGAAACGCTTTCCGTATTCTGGGGTTGGCGTTATTATATGTATATACCGTTGCAGTCTTCTTGAAAAACGTGCAGTTAGTTTATGGAGCTTCCATATTCATTGAGTGAGCTTTCATTGCCAAAACTCGTGTATCTAAAAAGTTTTGTAATAATCATGAAAATTTACTACAATCAAAACTTGCATGGTTTTTAAGCTTACGCTTTCCTCAACTAAGCTTTAGTTGCACTAAGCAAGTTACATTATAGGTAGCGAACGTTGTAGTCCTCTTGAAAAAAGTTGTGCAGTTAGTTTACGGATATACGCATTAAAAAGCTTTCAAATTCATTAAATCGGCTTTCACTGCAATGCTCATGTATCAAAAAAGCTTTGAAATAATCATGAAAGCTTACTGCGATCCAAACTTGCATAGTTTTTAAGCTCAGGCTTTCTTTAACTCTGATTTAGTCGCCTTAGCTTTTGAGCTTTTATCTGCACTAAGCAAGCTATAACTATCTTTGTTTCAAGCTTTAATCTTTATTGAGTAAATTTTCGCTATATATGGCGTTAAGCGTTCACTTGCATTATGTAAGCTTTTATTGGTGTTAATTTCGGGATTTTGACTGTATAAAGTGAACTTTCACTCTCATGGTTTTTTAAATTTTCTCTTACACTAAGAGCCTTTGAGCTTCCACTTTAATTTAGTGACGATCAAACCGAACTTTTAATCTGTGCGCGTGCAGATAAAGTCTACGGAAAGCTTTGAAAAGTATCATCTTCGGACAATGTATTGGTTTTGATTGCATAAATATATAAGCTGTGACTTTATTTATTTATCGCTCCTGCAAGCCTTAAGTGAGCTTTCAATGGCTTAGCTTTTTTGGCTTTAGTATGCTTTAAGTAAGTTTTAACTTGCATTGAGCGAGCTTTCACTTTCATTTCATTGTTATTTCATGTGAATTCATTGTGCTTTCACTGTCTTTGTCTTTGAACTTTTCCATACCTTAAGTGAACTTTCGACAGCATAAGTGAGATTTCGCTATGTTTGTATTTGAGCTTTCACTCACATTAAGTGAAAACGACAGAAAAGGCAGAAACAATTTTTTACAGCCGCAAAAACCACAACTGATTCCTATAAACAAAATTATATTTTTCTGTGTTTTAATTATTTATAGTAGGTATATTTATAAGAAAAATTTAACTCTTTAAATTTGAGAATCGTAGTAAGTTATGAATTTCATTCTACTCACAGCAAAGTCAGCGTACTTATTAATTTTACTAAAAATTGGAAACTTCAATCACCTCAGTAGCCTTATACACAGCAAGAACATGTCGAAATTACAACCACCTACTCTGCCAAGTTGGTAGCTAATGTCCAAATACACAGCTTCCAACCGCAGCCAAACAATAAATCGGTCGATCATAACGCATTTCATTTCGATATACATTTTTGCCAACATCAACACGCAAATATTATTGCTCGCAACCATTTCTCGTTGTGTATGCCACTTATGAGTTTTTCTATATAAAGATATTCCTTCAGGGGGTCTTAACGAGCGACCCACACACACACACACGCGCTAGCGAAACCATACATACGCATATGGTGACGCGTCGTATGCTTTTATGAGCTTTTTGAGGTGTTTGATATTTTTTGTTGTTGTTTATACGAAATTCTCGCGCATGCTATATATTTTTTTGTTTCCTTAATTTCCGTTTGTATTTTTGTTCATTGCGCTTTTCCCAGCTTTTGGGTTATTTATATTGGTTTTGTACGTTTGTTTAGTTGTATTTTTTTTGGGGGGGGGGGGGGGGGGGTTCATTTTAATTCAAGGATTTAAAGCGGGTTTTTGCCGTAATTGATATGCAAAATATCGCATGCAATTTTTTTTTAATTACACGCTTAATTAATTAATTATTATTACTATAAACAAGTGGCAGTTTTAACGGCTTTTTATTAATGGTTTTAAGTGAATATGTTTTTTTGCTTTATTTGTTTGCGTGCGATAATTTGCATACAATTTGCGTTTAATTTGTTTTGTCTTAATGGAAACCTTTTGGAATAGCAAAATATAAAAAATAAAAATTTTTAAATTTTAATAATTTTTTATAAAAATTCAAAATTTTTTCACTATTTTTTTTTTTATTTATAATAAAAAAAATTAAAAAATAATGGCTTTACAAACTGCAACGACATCAATGTATTTTTAGGTTTTTGTTTTTTGCTTTCAAATCTGCTACATTTTGCTAACCTAAGTTGTAATGTATGTCTGCCTATCGTTCTAATCCTATTTCTATACTACCTATTTTCGTAATGATTTCTATTGAATAATTCTATTAAATTATTTACTATGTAAGTATGTATGTAGGTATGTATGCAGCTATGAAATGAACTCTTTTCAATTGGTCTATGCACCTTTATGCCAGTATGTATTTATGTACAAAAAGCAGTTTGCTTGAAATCATTATGATTTCATCTTTTATTTATTTTATATTTCATATTACTAACTTACGAGTACTCCTTACTTTGACATTGAAAGGTAAGACGTCTTTTAAAAAGTGTTCAATAGGTACTAGGATTATTATTTGCTTTAAAACTGTTCGTATGCTTACAATGAGTTAGCGAGCATGAACTTTCTATGGTACCTTGAATTTTTTCTATATATTTTCTCTAGCATAGGGAAGAGCTTTGGTTAAACTAATGTATACCAATGCCGTATTTTAAAAAATTTGGAGGGGGCAAAAACTAAAAAATTTTTTATAAAAAATTAAATTTTTTTTGGCTGTAATTTGCTGAAAAACTTTGAAAACTGTACAGTTATTTGTTTTCGAAAAGCTTTTCATAAACATTAGGTTAAGCTCAATTGAAAACTGAAAAGCTCAAATAAAAGCTGAAAAGCTTTAAGTAAAGATCATAACCAACAGTGCAAGTTCAAAATCGGAATCACATTTTGCTAATATTTTGAGCTTTTATTTGTTGTAAGGAACAAGTAATTTTTAAGCGAAAAGCAAAACCGACTTCAATTCCCATATAAAAATTTAAGGTGATCGTTAATTTCTTCAAGATCCAATGTTCGGATCTAAACCAGTAAGGGAACAACCTTAAGGTGCCACCTTTTCTTCAAAAAAATAATTATAGGAATCGGTTAACGTGGTCCAAAGTTATGCGGTAACATACATAAAAAAAAGAACAGAAACAAAAATTATTCCGACGATTTGATAAATAATTCTTAAGACCGATAGCTAAAAGAACATTATTCAGAAAATTTGGAATAATGCTTGGCGTTCTGGTCAGCTATTTAAATATGAGTTGTTTTGTGTAAAATACAACGAAAGCTCAGGTGAAAGCTCCGTGGCAGATTGTTTCTGTACTCGAGCTAAACGAAATCGTACGACGTTAATGTTTTTAAACCTCAAACCAAGTGACGGCTATTTTTTATATTGAGTACTGATGCTCAGGTGAAAGCTCCGTGGCTGATTGTTTTTGTACTCGAGCCAAACAAAATTTTATGCCATTAATTTTTTTAAGGTCGAAACAAGTTACGAATATTTTTCATTAGTGTTACCGTGCTTTCACGTATTTGTGAAATGAAACTCTTCTACAGCTGTATTTCCAAATAACGATAATTTTTTGAAATATTTCCTTACATTTCGCTGAGAGCTTTTGCAAAGCTTTCGATGTTCACTGTAATGGAGATTAGCCTTTTAATTTTTTTTGCATAGAAACTCGCGTTGTCGTTATCATTAATTGGCAATTAATGCGCTGCGGACCACCAAGAAGTATCAAAGCTAAAGATCATCTAAATTTTTGCATGTTTATTTTCATTAGGCGCATTTTCAAAGCATTTGCTTTAGGGTTTTCATCTGGGTGAGTTAACTCAGCTTAAAACATGTCTGCTTTAAAGCTTTTACTTGCGTTGAAAGTTGTGTTAAGTTTATTCATAAATAATTCAATAAATAAAATTTTGTGAGCTTTCACTAAGATTTTGTAAGCTTTAGGTTTGAGTTTACTTGCATTACACAAGTTTTAGTTTTCAGTTTTCAATTCTAGTAACTTCTTTAGCTTGCATTAAGTGAGCTTTAACTTTTTCCTGGTGAACTATCTTTTACTCTAGATGAGCTTTCACAATTTTTTTAATCTTTCACTGCCTTTGTTTGAAAGCTTTCACTGCTTTTATTTGTGAGCTTTTATTATCTCCAACTTTTGAAAATATATTCATACATTGGGTGAAATGAGTTGATTTATGATTAGTACAGCTTTCTAAACGAATAATACGTACCGCTTTCAAAAGACATTATACGGAGTTCTTATGAGTAGTAAATTTATGAAATAATATATATATTTTTTTTTAATTTAAAAGTGTCGAAGAAAATTTCTTTTTTAATTTTAAAATTTCAAATTAAAACTGCTTTAAATTTAAAAGTTGCAAATTATGTACAATTAGTTTGTTTCGATATATAAAAAACTTAAAAGCTTTAATATATATGGAAAATTTGTGAGAGTTTGATGGGTTTTTGGGCAACTAATATGGGCTACTATTTTCTTCTATAGATTTCGAGTTTATTTCTCTTAGTTTTCTAGATTTCCAAACTGCTGCTTAACTTATTGATCTTTTTTTTGGGTATCTATCCAGTTACAGAAATTAGTTTAGAAATTTATGTTTTTTTTTCAAATATACTTTTAATTAAAAAATTTATTATGCGCTAAATTTTCGGTTTAGGAAGAGAAAAAGTTGTTTTTTGTTTACTAACATTTTAACTAAAGTATCTTTAATATTTGGTTTTTTAAAGTGTTACGATTTTAATGTTTTATTTTTGTTTTTAAGTGGTTTTACGATTTTTTTTAGCTGTGTTTAAACTCGTTTAATAGTTTAAGCAGTTTTTATTTAGATTTTGCAATTTTTTTTTCAAGTTTATTTGTGGTTATGTTTAGCAAATCTGTTTGTTTTGTGATTGATCGATTGATTGTTGTTAGTGAGCAGAGTGAGTTTTTCTATGGGTTTTCTTTTTTGAAGAGTACTGCAGCGAATTTAGATTTTCCGGTTATTTATGTTTTTTTTGTTGCAAATTTTGCGTAATTTTGGTGCGAATTTCTTCGTTTGTGTTTTTTTTTTAATTTACTTACCGAAATTCACTCTTGCCTTTAGGTGTGTATTTGTTTCCGTGTGCGTTTGTTTGAAGTCTCACATTGGTTCGTGCATTCGCGTACGAAATTGCTTTTTGTTTTTTGTATGTTTCTTTCAGTGTCGGTTTTAGTGTGTAGTCATTCGTGTGGTGTGCGTCTTTTTGGGTTTGTGTTTTAGTTTGCGTTTGCCGTTTGTTTTTGTGTTTAATTTTTTTACGTTTTTTTTTTGGTTTTAAATTTTAAAGTTTACTTAAAAAGTTTCGTTATTAATTTAATAATTAACAAATTGATTTTATAATAAAACCAATAACAATAACCTCGCTCATATGGCTACGAGACAATAATATGTGGTGCTGATAGTAGTACAGCTATTGTGGCTAATATTGTGAACATTGTGAATATGATAAGGCACAGTCTGTCAACGACCATAGCTGCGAATTTCCAATCATTGGCAATGTCATTTTCCTCGTCTTCTTTGCGTAGCTGAGGGGAGTGAGTGATGTAAATGAACGCATTTTTCATACATAATTACGAGGTGCGAAGTTTATAATTAGGTTTTGTTTTTTTATTATTTTTTTATGTTAGTGTAGTTGGTTTTATTTGTTTGGTAGTCATTTATGGGTTTTGGTATTTTATGAAGTGTTTCCATAAATTAATTAAAGTTGAAAAGGAGAAAGTACAAAGATAGAGGAAAAATTAATTTAACCATTTTTGCATTGTTTTTTTTTGCAGCTTCAACACACTCAGTATAATCATATTTAGTTTTATAAGTTAAGTAGTTATGATGAATGTATCAAAACTTGATATAGCGGCGGTGAGTAGTTAGTTATATTTATTTGGTGGTACAGTTGTATGAAAGAATTTTGTAGTTAACGAAATTTCAACTATATTTTTAAGGCATGCCTTTTCACATATAAATTTAAGTATTTACATATGTTTATGCATTTACCACTAAATAATACATCAATATCCAGAAATCAAGAAAAATATAAAAGAACAAATAAAGCAAAATTAACACAATAAAAAATTTTATTTCCGTTCGTATATTTGAGATCCTTATTTGTAGCATGATACAAGAGCCAAAGCAAAATTATTCCTGTCTCACATTTGTTTGCTTTCTGATTTTCCTTAGCGCATAAAAATTATGCAAACGAAATTCTCATTCCACCTGCGAATGTGACTCAGAGTTCGGCTACATTATTAGGCTATTAAACGATCGACTACCTATAGTCAAGCCTCATTTTAAGAAATTTTCGAGACGAGCTTAAACTTTTCAGCGCTATTCCCACGCCTATGAAAAAGCTCATCGCTTAACTACTGTTTTTACTAAATAGTTACTTTGCCTTAAACTTTCACGCAGAATGTAAACATTTTTTCGTAGTTTTCAGATTCAGGGCAATACATATAAATAACAGTGATTGTAGGCATAGTTTTAGGTGCAGTAGTCAAGACAATAGTCATGCGATGAGCTTTGTCATTAGTAATAGGTTGGTTTGTCTCAAAAAACAAGCAAAAAGCGAAAGCCAAAATTTCAGTGAGAAATCAGCAAGTTTTTACAGTGTTTCCAGCCTTTAGGCGCCCCTAATTTCCGTTCAAAAAATTTTGAAGACGAAAATTTAGCGTCACGTTTTTCAAAAACATTTTTTTGAGATTCAATCACTGAAGATTGTATTTGGATAACAACAGCTTAATTAGAAGTAAGGAGGAGGGTCTGGGATTGACAGCAAAAAGATGTCTGCATATAGGTGGTCGCTTTGTTTTAACTTGGCTACGATAACTATAGCGTTAAGCCGCAAATAGTAAAACGACAACCTTATAATTTGTAGTCTGACGAAACGTGCTGAGGGTGAAAACTCCGTTCTATTGTGTTAGTGGCAAAAAATCCATGGCTTCTACATAGTTTCAGGAGGTTCTGCAGCACCTTAGGAAAAACGCAATACGAAAATTGCTTGTTTTCTTAATATACAACACTTGTTGTTGTTGTTGTTGTTGTAGCAGCATACAAGTTCCCCAAAGGGTTTTTGGGGAGTGTTGCTGGAGTGACAGTCCTTGGCCAGATATAAGTCTGGGTCGTTCCGGTTACGTAGACCCGACTGTCGTGGGAACGAATATATACAACACTCTTATGTTACGCTGATTACTCTGGGCCTCTATGGTGAAAATGTATTTGATGTTACACCTAACCCGGTAAAGTTAATGTTTTTGCCCACTTATCCTTGTGGAGCTCACGCATTGTTTTAAGCAAACATTTAATTTTCAAGGCAACCATCTCCCCTGACAAAACTTCAAAGGGCAGATAATTTGCCTTTTTTTCCGCAACGAAATGTCCGGGGTAAAATATCAGCTTTGGGTTGTTAAAAGGGCAAAAGCGAATTCCTGGAAGAAAGCTCGCATATTTTCGATCACAATGTGGGTTGGTTTCCGGGGCGCCACTCACACCACGAGTATAATGCAAAAGCTTAAAGAACTACGTGTTATAGAAGTATCTTTTGACGCTGGGCTAGGTATTGCTATCAGTTTAGCCTCCTGTCCAGAATATACCTCAGAATTAGCTCAAACGGGTGGAGCAGTGAGATACCTGCAAAAAATTACACCTACCAACTAATTCTTGTTAAAATCATACAGTATGTAAAGATATCAGTTGGTCGTTTGAGGCCGATAGACACCTGTATAGCAGGATTAATCCAAATTCGCTCCACTACAGCCCTATGATTCTATCTCGACCTAACATCAACCTCCAATGGGACTTTACAACCATCACAGGGAAAGCCTTATTAGTTAAGGTGAAGTCATCTGAAGCAGAATGAGCACCGTAAAAGAAACAAAAATCCCGACCTCCCGTCTCAGTAGAGAAGACGTTGTCAAAAAGATGAACTTTGCGAAGACCATATTATCTGAGAAATCATATTTCGGATTAAATACCTATCAAAAGGATGCAGGTACTTATGGTCTTAGGACCGATGGCGAAGACGTTTATGAACTTTCGGCCTTTTAGGATGAATTGTTATTTGTAAGCGATGCATACAGATGAACAAGGAAGGAAGTTAGACTGACGGTAGAAGTAGCAGTTGATAGTCAGATCTGAACATTTCTTGTCATAGGACATATAGTCTAACTAGGACAAGCGGGAGTTGAAAGAAGATGAAGAGCTAAGAAGGAGGATAGGCTGCCCATAGACTGCGGTAGACCAAGCAGCGTTTAGAAGCTGTGAACAACTCTCTTAAGTACAAGCTTAAAGGAAGTAACAGGTATCATTATTTGTCATAACAGGCTACGAAATAGCTCAGATGGCTCCCGTTGGTATTGTGACATTACAGCACAGCCTGAGTCGCTTAAGGCTTGTTTTCACTAAGTCAAATTCAATGGAATTTGTCGTCAAATAAGTGAAAATACATTGTCAAATGGGATCAAAAAGTGGTATATCGATTGATTTCATTCAGGATAGGTATTTAGTCGCGTATATGCGCTGCTAGACCAGCCTTCATGTATCATGCAAAAACAAAAAAAAAAAAAAAACTATCTACAAACTATTTGATGGGGATTCGTATCGTGTTAGAACAAGAAATACAGATGGTATCAAAACAAAAATTAATAAAAACAAGAATTGTCCGTTACAAAGGGCACTCTGCAAAAATTTTGTGCGGCAAATCTCGACAGAGAGTATTCCGGGATTAGTCTCAATCGGGTACAATTGGACATTAATTAGTCGTTACTAGTCTCATACGTGTATTATTGGAGATCAATTAGCCCCTTAAATAGTGTTCAGAAATGCGAGGCGATTAGTTAAATAAAAAGCTGGCTGCCGCCCAACTTTATTGGAGGCGATTAGTTGACAGGCCCTTCACAGCTGGCGATTGTTGCTTACAACTAAAAGTTGTCTATAAAATCGCCACATATTAGGGGAATAGGTAAACTAATTTTCGTTTTCGGTGTTGCCATGTAGAGAAAGTACTCGCCTAGCAAACCTGAGAATGCATCCGGCAAATTTTTTATTTTTTTTTGAAAGCCACGAATGCTCGAACAAAAGCATGTTCCTTTGCGATTGCTCAGGGAGTCATCTCGGCCTAGTCACATTTTTTTCAGCGCCCAAAACGTCAATTGAGTGCGTTTTTTTTCTTCTTAAAAAAATAAATAAAATTTTCCAACTCAAAGCAATAAATTTAAAAATAAATTATGCTAACATTACCAAAAATGAATTAAAACCCATATGTAAATAAGTATTTAAGTTCCAAAGTTTTAAAAACATTTGAACCTACCTGATCGGTTATAAAGCGAATTTCCTTCAAAATTAAACCTAGTTCATATTCCGTTGCTGATTTGATACACGTATGATGCGTAACGGCATCCGGCATGCGTGTGCTACCGATCGGACCAATGCTGCCGTCATCACCTTGGCTAGAGAGGATCAAGAGAAATATTTTAGTAGCGAATTGTATTAAAAGAAAGTAATATAGCAGAGTGTGGCAAAACAGAGAAGAAGTCATAATGTATTTTTGCATGTTGGAAAATTATATTTTGCATGCAAGACAAAAAAATCATTTTGAAGGTATGCAACTTTTTTTGTAGCGAAATTTGTAGTTTGAACTGTAATTAATTTCTCTCACAGTCACACTCTGCTTTATTACAAATCACAACAAATTTGTATTTAGTTCTCAACAGCTTTTAGCTTGTTGTTACCCATAAACGGTGCGATAGAATGCGGGATTGTGCGGTAATGTGCCGCCAGGCGTCATCGGGCGGCAATTGTGTCGAAAATCATCATCGATGTCGAGCACATTGGCGAGCAGCGATTTCGAGGAGCTGTTCATGATTGTCGAGTGTAATTGAATAGAGTGAGACATTTAATATTAAATTTTAATTGATATGGTAAATTTTTGAAAATCGAAAAGGAAAACATACCGTACAAAAATCAAACGTAACACAAAATATTTTAAAATTTTTATAAAAAAAGTTTAGCAAGCAGTATGGTTTTAGATATGTATATATTTTTTCCAAATAAACACATTCACAAAATTCTCTATAAAAAGTAATATTTTTCTTTTTTGCCTACCGCTCCTTCAGTTCAACATCGGACAATATCTGATGTTTTCGTTCCGATGATGTGTCCGAGCATGGCGTAGTGGGAAATTCCAAAATTAGTGGCCTACCAGGACGACTCATACGCAGAATCCATGGCAGCCAACATAGAAATACGATGCGTATCTAAAGGAAGGCCGTCGATAGGTTTTGTTTTTGTTTTTTTTTTTTTTGATTTTTTCGTAGGTAGATAGATAAAATTCATGCAGCGTTGTTAGTTTATTTCAAATAATTTAAGATTCATCGAGATAAAAGTTTTTTTTTTATGTATGTGTTAATGCAATGAAAAATTGTTGACGTTTTCACAAAAGTGCTACAAAAGAGTGAAAGAAAGCTCAATAAAACATGAATGCACTTGTGAGCTTAAGCTACGTGCTTGACTGCCCAGAAATTTAATCCTAGACCAACAACCCTATCATATATCTAGTTGAGAAATCCATGGACCGTAACGGCTATGATTTTAATAATAAAAATCATAATCTAATCGGTGAAATTGGATTTAAATTTTTTCGTTCAATTATTAATTGCTATTTTTGATTTAGTTTATTATTATTGTAACCGTTATTTTCAGATTAAATTTTTTCAATCATAAAAGATTTAAAACGGGCATAAAAACGTAGTCTCCATTATAACGTTAAAAAATAATTGAAAACCTTAAAAACCCAAAACACGAATATCTCTGAGCAAAAAAAAATCCAAATTTAACGATTTTGCAATGACATGAAAATAAAAATCATGATATTTAACGATTATTTTCGGTCCGTAGAGAAAGCACTTTAGTTATAAATAAAAGCTTGTAAAAAATGAAGTTTGACGTACTTCAGCGCCTAAAGCTATGCAACATTTGGTCTTCGAAAATTTAATTCCCCACGATAGTGCGACTGGGCTACAAGTTACACGTTTAGGCACTGAAAGCCACACCAAAATGAAATAAAATATACATGTTAGGGTGGTACTTAAAATAACAACAACTAAATTTTGTATGGAACACCGCTTTATGTCCAAATAAAAACATCAAGGAAAATTTTAATATTAAAAAAAAAAATAGGTTTTCAAAAAATTTAAACTTTTTTGGAAAGTCTCAAAAAAGTGGGCTAAATTTTGACTTGGTATCCGATGCATTTGACTTATTACAATAACAAAAAAAAATTGAAACACACGAAGCATATATACATAAATATAATAAAACTGCGTTTTTAGGACTTTGTGATATGATTAACTCAAAAAATTATTTAAAAATTTGATTCCAATTTATAAAAACAATATGGGTACCAAATGAAAGAGAACACCCTATAAAATTAAAACAAAAATTAAATTTTTTGGTTCACAAGGACGAATAGGTATTGAAAGTGTCCTTTTAATTAGTTTTATTTTTTTAAGCCAATAAAGTTAGAATTACGAAATTCGAGGATGTGATCGAGTGCATATCTATTAGTCCTTAACATATAATTTTTTCAAAAATAATTATTGTAAAATTTCAAGGATATTCAATGATAAAATGTTAAAAGAACATTTTCAATACCTAATCGTCCTTATGCACCAAAAAATTTAATCGGCCTTAATTCAACAGAATTTTTCGTTAATTTGATAGGCATACTGTTTTTCAGCATTGCACAGAATTTTTATAATAATTTTTTGAAATTTCAATTTTCAAAGCCCTTAAATAAAAAAATGCTGACGTCAGTGAGAAAAACTAAAACACGCTGAGTTATAGCTGATCGAAGTCTTGCCGAATTTAAAAAGAATCTAAAAAAATTAATTTTTTTAATCCTAGTAGAGACTCAAAATATTTTCAAAAGCTTCCATCGACCCATTTTTTTTTTAATTTGACAATTTCGTGGTTGCTTTTATTTTATACGTAAAACATGAAGTTGATGCTTTGAGTACAATCCTAATACATATACATATATGTATGCATGTGCAAGTATTTGCGTGCCTTCGAATAAGTAGGCATACTTTTAGGCGCATGCCATCGCCATGATTTATGAAGCGCTCTCTGTTGGTTATACATACTTTTAAATTCACAATTTTTTGTAGCTATACTTCTCAAATATTTTTTTTGTGTGCTACATCTTCGCCTACACTAACACCTTCACTTTATATATAAATAGAATAAAATATTTTAGTACACTTATTGGAAAACGTCCATATGATGGATGGTTTTTATGTTAAAGCTTAGTTACATATACCGTATTTATACGTAAATATGTATGTATGTATAGAGTAAAACACATTTGATGATGCATGCGAACATACTAGCAGTTAACATATAGCATATTTATAGGCGCGCTGACTCGAAGTTGACCATACTCTGCTGGACTGTTTGCTAAGGAAATCGAAAAATCGAAATCGTTTATTTGATTGGTTATTTGCATTAGTGTGGGTGGATTGTGAAAGTAATTTACGTTTGAGTTATATTTTGTGTTTTTTTTTTGCTTTCGTTAATGCTGTGGTATTTAGAGTTCAAGAGTTAAAGCTAAATACATAAGTACATACTATTTATGCTTATATATATGTATATATCTACGTACCTGAAAAACACCCTATGTTGTTGTTGTCTATCTCAGAACTCGGTTCAATAACGCCCTATCTTAAACGAAAATATATTGAAAATATGCTGAGATAGGGTGTTTTTGAATCGGCAGCTGAGATAGGGTGTTCTTCAACCAAATTCTGAGATAGGGTGTTTTTCAATAAAGTTCTGAAATAGGGCGCTGTTGAAAAATTTTCTGAGATAGAGCGTTTTCGAACTGCCTACCGAGATACGTCGATCTTCCACTCAGCCATCGATATGTAGATGATCTTACGCTTTCTATAGCGCAAAAACACGCAAATACTAGCTGAATTTGAGATGTTTAAACAATTTATAAAGTACTTATAAAAAAATGGCAGAGATGGTGTCCAATGCTCTTTACTTCTTCTTCGTCTCTGCATTTATACCATCAACTACTAGCATTAGAGAGGGAAGACGGACGGTGAGAGCTTCAGATCGTTTTTCGTCCTGGGTTTTGCGACCCACCTGGTGTTTACCCTCACTCTAAAGCAAATTTTCAATTTGTGGTTAGAGGTAAGCCTAACTCCACTATGCTGGGAGCGCGGGTGTTTTTTCTGAGATGTTGAATTGGTCTCTCTGGTTCCGACTACCGAACTTTCATAGCACCTTTCAAGTAGAAGTGCTAGGAATCAGTGCATTATAGAGAAACTAAGAAAGAGTACGTAATGCATACGTTTTCGCAGATAGACAAGCGGCATTTCTGGCACTTGTCTCACTGGTAACAAAGTCAGCAAAAGGAGGTCAATATGTCAAGTTCAGTGTTAACAAGGGCTGCTCTCAGGGAGATGTGCTTTCCGCTTTGCTCTGGTGCATGGTAACTCATTATCTTCTTGTCACTCTTGTTTGCAGGAAAGCGCAGACAATACTGAATATGATTGATACTTATTGTGATGGAAATGGGCTCACCGTTAACTCAACCAAAACTAGTGTTGTGCTCTTCACTAGAAGGAAAATGTTGGATGATCGAATTCCCCTCACAGATTTCTGCCGAAGTGAAGGTTCTCGGAGTAATTCTAGATACAAAACTGTCGTGGAAATCTCACGTGGAATGCAAAACCTCCAAAACATTGGCAGCATTTTGGCAATATAAACAGTTCTTTGGCAAAAAGTGGGGTATGTCACCGAAGGGAATCCTCTGGTTTTATACCTCTATGATCAGACCCACAATCAGCTATGCGTCAGTGGTATGGTGGAGCAGACTCTCAATCAATAGCATGGGAAGTCTGCTTGCAGTTTCCTCTAAGGGAGATTTCTCTACAACACCTGGCGCTGCTCTTGATGCACTGCTGCACTTTGTGTCTTCATACGTGGGGAAGCCTTAAAAGCCACCTGAAGACTAAAACGAAACTTATTATGGTATAACACTAAGTAGGGTAAGGCGAAAATTGCTGGCGGTAGAGATCCGGGCAGTTGTGTCTTTTCAATGTCACAGGATAGTACGCCACCATTACCTTTGTTGAAGATATTCTATAATGTTGAATTTCCTAAGCTGAATGTTGGTTTAATACCAGCACCGAGCCCGGACTCACACATTGTCGAATCTTCACTGATGGCTTCAAAACCCACTCTTGGTCAGGATCTGGGGTCTTTATCGAAGTTAATGGGGATAAGCTTCACTTTTCTCTTGGGCAGTATGCTTAGTCTTCCACGCTGAGGTATTTCTAATCCTCAAGACCATGGAATACGTTGTAGAAAATAGGCGGAGTGAAATGAGTTTACGTATCTGCAGTGGCAACCCAGTTGCACTTAAGACAGTGGCCCGCCTACTAAGTACTTCCAAACTAGTGGCGGAATGCAAGTCTCAACTAAACTATGTTGGTAAAAATAAAAAAGATTGACTTATTCTGGGTGCCAGTTCCCTCGGAAGTAACTGGTAATGAGACATGTGACCATTTGGCCAGAGGTGGCTCAGACCAGGCATTCGTTGCCCCGCAACCAGTTATAGCACTTCTATCTTCGGGCTATCGAAGCCAACATCAGAAACTGGGTGAATATTTCGCTCAGCCATGACTGGGAGGCATCGAGGGACAAAACTTATATTGCCTTCAATCTCAGAAGGAAAGGTCTAGCCAGTTTTTTGTTCGCACTGAGCAGACTTGTTAGACTGCTGACATCTTGTGCTTCTGCTCCGCCTTTGCAAGAATTATTTTTGAGACATTTTGTCGCGTTGTGTTGAAAGACGAACACCTGAGCTCTTTGACACTCAAAAATCGGCTTATGGAGATCTCCAAATGATCCATTACTAACTTAAATAGATTCCTCGACAATTCCAAGTGGTTTAATGGAACTGACGAAGCACGATAGCAGATACTATGACGGATCCCAGAGAAAGCGTATGAAAATGGTGCTCCAGCGCTAATTAGCTCCTGGGGCAAGTGCTCAGGTGACGCTTTTACCAAACAAGTATTGTGGTATTTTTATCCACCACCCACCAAAGGGAAATCCATCCCCTAGGATTGGTTGCACTACTGCATTTGCATCAATGAGTATGTATGCAAACATGACTGCAATATAGAAAGCACTGTCTAAAGTAGTAAAACAAATAAGGCATTCTTAATTTTATTTTCATCTACTTTTGCATTCTTTATTTGCATTTTTCACATTCACGCTTACAAATGAAAATGTTTAATAATTTATAATAAAAAAGGCAGAACAATAAAATAAAATAAAGTAGCAAACATGTTGTTGCTTCCGGCCGGTGCATTGTAAGTGTGAGCTTGCTTGTATTGATACAACAGTTAGCTGTGCCACACACAATGCAAACAGGATAATAAATGTCTGCGGTGGCATGCACACTTGCCACTTCATGCCACATATGCGAGCACTGGCAGTGGAGTGGTAGCAGCAGCAGCGTTTGCTGTTGTAGCAGCCAACTGATGAATCTGTTTTCTAGTTGCTGCTGCACTAACTCCTCAGAGCTTAATCTCTGGGATTACTGTAGCACAAATGCATTAACCACTGCCACTGTTTGCTAACCTTTTACTATTTTCCTACTTTCCAACGAGGTGCTGGAGCTGGTGCTGGCGCCATCGCTGGTGCATGCACGGTTTTCATTTGCGAGTTTCGTATTCAGGAAGCAGGTGTCAAATGAGTGAAGCGTTAAATTAACAAATGGCGATAGACGGGCGATAGCGTGTGAGCAATTAGTTGAAAGGAGCTGTGGTTATGCTGCTTCGTCGATTTTCCTTCTGCTTTTTATTTTCACAAAGTGTATGCAATGTTGTAAGTTGTTGATGTTTATTTCGGAATGGATGTAATCAAAAAATTAAGATATTTATTTCCATCGAAAAAACTCAGCGAAGCAATAAATGAGTTTCATTGAATAATTTCTGGTAATAAATATAAACATATCTCTGTGTAGTGCAGGTTTCTCTATTGAATTTTCTTCTCATTCAGACATACTCATATTTTTACCTCGACAATTCAAACATCCAACATCCTAATTGCTTTCTAAAGAAAATTATAATTAATCTTCTGAGTTGGCAGTTGTTTTTTTTTTGTTCTTTGCTAACACTACAAATAATCGTATGCTGTGGGCTTTGCGGTTATGCAGGTTGCTGCGTCGGATCCAGAATTTTCTGATGGGTGGGAGGGGGGGGGGGGTCGGGGTGGGGTTTGCGTGAAATTTTTCCCCTTATTCTAATTACTTTAAACGAGCAATTTTTGTGTACATGTATATGTATTTATGTGTAGAAGTAGTATGCACCAACCTAGGTACAGAAATCAAAGTACCGCGATACATCAGTCGCCAAAAGAATCGCTTTAATGTGAAAACCGGAGACGCCGAGGCATACTATCGCATTGTTTTTTACATTCCCTTCCTTGATACATATATCGCTCATTTGAAAAGCCGGTTCCTAAACCATAAATCAGTTTTAAATAATTTTAGTGTTTTGTTTCCAAAGTATGATTTTAACGAAAAAAAGCTGAAGAATTGTGTGCTTTCTATGAAAAAGTAATCGACTGCTCGACATAAAACTTTCTTCTGGAGGCAAAAATGTGGAAAAAACGAGTTTCCCGCGAACATTTTCGAAATGCTCTCGAAGCATTACAAGTAGCTAATAGAACGTCTTTTGGGAATGTTTTTAAGATCTTACGTATATTGGCACTTTTGCCCGTTTCAATAGCCACACCTGAACGAAGCTTTTCATGCCTGAAAATAATTAAAACCTACTTGAGAAATACAACATGTCAAGAAAGGCTCAACGATCTAGCATCTATGAATATTCACAAAGTTATACATTTTTCAGTTGACGAAGTTCTAGAAGAATTTTTCAAAAAACCACGAAAAATTAGAAAATTCTTCGTTTCATTGATTTATAAGTAAAAAGAAAAATTTAATGTGTTTAAAATTATCAAAATGTTTTATACTAAATAAAGCGAAAAATTGAATATATGATTTTAAAAATTCGTGTTTTGAAACTTTATTACGCATACTTTCTTCTAAAGAGACTTTTTTCTAGACCCATATTAGTGAAGTATTATTCTTTGATTTGAGGGGGGGGGGGGCCGGGTTTAACCCCCAAAACCCCCCGTGTATCCGCCACTGGCAGGTTGCATGCAGCAACTCTTGTGAAACTTCAATGCAAGAAACTTTGCATTATTGAGCTAAATGTTCACTTTCATCCTCCATGTGCATATACGAGTACGAGTACTCCTAGCGTCATGGCACTTAGATATTCAAAAACCACATTTCAACTATCAAATGACTAACTAGCCTTTTATTGCATGTCGAAATTAAATTTGGAAAGTAAGTAGAAAGTTGTAAAACCTTTTGATATTGATATGCGCTAGCAAAGCAATTCATGCCTTAAAGGTGTGCAATTCAAAAGAAAGGAAGAAAGTTTCTTCGACAGAAACTTAGAAAGTAGGTTTTTAGTTGATTGCTTGGATAAATGAATATCTAAGTTGAATGTGAATGTGCCACAGGAGAAATAAAAAATATTCCTGCAACATATGAATGTGCATTGTTTATATATAAATTTGTACGTGTGTATGATTCTAAACTCGTTTTAGTAAAATGATTGCTAAAAGTTATTAAGCGATCTTCGGGCGTTGGTATACATATATTTCAAGATCCAAATGGCTTGGTAGAGCAGAGCTTATAAGCCGGTGCAAGCTGGGCGACATTGGGGGCCGTTCAGGCCAAGCTCTTCGACTACTCTCTCAAAAGAAAGGATATTATTCCATTCAATTGAAGTAACATCAGGTATTTTTTGATCAGAGTGCCAGCTGGCCTTTGATGACGATGAGACTTCAGACCACATTCTCTGTGATTGTTCGGCCGTGGTCAGGCAAAAATTTATTAGTTTTAAAGCCACAGTGATAAAGCATTAGCCTACAGAGGCCCTTTTCGGGTTTCATTACATAAATCTAAGGTATATTTTACTTGAAAATACTAAGAGTGACATAACAGCCATCCCATAAATGTAGGGCTGCCAGACGTCCCGGTTTTCCCGGACATACCCCGGTTTTAGACCATTTGTCCCGGTGTCCCGGTCCAACCTTTAAATGTCCCGGGTTTCGTTTAAGTGTCCCGGTTTTCGAATTATATGCACAAATTTAATAAAAGTTCAAAAATCACTACCGGTGTCATTTGTGATATAGTTACATCTCCGGTGACTGGTAATAAGATCGTGCGAAATAAAGTCAATTGACATTATTACCTTTTTAAAAACGAAATAAAATCCATTGACATTAAATCTTTCATACATTAAATTTGCTTAGCTTCGCGGCGGCCGGCGCGCACACCACGCCGCGGCACTTAATTTTTCAATTTGGCACAAAGTGCCAAAATGGCCCTTTTTTTTAAAAATAGCATTTCAATACATTTTTGTGAAATCCTTTGCGTGCTATTCTTTTTCTCAACTAAAATTTTCTAATTTATAAAGGCTATTCAACTGGTTTATCTATAGCTTTATAGCTTTATTTTATTGCTAAATGTGAATGATTACAAGGAATGACACCTTTTTTGGCACTTTTATTTTTCTATTTGGCACATTTTGGCACTTTTTTATCCTCAATATGGCACCTTATTACTAAGGATAGTTGGCAGCCCTGATTGGAAGATTTCTGCTGTGTTTTGGGGCAACAACTTGTCTGAAGTAAAAAAGCATATAATTTCCGTTTCTAAAGTGTGTGAAAAGCAATCAATTAACTTTTCTACGATTGTTTCCTTATAGAAAGGTTGGTTTCTTTTCCACCTTATACATTCCGAATTCGTTCAAAATATGCTAATTTAAAACCCAGAATCCTTTCAGTGTTCCTCCGGGGTTTTTGGACATGGACTGTTTCTGCAATTTAATAGTGTTCCCTTTATTTTTGTGGAAACGAAACATGTTTTCCAAGTTATGGATCATTTCTACACTCTTTCTTCAAATATTTCTGGTATTCCAGCTGTGCGCAGGCGTTTAGTTTTTCGCATCGTGTTTTTACATATCCGTAATTTAAATTTTTTTAATAAAATCAATTGGTGGTAGTTCATGATTGTGTGTGGATTAATATCACAACACTGAGAATATGGCAATAACCTTTTTCATCTGTTAAAAAACAACACTTACGGGGTAATGCTTATTGTAAGAACAACATTTTTTTCTATGAATCGACATACTTTAAGCATTGTTGACGCTATTGAATGAGAAAATAGCGTCAATGACTTTATTTCCAAATTTTTGGTTACTTTATTTCGCTTTGGAAAAGGTAATAATGCCAGTTGACTTTATTTCGCACCATGTTTCTACTTTCATTTTTCTATTTTAATTTTACGGAGCCTCATTCAAAAATTTAGATTCTTTTCGATACATTTGGCAACTTTAGAACTTAATATAGATTTTATATTTTTTCAACTAGATACTCGAATTTCGCAAATGAAAAAGGATCAACTTCAACTCAAAATAAAAAAAGCCCAACAATTTTAATTACTTTTAGAAAAAATATATCCCCAAAACTAGTTTGCTGGCAATGCTGCTCTAAACTGTCCCAACTCATTAGGAAGCGTACATTTTTTGTTTTAAATAATTTACACATATATAGATACTTACTCTCATGCAAATCAGGACAAAAGCAATTAGCCTCAGTAAAACATATCCATCAAATTAATGTTCTCCACACACCTAAATATGTACATATTTATACATACATATTTATGTACTCGCAAATATTCTGTGTGCGTGCTAAACTATCAAGGCAGGTACATAACTGAAATTTGACATGACAAGCGCGATTAAAGCATAATGGCACACGCACAACCCTCTACAGCCATACATATATGTACATATGTATGCGTATGTGTAGCCCCACCTTGTATTTACCAGTATTGCACAAATAACCGACTAATCGAAATTTCAATTTCAATATTTGCATGCAAAGCTGCTGGTTTTGTGGTTAGCATATGGCGCATGGACAACGGAAATACTACATACATATGTATGTACATATGTATACAAGTACTTAAATGAAATGTAGTATGTTTTAGCATACTACATTTCCGTTCTTCACATGCACGCAACATATTGGATATTATTTTAAACTAAAGTAGTTGTGCAAAGTCGTTGCTAATAGCAAGCCATTTGCTTAGTTCGTTGAAAATAAAAAGGAAGACAGCACAAAAAGCGATAACTTGCAAATTGGCAATTCTCATTGATTGTTCCTATGCCTGAGGTATATTCTAACCTGCACTAAAATGATCATAAATATGTATGTATGTATATATGTACATATGTACATATATATACACTAGAACTACCTCCATTTGCATTCATTGCATCAATTGGTGTCTGTTGCTAAAGGCAATTTGCATTGCAACTTTCATACTAATTTCCCACAAAAACATTGATAAGGACGGCCTGTCTGTATGCATTTCTTCTACACACCTCTTTTATGATTACATGCTGACATAGAAAATCATAGAAAGGCGGCACAAAGCATTGCTGCTACATGCAATCATGCAAAATACAGACTAATAAATTCAGGAAAATTTGCAAATATTTGCACCTGTCGATTTGCACAAGCTTGCCGCTTGATTGCCTTTATTGGCGCTGCTGGCACCGCCTGGTACTATCTGCACAAATAAATTTATTTGTTAGTATCTGTTGGTGCTTATATGTATGTATATTAGACTGCATCACCAAAAAAGTTGCGGTTTTTCTGCCGGGATTACAAAATTTATTATATTCTAAGACGTCCACCAAAATATTTCGGAAAAATATTAAGATTTAAGCGAGCTGGAGCGATTTGAAAATACCACCAAAAATGGAGTTTTTTATGAATAAAAATAGTTTCTTAAAGAACTTTTCATCTGAGGGAATCTTTGGAGGTATTTTCAAATCGGTCCAGCTCACTTAAATCTTAATATTTTTTCGAAATATTTTGGTGGACGTCTTAAAATATAATAGATTTTATAATTCCAATGGAAAAACAGTACCGATTTTTTTTTTTTTTTGTATGGGGAGTGATGCAGTCTAATGTATATGTATGTATGTACATTGCATTCACCATTTACCAAATAAATCTTATTATTGCTAGGCAAAAAGCTCTTTGAATGCTGCCTGCCACTCGCGTTGCAATTACTTTTGTGCGGATAAGAATCATCATTGTCGACGTGAGGAAACACGAAAATGCACTCAGCGGTGAGGGTGGTATGGCATAAATATACAAAGACATATGGTCATAAGGTTGCATCTACATACATATCTATACCGAAAGTTCTAACACGCCAACATACATATGTATGTATGTATATCTATTATATAATTTGAATACCTCCTGGAAACACACACATTTTCACATCTAATCACTTCCTTTTCCCCTCGATAGCAACCATTGTACTTTGTGTACTCGATTTCTTGCAAATGGGCGACAATAAAACGTGAACGTAATGTACACTGAGAGGAATATTGAATATACATTTGTATTGCAATAATAAGCCAAAAATTAAAAAGAAACTAAGCAGCAGAACAAAGTGAGATGAGCCTTTTGATTAATTGGTTTAATATGATTATATCGGTATCGGAATTTTACGGTATCCTGCGACCTTAACCCTGTAACTAAATTGTTAAGCTTTCGATTGATTCATGTTGGTTGGTAGGTTTTTCGATAATACGACTACGTAAGTTTCACTCCCACTTGCTGAGCAATTGGGCGTCAATAAAAGGCGACTCCAGAAGACACAATCTGCTCCTAGATAAGTGCCAGACAGTGCCAGACAATGCCAGGGAAGATGAAGAGCTGTCTAGTGAATATAAGAAATGGTACTCCTAGCCCATGATTTAATAATTAAAGGTTTGCACAGTAGTGACTGGAAAAGTTAATCCCGGGATCCCGGCCTTTTTTAGGCCCCGAAAATCCTTGCTCATTACACATATAACACCGTGCAATAGTAACTTTAATACGCAAAAGTCAATATATTCGCGACACCATTGGCCAAATATAGTAAAATCTCATTTTTAGTTTTTCACTCTGACGTCGGTAATTCAAAAATGATTTAAAAAATTCAGTAAAATGTGCTTAGAGAAGAAGTATAGGTATCAAATTAAAGCGGAAATTCTGTAGAATTTAAAGAGATTCAATATTTTGGTGCATAAGAACTGGTAAGTATTGAAAATGTCCTTTTACAATTTTATGCTTGAAATTTAGCAATAATTGTTTTTGAAAAAAATTATGTTATGTACATAAACTCAATAACACCCTCGAATTTCATCCATCTAACTATATTAGCTTAAAAAGTAACCTATTCCTCCTTGAGAATCCAAAAAATTTTTTTTTTTTTAATTCTAAAGAAATTTTATATTTTATTTGGTACCAATATCTTTATTCTACTTTGCATTGAATTTTTTAAATAATTTTTGGAAAAAAAAAATTCATCATATCTTTGAAATTACAAAGTCCTTTGAAATAAATCCTGACGTCAGAGAGAAAAAATAAAGACGCCACTTTAAATAAAAAAGTACTTTTGAAACCCATTTATTTATTATTTAGTTTATGGTAGGGGAGATAGAAGCAATTTTTCGATTTAAGTTGTTGAAAAGTAATGAATATCTAAATCCCGGATACCGACACCCCGAAAATCCCGGGAGCGTAAAAAGCGAAAAAATTAACATCCCTACTAGTGACATTCGAGTTTTGACACTCCCTTACACGCACACACACACACAGCTATACACAGTGCCTTGCTAAGAGAGCCAATTTTATCAAGAGGGAGCTAGAAAACTGTTCTCTGAGCAAACCATTTATTTTTGAATCATGCTTCTAACCGTCCTAAATATTTACTACTAAGGCCCGTTGGAGCACTAGTGCTGTGAAATATGTCCCATCTTCTTAGATAATATAAGCCCTAATACCTTTTTGAGCTTGTCTAGAGTATGATAGGTCCTTGTATCCATCTTTCCTGGAGCATAGAAAATTTATTTCAAAAATAGCTTGTAAGTGGCAAAGGCATGAATACTTTTTATAGAAGAATAAGTTTGATATTGCCCACCTTGTAAGATTATCGGCCAGATAATAATATTTTGGCACTTCCACTTTTGCTAAGTGTCTGGCCATTTTACGGTTTTCGTCTTGATGTTATAACAAAAATGTAGAGCCCTACCTCCAAACGGCAACTAGTTTTTATGGTATGCCTCTTCAAGGCAGAAATACAGCCGGACGATTGCGATTGGGTAACCGCTGTTAGAAACATTTTTTTCTAATTTAGATGTTACTCGGACCAGGGATCGAACCCAGGATCTACGGACCTCTAACCACTCAGCCACCGTGGCATACCGACCATATGGTAACCTTTATATCTCTGTGTCCGGGAGCTCAAATATGGCTAAGTCTGTTCGGTGGAACCCTCTTCTGCAGAGATCGGCGACAACCTAGCTCGGTTTTTGAATCAATCGTGACAGAGCGCACAGCTCTTATTTCAGCTTTGCCATCATTGAAAATGACTACATCATTGCTGAATACATCAGTTCAGAGCTCGTTTATAGCATCCACAAGAGCTTAAACCCCAGAATGGAATATACTACGGGAGAGTGGCAGACGAAATTAGCAGCTCAGGGGAGGGTTTCGCGAGAAAACTCCTCGCCGCACTTTGCCATTGAGCTTTGGGCCATCTGTAAAATACTAGCAGGTGGTGCTTTCACGCATTCCTCCATTATCTGGTCTCTTTTTTAATGAAAATTCTATTCGAAACCAAAGTTTGTACAAACCGGTCCTTGCAGTTCGGTTTTCGGTGGATTTGTTCCGCTAAGTAGTATAAGAGGTAGGGCACCGTACATATGTTTCATATGGAAGAACTATTTTTACAAACGCTGCGCAAAACCAGCGGAAAATGTTTGTGTTATGACCCCATTTTTTGCTTACGACTCTCTCAAAACAAGAGATTTTTTTAGTGGCGTCCATGGTATATTCCAGATTGCCAGACTTTGATGTAGGTCCTGGCTTGGTTCAACACTTTTTTCGGCTGCCGCTAAGGGAGTTGATGACCGACCTTTTCCAGCTAGCGGGAAGCAGGCAAGCTGGGAATGTGCATACTATATATAGATCTTCCCTAAAGTGTAACAATCTCTTCAATGCATTCTTCCAAACGCTATTTGAGAAGTGCATACTTACACAGTGAAGAGAGGTTCAGGAAGAGTGGTTGAAAAAAGTTTGTTTATTCAGAAGACTAAATTTTCGATAACAAATATCTGCAATTTTTACTAACCAATGCTGTGCTTCAAATGACGAATCCTGAGGCTTTTGTCCCGCTCGAGGACACAATAGTGTACTTATTAGGACAGCAACAAAAAATCAAAGGCGAGCCACGAAGATTTTGTAAGTGATTTGAAAATAAATTGTAGTGAATATGGAGACAGTGAACAGATCACAAGTATAGCTACGAGTAAATAATTTGGGTTTTAGCAAACCGAGACTACTATTTTCTTACTCTTCTAAGGAGCTTTCCATATTTTAGCACCTATTTTTTGTAGTGTAATTTTAACATCCTGCTTCGTTGCTCGTCTCTTACCATATCAAAGTAAACTTATGTATAGTACTAAGTACATATCTCGAATAAAACCACAAAGACAAGAAAACACAATGCCACCCACACAAATATAGTACAAATCTTGCATACCAGCAGCATAACTAAGTACATATTCCTTTGCATTGCATTTTCTTTGCGACTTTAGTGGCAATCGCTTGAATGGGAAATTGATACGTTATCTCATTGTTAAGGCATGACTGACACAAAATGAAACGAACCTAGTTGAACATTGGGAGGTGCGCGGCAAGATGTATACGGGTATAAATATCCATACAGGTAAAGTAAATGACAATAGGTGGTACAAATGTCGCGAGCGAAATGTTTGTGAAAGTTGTTGGCGCGTGTGTGTGTGTATGTATGTCTTCGTGGCATATGAATTACGGAAGTACAACGAGTTGCTGCCTTCAAGTATCAACTCCCATCCATTCATGTTAACTACGATTACTTTGCATGCAACTTGACTCTCACTTCAATAGAACAAACTTCAAATTTGCGCAACCTGCAACATTGTTGTGACAATGTGGCAATGTGACAATGCGATTCGCATTGCATTGCATTGTGCTACATAACAATGGATTGTGGTGCTTTGAGGGTTAGGAGGATATGCAGTAAATAGGCTGTAGTGCGATGGAATGATATTTTAATACCATAAAGGGAAATTTGATTTTTATTTTTATTTTTCATTGATATCTATTTTATTGATATGAGAGGGACCTATTGACTTTTTATTTTGTGTGATTTTTATTTTATAGGTCAACAATGCTGTCAGAAAGTTTTGGTATACGTTTTCTTAAGCTTTCCATTCTAAACATTTTTCAACTTCTTCTGCTTTAAAATTTATATATGCAAATTCTTTCGCAAATTTGGGAATTCGGTTGGCTGAAGTTTTCGTAAACGTACTCGTATATGTTTGTATGCAAATTACTGAGTTGTCTGTTGTGGTATCAAGAGGGATTCAGCTTTGGTGTTAATATTTCGCTGGAGCTTGGCAGGTGACTAAAATCTACCGTATATACATAATTATTAAGGAAAGTTTGTGTAGTGTAGTTGCAGATGCTCAAACTTTGATCTCGTGAAATCGCGGCGGTTCAGGAGCAGATCCCCTGCCGGGAACTCAGCAGAGGTGGTTGTTTCTTGGATTATTTTTTAATGGAGCCAGCATACCATTTCAGCATTGCGATCTCCTATGCAGTCGTCAATTGTCTAACTATGCATGACTTTTCAGCTAACTTAAAGTTAGTTGCTTTGAAGTTAGCTTAAAGTTAGCTAAAAGCTAGTATATAGTTAGTTGTAGACAAATTAACTAACTTCAAAGCAACCAACTTAAAGTTGGTTGAACAGTCATGTTGGATCGGACGATGGAATATTCCCCAGGGCATTGCAATGTTAAGATTGTCACTGGGCTCCAGTAAAAAGTACTACGAGGCGACCGAAAGAGAAACTAGTTTTTGACAGTTCATTTTTAGAGCTCCAGAAAACTTCAGAGAATGAGTGAAGTTAGATCATAGAGCCCTTAATCTTATTTCGATACCCAGCAATTTTGGCCCAGAGACCCATCGTTATCAAAGCCCTATTTGCAATAGCACAGCGTCACTGATAAAATTTTAATTCCTGCCTAAGTAGTAGCACCTTTTATAAAAACTTTCTATCCAGAACCAAACCTGAATGCCTATAATTGCAAACGAGTTTGAGTGCTTCTAAATTAGTTTAAAAAATGCATCATTTGGCAATCAAGGAATCATAATTATTAACAAAGGTTTAAGAAATCAAACGTAGTAGTCGCGTCAGCCTTTTGATTTCATCATTCCTTGAGATGAATAGTTGTTCTAACTTTTTGACCCGAGTTTTTAAAGCAGAGTTGTCAAAAACCAACTTCAATCGGACTATCGAACAAATGTTGTGGCTTTGCATTTTGGTACTATAACTAGGCATGTTGAATAGATTACCATGGATTTCGATCCCAGGATCTCTGCGCAGTTGGTTTATTGGACTAAGTTCTCTTACCACTAGAGTAATTCAACAGCAGTTCAGAGGTTCCACTGTAAAAATCTTGCATATATAATCCGCTAAAGTTCACTCCCGTATCAAACTCAGCGACTTGCTCCAAGGTAAATATTGATGAAAATATAAGATAAAACTTGGAGCAATATGTGTAGCTAGAATAATAGGGCAATTCTAGCTAAGATAGCAAAAAATAAGACAGATGAAAGATAGTTCGAAAGTCTTTTGTTATTCTAGCAAAAAAGTCTTAAAAAAGCTCTATCATTCACCACTCGTGGTGAAAAGTTATTTTGAAAAAAAAGCACTTGTATACCATTTCGCTCGCGTCGCTCCAACTGTCGCAATGGCTGAGTGATGTATGTTCGAGTTTTCGGGCAGTGAAATTTTTCTTTCTTTTTCTAAATTCACATTTTTTCTTTTTTAATAAAATTTTATTTTAATTTTTAGATGTTATCTTATTACATTAAACGAGCAATTCTTATATATATATGTATCCATAGGGTTCTTGGAAATGGTTCTAATGATTTTAATGAAATTTTGTACACAGATAATGTTTTGGACTTTAGGGTTATCGGAATAGGCATTATCTCCAAGAGGATTCGTATAAGGTTGGCATACATCCCAAATTAGTTACAAATCAATTAAAATATCATAATATGGGTATCAAATGGAAGGTATTTTAAAGATCTCTAATTCAAATATTTTTCATAGGGTTGCCACCTATTTTTAATCGCATATTTATTTAATTTTTTGTTTAAAAAAAGGTAAAATATTACCATTCATGAGTATCAAGAGAAGGTCCTTAAAGAATGCTTTTCCTATATACAAAATCTTATCCCTTACGATAATAGCGTAGGGTTGCCTTATTTTCGATTCTACACAATTTATCTAAAACATCGCAATATGGATATCAAATGAAATGTATTATTGAGAACTGTGGTCAGACAATTTTTATTTTGCTAATTTCAATCAACATTTTTTTATGTATACACAGTACATTTGCGCTCAAGATATGTACCATTCATTCCAGCGTATGTCGGAATAGGGTTGCCACCTAAATTTTAGACTAAGGAATTTACTTAATAGATATCGAAATCCATTTTTTCCAAAATGTTTTTTGAAACCATCCAAATATTGAAAACTTTAAAAAGTGTATTTACTCCGGGCAAGGCTCGGTCAATCTGGTACTTGTTTTTGAAATAAAAAAATATATATATATATATATATATTTTAATTAAATTAAATATTTAGAAACTTATTTAATGTACTTTTTCCTTAAATTTAAATTCCTTTAAACTTTTAGATGTTATTGTATCAAAAAGAAAACTATTATTTTTTTAATATTTAATTGTTAGCAATTTATTTTACTTATATCTTCTTTTTTTAATTTAATTTGGTTTTCTTTTATTGGTTGATATTTTTATATTGTTTTGAAAAGACAAATATATTGTAAATATTTTGGAAATGTAAATATATTTATATATAATGTTTTAAAAATTTAAATGTTTTTTTTTTAATCAATGTTTATGTACCTTATTTTTTTTTAATTAATTTGTTTCTTTTTCCTAAAAATAAACATGTTTTTTCTTTAATTTAATTTTTAAAAATCGTCGGCCGCTGTGGTGTAGTGGTAAGCAGTGCGCGCTTCCACTCCGCAGCACCAGGGTTCAATCCCCCTGGTCAAAGCAATATCGAAAAAAAGTATAGAAAAAAAGGTTTTTTTTCTTAACAGCGGTCGTCCCTCGGCAAGCAATGGCAAACCTCCGAGTGTATATCTGCCATGAAAAACAGCTTCTCATAAAAATACAAACGCCGTTCGGAGTCGGCGTAAAACTGTAGGTCTCTCCGCTTTGTGTGACAACATCAAGGCGCACGCCACAAATCGGAGGAGAAGCTCGGCCAAACACTAACATAAATATGTGTAAGCGCCAATCTATTATTATTATAATTATTATTAATTTTTAAAAATATTTCAATCTATTTTTCTTTTATTTTCATTTTCTTTTTTAATAAACAAAATCTTATTTTATTGTTTTAGAAAGAAAAATATATACATATATATATACATATATATTTTTAAATTCAATTCAATAAAAAAAAAACGAATTGCTAAAATACGAACAGCATAACGCTAAGACCTTCTCGTTAGCCGATATTTCAATTAGCGTTTCGAAGGTCAGTAAAGAGCTTTCAAGATAATTGCCAGCATTGACATTTGTATTACGAAAGACTGTGGTAAGTTGAAAGTCAGTTGCCAGAATTCTCTTGTAATCATTCATAGGGTGGTTTTCACCATTTCTGGTTAGAATTGATTGCCTGGAATATTGTTGTGAAATGTTGCGATATCCTGGCTGTAATGGAATCAGAGGCAATGGAGGCATTACAAAGTAACAAGAGTGGGTTGGGTAGCCTGATTGGTTTAATAATAATAATAATATCCCAACGGTTTTTACTCTCCATTCCCGCCCATCCGCACGAGGGGCGCAGTACGTACGGAACCAGTATTTTCAATTTTTGCGCCGACTCACGATAGGCAGGAGTTTGTTAAGTGTCGACATCTAAAACTGTTCAGCTACAGAACTAAATTCATCAGCCGATTTTATGTCTTTATTTTAATGATTCATTTATTGAGAGAGGACAGTATCGATTTCTTATTGCTGAAAAGCAGATCGTGCTGGAATGAGAGTTAAAATCCTGGCATAAGCAACGAAGTGGGTCGTGAAATTCAAAATTAGTTTTACAAGCTTTCAGAAATAGCGGGAAAAAGTCTTTTGATACCCGGGAGGGAACATAAAGGCTAACCTCGCCAAGAAGAAGCGGACTGGAAATTGAGCCTGTTAGTAATTTAACTATAAAAATGGTACCAAGGATTTGCCTGCGGCTGGAAAGTGTAGGAAGATTAATTAGTTTTAATCGGCTCGTATAAGGTGGGAGGTTATATTGAGAATCCCAACGGAAATTTCTTAAAGCAAAAAGTAGGAATTGTTTTTGAATTTATTCTATCTTTTCTGAGTAAATTTGATACCTTGGATTCCAAACCACCGAACCGTATTCCAGAATCGGCCTAACTAATGTTGTAAACAGGGTCACAAAATTCTTTTGACCATCGTTTCACAAATGCAAGTACACCTTTAGCCTTGTTGACTGTCACATTAGTATGAAGATTAAAATTAAGCTTAGGATCCACTGTGATACCAAGGTCCACAAAATTGTATACCTGTTCCAGGTTATGTATAAGAAGCGGGATGAACAGCTCTTCGTGAGAAGCTCATTACTTTACATTTCTTAAGATTTAGATTCATAAGATTTACTTGACACCAGTAAGCCATGCTGCCTAAGTCTGATTGTAGCAAAGACCTTTCTTTGAATTGAAACGTACGATTTATAAAGCTTTACATCATCTATATATTGTATATCTGTAGAAATATCGTTTATAAAAAGCAAGAACAGAATCGGGGCTACCTTGAGGGACTCCTGAAGTAACATCAATGACGTCAGAGATAGTATTTTATTTGATTCAGGTAAATGTGATAGTTGGTGCAAAGAAGAGTATCGGTTTACTTGCTGGTTATCTAAGAGTGTACAATAGCCAGATTTTTCGCGTACAGCGGACAGGTCTGCCCACTTTGATCGAATGCCGGTTGACCTTTAACTAGCGGAAAGGAATGGACGATTAGGATTTCAATGCTGAAAGTCTTTTAGGTTATGGTATTTCTGGTGTTTAGTATACTTCAATTTATACGAGCACCATTTGATTTAATTCTAAGCTGTATATTTAGTCTATGTATATAGGAATTTCAATCAAACGAAGGCGATACAGGCCTACAATTCGCAGGTAACAAGACTTTAAATTTTATTTATAGAATCAAAAGAATAATAATACTTTGGCAACCTTTTAATCAGGCACTGGAGAAGGCTTAAAAAGCACGTGGCCTCTAAAATAATATTTAGCTAAAGCAATGCTGATCTCGCGCAATCTTCAACCACTCAGCACTCAAGAAATATTTGCATATACGGGTACCTTTTTTTAGCCTAAGGAAATCGCTTCGAATAAATCAACCAATCGGACTTTATCAATAAAATTCGGACGATCTCTGAATATAATTTCTAATAAAGAGCAAATACAAAGATCTACATATATTTTAATTTTGAGAGAAGCAAACATAAATTTAAATATACAGGCACATATTTGAGCAAAAAACTCTAATATAAATTTTGTAGTTCGTGGGTAAGCTTACGTTGGAGGGGATTAAAAAGTAGAAGCAATTCAATGGCTTATTTGTATACCGTTTTCATGCGCATTTAAATGCAATAATACACATTCAAAAAATGCTCGCACATAGCGCATTCGTACATTGCAAATTTTAACTATTATTGGATTGGTAGGCGAGAGCTCAATTGCACATTTCACAATTTTTGTGCAGCTGTCATTTGTATTGGCAGGATGTAAATCGCATTTAGTAGCCAAGTATGTATATACATATGTACCCTGCAGGGAGTGACGTTAGCTTATACTTAACTTTAGTCTGTTTACGCGAACACTAGTGTTAACTAATAACTGTATATTTTGCTCGAAAAAGGCTAACTACTTTTGTGGGGCGATGCCTGCAAAAAATTCAGTCCTAGATTCCTCTGGATTTCATGTCACCTAACTTGTAACTAACTACATAAAATATCAATTAAAAAGATTTTGATAATTTTTTATTATTTTTTTTTTACACTTTTAGTTATTTGATTTATTTTCAACATTGCAAATTTGTTTACATACTCTGCATTAGGTGGTCCTATATTAGAATTCCGTCAGACATAACATCCAAATGTTAATATAAAATTTCGAACTACATTTTATTTGTCCTGAATTCGAAAAAGAATTTATGAAGTGCAGAAAAAATGGATTCAAAGTATTTTTTTGTATGAGAATTAAATATAAACTTGTAAATAAAGCAAACTACCGATTGCGTCCGCATGACTCCTGCACGATTTTACAACTCACTTTAAGTTGCGTTTGTCGTAGGTAATTAAAAGTTGGTTATTTTTAACAATTGTTAATTTTTCACTGCAGGGTATAAATACATACATCAACGAGTAAGTGCCTATAAGTGCGTATGTGCTTGTATTATACTTCCGTGTTCACAATTTTAAGCCATTTTATTTTTTTCGCCCGCTGCAAAGTGATTGATATGTCTGCTATGCATGCGTCATGTAAGCGATAGGAGGTAAATCCGCAAAAACTCCCAATATGCCGCATATTGGCGCGTACGAATTGCTATCCGTAATTGGTAATTTTGTTCTTTTTTTTTGGCTATGAATTTGCAAACAATTTCTACTCTACTTTTTATTTTTGCGCTCACTTCCTTGTTTGCAATCATTCATTAATTGCATTGTTTGATAAGTGTGCACCCACACTTGTTTATAGCTATTTGCCTTAATGCCACATTGATGCAATTCAAAAAGGCTGAGTGCGTTGGCTCTTTAAGCTCTTTTCGCTGTCTGGCTATACTGCAGTTTTTAACAATCAATTTTGCATAAGTAATTGCATGTAAGTAATTTAATTAATTGTATTCTACTGCCATCGACTGCATCGATTGTAGTAGGTAAATGGAGGATTGATGTTTTGAAGTGATTTTTCATAATTAATGATCGCTACTAATGGAATGCATGCGTAAGTACTGTATTAAGAGTGTGCTCATAAAATATGGTTTTAAATAGCAGATATTGACGACATAAGGAGACAAAAATGAAGAAAAATTCTTGACTTCAGTTTAATAACAGTAGTTTGCTATGGGAAATCAGGAGAGAAACCAGGCCTGGTTATAAATACACCTTCTATACTGCATTGAAGTGTATGGATGGAATTACCGCGACAAGAAGAGCAGTCTGAAGAAAAGTATAATCATAAGCACCTAACAGCCGAGACGCTCTGTCCGCATTTGTCCAGCTCAACTTTAAGGTCGATCTTCGGTCGCATATTCGGGCGCCAAGCTGCTGCCAATGCTCTTTGCATAACCCCCTACGATGAACATCGCGATACAAAAGGGGATTTCCGAACACGCAAAACAGGCCGATGAACGTTTATGGGCGGAATACATTGCGGCAATCGACACAGCATCAATCCGAACTATAAAATTCCGCGGAGGGAAAAGAATGGTTCGGACATATATACATATGTCAATAGCTGAAACTAGGGATGGGTAAATTCGATATTCGAAGCTTCGAGATTCGAACTTTTATCGAATTTTTACTCCAAAATGGGAAATTTTTGAAATCGAACCTTGTGGTGCTAAAATTCGAATAAAATCGAACCGTCCTAATTTGCAAAAAAGTAACTCTGCAACTTTCTTCTTTCCGACTAAATCTGGCATCACTGTGTGTGGTACCATACTTGGTTTAGGGATGCAAGTCAATAAAATACATCAAAAGTGAAGAAAATAAGCTTTTTCTTGCACAGGAACTTACTCGATCAAATAGCCTAAAACACAAAACAAAATACATCGACATTTTTTCGATCTGATGCAACAAAATATTGCATCAATGCATCGTATTTGAAAATCGTTAGTTTCGATGCAGCGATTGAATTAAAAATACACAAGAAAATGGAACAATTGAACACCAATAAATGTGGTGACGTGCAATAATGTCAATGGCATTAATACCCAGGCCAAAAGTGAAATAATGTCAATAGACATTAAGTCACTTTGGAATTTATTCACCCTCTAAAAGTGAATAAGTGGGTTTAATTTTTAAACCGCGCTGGGACTACTGCCTTTTTTTAATCTTTTATAGTATACTTTTCAAACCAGTCAATAGTTTTAAGCAATTTTTAATATATTCTGGTTTAAATTTTAGTCCAAAAAGTTCGTCGTTTAAAAATCAAACCAAAATGTTTTAATTCGAGTTTCTAGGTTTCATATATAGAAAATTTTGTTTAAAATTTAAACCGAAATAGAAAATGTTTGCACACAGCGAAATGTGGTGTTGATTCAAACTCAACATATGAAAGCACATTTACATACATGCGTGGCTGTAGCTGAGTGTGCAAAGATACTTCATAAAATTGGTAGCACCAAGGCTGTCCGGGTTCAATGACCATCGGATGGAGCATGAAATAAATTTTTTATTTTTTATTTTTAATTATGAAAATGTTTGGGTTTAAAATTTAAACCGAACTGTTTAAGTTCTAAACCCAACATATGTATGTGCTCTCTTTTTTTTTAAACTTGGAAAGTTTGTATTTGAAACTGAATTTAGTTTGGTCATACAAGTAGTCCAAAAAGTTTAAAATTAAAACCGAAATTTTTAGCCGTGTATGTAATGTTATAAAAGTAAATTTTGTTATCTAGACTTAAATTCACAAAACGAAAGTGTGTTTATGTCATCGAAAATATGGCCTGTGTATTAATGTCATTGACATTAATTCACTTTTCAATTGGGTTTTAATATCAGTGACATTATTTCCATTGCCATTATGGCACGTCACCATAAATGTTTAAGTTCTAACTCACAGTGAAATGTATTTATTGATTTAAGTAGTTAGACATCCCAGCCATACAACTAAATTCATAAAAAATAAATAAGATTTCAGATGCTTTATGATATTAAAACTTTATCTAACGCAAGGCATATTAAACATGTAGCAGCAGGTTTTCATTATTAAAAAATGCCTTAACAGCTGTGTCAAATACATCGCAGCCCATGTAGAAATGTCGTCAAATTTTGGTGTCAGGTGATTGACATTCCGTTTTTCATCACTAATGTCAAATGTGAAGTGAAATTTTTGGCATAAGTTGAAAATACCAGCCGTTTAGCTATGGACAAACCAAAAATGTTTAAAAAGAAAAGTTATACGTTGTCGTTAAATGTAAGGCTTTTTTATTCGTTGTATAAGTATAAACATACATACGTATGATTGCATAAGTATGTAACGTGAAGTATGTAAATGTCTTTTGTTTTTGTAAGCAATAATAAATAAATAAAATCACTTTATACGTCCCAAAATATTAGTTTCAATATACTACATTTGCTAAATTTTTGGATTTTTTGATATATCTTTTTTTTTGTGATATTTATTTGAAAAAAAAAATACATATGTATTTGTATTTATTTTTAGTTGTGAAGCTGAATCAGTTTTTCGATTTGTTTTATCATTCTTACAAATAAACTTTTAAATTTTCAGAATTTTTTTTTTCAAAATTCGAAAAAGTTCGAATTAAATCGAATTTGCAACACCAAATTTCGAAATGTTGGGCAACGTTCGAAATTCGGAACGAATCGAATTTCAACCTCACCACTACCCATCCCTAGCTGAAACATCATTTTAGCCAACCCAAAAGAATAAAAAACCTCAAAATTGATAGCTTATTTTGGGATTTTCGGGCACGAAATGGGGACCAAATATCACTATGCGCGATGGTCGCGTTAGACATGATGGAAATGCCCATAACCCCTTCCGTGGATTTGTCGAATATAATCGACATTTCATATGGATGCCACTAAAATGCGACTAATTAGCTCCCTTTTCACCTTTTTCATTTTGTATTTATCCTATTTGTTTTGGAAAGCTTTCTGTTTAGTAGCATTCAAGAAATTAGTTGTAACGTAATTAGTTTTTTTTTTAAGTTTTTATATTGTGACTACCCCACAGGTAAAAACTCGTAGCTCTAAAACTCAGAGTATATGTATAAGTGTGATAACCAGAATAACACCTTAAAATCAAAACCAATATATATATTTTTTTTTATAATTCACAGAAACGGTATGAAAATAAAGCAGGACTTAGCTTAGTAGTTTTTAATTTTTTTATTTGTGGCTTTAACATTTTTAAGAAACTTGAGGTGCCCTGTCAAATTATCTATATATCCGGCAAGCTACAACTTTTGAACGATAAGCTTTCCACAAAAACAAAAAAATTTTCTCACTTTCAAGGAGTTGACTTTTCCTGATATACAAACTTTTAGATTGTTAGCTTACCGTAAAATTTTTTCGACACTGAAAGGGATATACAATGGCCCTTAGCAAAAAAATGTTTTTTCGTAAAATTGCCCACCCACCACCCATATCAAGTGGGTGAACATATCATGAAAACCACTCGCCGATCTCCACAAAAATTGGTATACACATTCCGTTTAGCCTGCTTAAGCCCCGTCAAAAGAAAATTTGTCAAATCGGACAACAATCAATCCCCCTAAAGTGTGCGTGGCTTTTTCCGACTTTAAAAATTTTCCATATGGTGCTTGAGACGGTCAAGAACAAAAAAATCTTTATGTTCGCCACTGATTTAAACCAACAGATGAACTTAAAAATTTACACTAAAAATCAGGCCTTCGGAGAGGAGCGGCGTAAAGGGGAAAGGACAAAAATCAGCATTTCATCCACTTTGTTTTTACTTTTTCGGATCAACTTTTGGATTGGGGATTAGCCTACCTGTTCATACATATCAATGTTCTGCATCAAAAAGATTAAAAAAAAAAATGTCAGCTAATTCTTTGGCTGTTAGCGCTCGATATGTATTAATAGCGCTCCTACACGATATGTATTTGTCTATATAAATGCGACTTTTCTGATACGTTCCAATATATGTATGGTAAATACGAGTAGATAAAAAAAGGTAGCATTTTAATACATATGCAAATAAATATCGCGTAAGAAAGCTGTAAGTTATTAAATAAATAAGAAAGTTTTTTTTTTATTAACTTAAATTTATTATTAACTAATCGATTTTCATTGTTTGTAGCTAACACTTTTTAGCAAATGAATTGGCTTTAATACAAATGAAACTAATTCTAAAATAGGTATTAGTATTTACAAGCTTTTACTTAACTTAACTTGCTCTGTATGTATGTATATTTGTTAGGGGGCAAATTTTGCAATACATTTTTGACCAACTTCCCAATGACCTAGAGACTTGACACTTCACAGTTGGCTCAGAACCCGATGATAATGCAATACGGAAGATAAGTTAATCCGATAGGTGGCACAGAAGTCGACATAGTTGAAAACCCCTTATTTATAGTCCGATTTGGTTCATATTTGGGGCGTATATTAACTACATGAAAAGAAATAACCCCACTAAAGATTTTGTCGATAGGTGGCGCACGAGTCGATATATTTGTTAAATAAGTATTTATGGTTTCGATTTCATATTTTCATATTTAGAAGGCTTGCTTTAAAAATATTTGTTTGTACAATTAAATTATTAAATTTTTTCCTTGTTAAAGTTTAAATTTTTCATATAAGAAATGAAAATACATTGCGATAATTATGTGATCTAGAAAAACGGTATACATAATCAACGATCCTACATATTAAGTTTACATGCTTCGGCGGCTTACATTTTGCCTACAGTGTAATTAAGCTTTATGTTGCTTGAGCTGGTTCCATATGCCCGTAAATCGAAAACAGGTCGATGAAGGGGAAAAATACGCACACAGTCATATTTTTGAAAAACTTATACTAATTTCATTAGATGTAATTCGAATATGCATTTTGAGGGCATAAATAAATTAGTAGTTTAATTATAGATTATAGTAAATTTATAATAGTATTTACATAATTAAATAAAAAACGTTTCGCATAAACAATTACTAGTAAATATGTATGTATGCGGATAGCCTAATTACAAAAAAAGGACTACTCATATTAACTAGTAAGAAGCACGAAAAGTACAAGCAGAGTATGTATGCGTGTATGTGTGAACATAAGTCAGCGCGCCTAGAATTATGCTTGCGTTATACAAACATCAACTACAAGCACGGTGAACTTATAAATAAATAAAATAGTTTGGTGTTATTAACTACTATGCATGTAAATGTATGTATATTTATTAGCAGTTTAAAACCATTAGTGGCTAAAAAAAAATCTAGGCCGTGTATAGTAGAAGCTAATATTTTGCTGTAAAAAACGGATTATATTTTTTAAGTTTTATCGTAACACTACAGTGGTGATGTGGCTGGCTCTGTGTTGCACTGGGCGCGCACACCCACCAAAGAGAGTGTGCGCACACACACATACACTACTAGCGGCGACACACAAATATGGGTTTGTAATTTTTACGCAACTTTAAATTAATTTTTTATTTTTTTGTTTGTTCTTTTTTTCACTGAAAGGGGCCCAACATCAACATTACGATATTTTTCATTACATAAATTACATTTATAGTAGGCAGTGGACGTTTAACGACAACACATAAAAAATACACACACAAAATAGCGAGCGATTTTTTTGCATTAGGTACTTATTTGCTTTTGATTCTTTTTTTTTCGTTGATGACAGCTATGAAAATTTGTTTCTTCATCTTGTTTTTCTTCTTTTCTTTGGGTACACTAAATGTGTATATGTATGTATGTCTAACAACAATACAAACAAATATAATGGCAGGAGGCAGAGATACATAAAAAAAAATATTATATGAAATGATGAAATTAAATTAAAGAAAATGAAGGAGATTTTAAAAAGTGGAAGGAGAAGTTAAGTAAGCTAGACTGCTGAATAGAAGTGGCTTCGAATATGATGGTGAAATTTGCTGCGGCGCGCTTAAAAGTATGCAGAGCAATACAGGCATGATTGAGGTTTTTAGTGCTAAATATTTGTAAAATAATTTTTTTGGGTCTCCTTGACTATGCGAGAATTTTGGAAACTTTAGGGTTTTCTGTATGTCAGAATAGAATAATTTTTATATTTCATAAATACCTAATTGGGCCCGAGGGCACATTAAGAGCGAAATTTGAAAGAGGCATTTGATGAACAAGCGAAAGCATCTTCGAAAAAAGTTTTAGAGCACAGTCGCCTAGGTGTGAGTCCAGATAATTATTATCCAATAATATTTATTTTTCTGAGTATAAAGCACTAAACGAGTTCCTACTTTGGGCATATGCTCGCGGAAAAGGCAATAATGACTTATGGCGAATGAATTTCGTGCCTCAGATATGATGTGTGGGGAGTTGGCATACGGTATGATGCAAAACTAAAAAAGAAAATTTCCTTTTTGGTCGCTGTTCTGAGTAGCTAGATTTAATTTTTATTTTAGTTTTTTTCAAAAATTTAACTTTTTCGACTTTTTCGAAAAACGTGTTTTTTTCGGCGTAATTTTGCAGAACTTTTTGTTTCCTTTTCAGGAACTCTAGAACTATTGAAGAGCTACTCAGAACAGATTTAATTTTTTCTTTTTTCAAAATTTTAACATTTTAGACGTTTTCGAAAAACATGTATTTTTCGGCGTAATTTTGCAGATTTTTTTTTTCCATTTCAGGAACTCTAGAACTATTGAAAAGCTGCTCAGAACAATTTTGTATTTGTTTTTTTTGCCACATTTTCGAAGCAATTTTTTGTTGTCAAAATATCCATAACTTTTTTTTTTTCAAGAACTGTAGGACTATTGAAAAGCTACTCAGAACAGCTTTTATTTTGTCTTTTTGCATCATACCGTATGCCAACTTCACAGACATTCAGATATGTGAGTGATTAATATGGCATACTTTTCGGAGCAAAAAGATCTGCCCGCTCAAAATGATTATGCGTATAGAAAAATTTGCTCAAAACTCTTTAATTTGCAACACATTTGTGTACAAGAACAACACGTAAGAACAAGTTGATAACAAATAAATAAAAAAAAAATTTCAAAATAATTATAGAAAATGACTAGGAGCACAACCATAAAAAGCAAACTGAAATTGAAACACAGTATAACACAAAATACGAGCATACATTTAGGCGTAAACACAAAAAGTAGGCGAAAAGTATACTATATACGCATAAATTTGCATACTTTTGGGCGTTTACGCGTCTACTTAACATACAAAAATATTTTGGTTTTTTTTTGTTGACTGTATCAGTTGGATCCCTATTACCATTTTTTTTATAACACTTTCGTGTGACTGATTGATTGATTGATTAAATGAATGAATGTTGCTTGTACTTGTACTTGTAGTAGTAGTAGTAGTAGTAGTTTTTGCTGTTGTTGCATTAACAAAACTTACCCATTCGGACATTTCGTGCGTATCAGCATTTCGATGATGATAATTTAATATTAAAATCGTTGACACAACGGATGAAGCTACCATAAACATTATGCAATTGAAATATGTACCTGTTGGTTGGTTGGGCGTGTGAGTTTCATATTTTTTCGCAATTTTTTATTTTTTATTTTTTTTGGTTTTTGTTTATGACAATTTGGTTTTAATGAAAGGTAAATTATTTGTAGTTGTATTGGTTTGATAAGTGCAGCGTAAAGGATTAGAGAATTCGAAATTAGTTTTTTTGTTTTTTTCGAAAACCGAATTCAAAAAGAAAATTAAACATTTTTGAAATTTGACAAAGAAAATGTGATTAAAGGAATATATAGGCGCGCAGAAAAAAAAATTAATTCAGTTATTTGCATTTATTTTTTAAAAAGGAAAAAGAGCGTATTTCAAGGCGAAGTTGTATTTTACAGTGTCACCAAAAAAGTTGGCGTAACAAATGCAGATTTTTTTTATTTTTTTTTTTAATTAATATTGCGGTATATAGTGTTTAGTTTTCATTATTATTTAACAGTGGCGTAACAGTGACATTCAGTGGTTGTATTTTGTTATGGCAGTTGTGTAGTGGTCACGAGGTTTAGTTTTATGTTTTTGTTTAGCGAAGAAATGTAATAGAAAGAAGAATAAAGAAAAAGTATATACAAAAATTTTACATTAGTAGAGCAAATGCCTGTTTAGATTTTTGAGAATAAATTTTCAACTTTTACTTTTTCAACAAATTTCAACACGAATTTTGCGTAAAATATGTATGATAAATAGGTCTATGTAGATAAGTGTGGTATGAGAATGAATATACATTTTTTTAAGCACAATTTTGTATTTGTCTTTAATCTAAGAATTAATAATTCACCTAAGAAGTATTTATATAAAAGTGGAAAGATGTTTTTTTGAAATTTGTATTGTACAGATGTTAAATTTTATAAGAGAGTAAGGCAGTATGATATATAGAGTGGAGCGAGCTGCAAATTTAAGACTCATACATAAGTAACTAGTAAAATTTATTTTGTAAACAATTTCAAGAACAACAATTTCAACATTTGTGGTTTTAATGGAAATATATTTAAAATATTTACTATAAGTTTATTATTTAATTTCCCTTCTGTTTTTTTTTTTCGTAAATTTGGATATGTTGGCATTTAAGTTTTTTAATGTAGGGTTATTTTATTGTTATCCTGCTACCCGCTGAACACATTGAATTTTACTTCAAAGCATTTATGTGGCGAAAAAATATGTATATTTTCTAAAATCGTAAACTTCAAAGGAGGATATCTTCGATACAAAAAAAAAATAAATAAAAAATATCAGAATAAACGAGGAGAAAAGATTAAATTGTCGCATTGAGCTGTATAAATGCGAATATAACAAAATTCTTTCCACGCACATCGCACCAAGGGCCGAATGTGAGAAGGGTAGTCTCTGTAGTAGAGGTCCAATAAACATCTTCGCAGACGGATCGAAGCTGAACGTGAGAGTTGGAGGAGGTTTCTACTGTCAAGCAGAGGTGGTATGCACCAATGTTTTGCCGACTAAGAGGCACACGCTGTAATCGCTAATGGTACGATAAAAACTGGTGGGGAAATGCTTGACCTCTTCCTCAACCACCTAGGAAGCCTTTCAAATCAAGCTAATTTGGGTATATAGTGCCATCACTGAAAATTGCAGGGCTGACGAATTGGCTAGGCAGGGCACCCTCGAGGCCATCACCTCGGACAGCTAGGCACAGCAGTTCCGTTGGCAAATTGCGCCTGCTCCTGGACAGATGCCCTTATATTTGGCTCAGCGAGCGCTAGCAGAAACCCGGACATGCAAAGTTGCAAGGTCATTATGGCCAGTTGTTCACCTCAGGGAGTTTTTGCAGTTGGCTTAGCGCCAGATGTTGATTCTTACATGCTTACTGAGAGGACGTTGCCCTCGAAGAACTCACACGGTACGACTTCACATCGTCAGCGATTCCTATTGCCGCAGCTGTTTGGAAGACGAGATGGAATCATTTCAGCTGCCCGCGGAACATTGTTTTAACCACTCAGCACTTAGCAGCACTCTTAGTGTAATATAGAGAACCTGTACAATGAATTTGTATAATGTGGTAACACAATAGACAATCTAAATAATGTCTAAGTGAGACCCCATTGTTGGATCTGCCACAATAACTTAACCTTACCTAGCAACAACCTTAGTTTTTTGGTATGGTTAGGTTTGAGTATCTCGAGAACCTGAGGTAATTGAGCAATTCTAAAGCCGGAAGAGTACAAACTGGTCTCGGGTTATGAAATAATTTAACCTATGTTATCAACACCAGTTGTGCAGTCTTTGAAGTATAGCTTTTGAGCCGAGATATATGACAACTAAAAAATGAGCTTTCATTTTTACCGAATTCAGACTTTTTTGCAAAATTCGCTCCATTTTTCTGGGTTGAAAAAAACTAATTTATATCTTAATTAACCCCATAGATAAGTCTTAACTAAAGCCAATCTACAATAATAACTTAAATTATTTCCGACACATTAAAATTCGCGAATTTGTTCAAAAGATCTTTGCCAATTACCGCTAAAAATTCAAAGTTTTGCTTCTTAGCGCAATATCCCTGTTCCATTCTTCAAGAATCTACAAGAAAATATAGGCATTAAATTTTTTAGTATTCCACAGTTTCTATAATTCAACCTTTGTAAAGTCTAACTTTAACCCTTTCCGAAACCTTTGAGCCTCTTTTGGTTTATGTAATTCAAAAGTTTATTCGTATTAATGACAGATTTAAAGTGATGCGAAAATATTTATCACCACATTTTTAAAACACAAAACCGTCAAGGTTTTTATGCGAAATTTTTTATTCAGAAACTGGAAATAGAGACAACCAAGCAAGCGGCGCATTAAACTAAGAGCATAAATAAAATGATTGATCACGGAGCGCTTACTGCTGTTTTATTGAGTTGATCAACGATTAAAACTACTGAGTAATGAAAGGTCCCCCAAGATATGTGGGTAGAACCAGCAATGGTGCAATGTGGAGCTGCATTGAAATCGGGTCCCGGACCATAGTTATTATGGGCCCCGAGCCTTTAGTTAGTATGTTCACACCACACTGCCAATTGGTACTAAAGTGTTTGCATTTCATGCGCTGATAAAGGCATTTGAATTGATTCGTTGTGCTTAGGAGCATCGCGATGTCAAGTCAATTTAGCAGGTAGTCACGTTAAGCACCGACACATCTGAGTAAGGAAAGTTAGATGAGCAAAAGAGACCAGTGTCGCCATTTTGGTGCTTTTGGAGCTAGATTGAGCTCTTTATTTTTATGTTTAGCTCCGAAAATTGGGCTTTAGCTCTTAGGTCTTTTTTTTTGCCGTTTTGAAAATGATCTAAAACCTTTTTAGCTCCAGAAAGTTTTAGTTGTATTTGATTATATATTAAAATTAAAAATCTTTAACTTCATTGTACAAGTGTGGAAAAAAACTTATTTAACTTAAGTGATCTCAGGCAATTTCCGATACCTTCATGCTACTCTATTTCGATTAATACCAATGGATCACAAATTTTAATTTTGATTTTGTACTCACGCCACTATCCAATTTTTATGTAGACGCGCTCCCTTATTCCGAAAATCAAGCTAGTTTTTTTTGTTTGTTTTTATTCGGCTTAAAAAAAAGAGTGGTTCTATATAAAGAGGTCTTATGAACCCAATAAATAATCGTAATATGAGATACGGCAAATGTAATAAAATTAGATTCTCCATAAACCGTATATACATACATCACTTTTCGATAGCCCTAATAGTTTCTGAGAAATTAATTAACCATTTCTGACACTTCCTGTTTTCCATGCAAACACTCTACCTACTCAGATGAACGTGACCGTGTTTTATTTTATTCTTTTATTCAATTAGTTCACAAGATATACATAGTACGTGATTAAGTGAAATCACTATTTTTTAAAGCTGTATAACGGTAAATTGCAAATAACTCGAAAAGGTAACCATAGAAAAAAAATTATCTCGATTTTCAGAATCACCGAGCAATTCTACATAGGAATTGGATAGCGACCTCCATAGAAAATGGAAAACGGGCAAGTATAATTCCAGCTCCGATAAGCTCAGACGGTGTTTTCTCTCTCAGGCGGCCACGGTAGAAAAGAAAATCCAAAACTTAGCGTTGATAAATTGCAAATTTTGAAATGCACTTGAAAAACATAAATTTTTATGCACGGGGAAAAAAAACTTCGCCACAAACTCTTGGACCTAGGTTAAAAGAAAATCCTTTTTCTACACATGCGTTTTTGTTTTTGCATTACCAATTTTACCTTTAAGGTGAGAAGTAAATCCATCTTTTCATAAAAATTTTCCGAAATTATGATTCTTGACCGAGTTTTTGTTTTTAAGCGCTCTTTTTTTAGATGTAATTTTTTGAGTATCAGGGGAGCGAGAGCAATGTTGCCATACAGACATGTATTCTTGCTACCGAAATCCCTACCAAATGACTTCGACACCCACCAATTAAAGGACTTCGTTAGGGATTTGACCGGCCAACGGTATGCAACCTAAATAAAAGGCGTCGATATTTAATTACTTCCTTTGGTAGATACCAAAATATTATTGGCTCACTTTATGCGCAGTTTAAATCCATCATTTTATCCTACATTTGACGGATATGACAGTAAAGCCTTCAATATACTATAGCCGTTATCGATTCGCCAACAGTTAGCGAGTGGCGAAACGAACGAATTGAATGAGGTTCACCCAAACTCGCTATCATGCATAGTCGCTAGCTAACTTTTTTTTTGATGCCTTCACATGCAAAATGTTTCACTAAGCGAGCGGAAATCAAACATAACCAGCAGAAAAGTGAAGGCGGCTTATGTTTCGCAGGCGGTTAGAATGTGAAAAGAGGCATTCGGGTAAAAAGACGCGCCTTTGTACAAGTATAAAGTTGATGTAATTTGTATTGCACATATCGTTACTTTAATATAGCAAATGCAGTTTTAAATGAAAGTCGATATATTATAATGTTTGGTAGACCGGAAGTAAGTTAAACAGACAGCTTTCAAACTTAAATGCCAACAATTTTCTAGCCAATTTCATTGCCATTTGACAAATAATTTTACTTGCTAATTTTATTTTTATTAATATTTAGTTTAAAAACATACTATAGATATGTATGTGTAAATATACATAGGTATATAAATTTTATTAATAGGTAGGTTTAAAAATACACATCTATATTAATTTTAAATTCAAATATATTTGTAGTAGTTATAAGAAAACGTGCAAAAAATTTCAAAATGTGCTGTTCTGCGATGAAACCGATTAAAAACGATGGGAAAGCAAAAAGTGGATGCAAGTGGATAATGAATATGTTTCTTTATTAATTTTTTATATATATTTTTTTTATGTGAAAGAGAGAAAAAAAAAAAACAGAAAACATTTCCAAACTAAAATTGTTAGCCTAATTTTTATTCGCTTTTTTTGCGCTATGAGTCAAAATTGAATAAACTGCATGAAAGTTTCTGAGTTTTTAACTGTGGCGGTGCATATATTAATTTACTGCTAAATATGAGTTAACACAAAAAAGGCGCATATAATTGCAACGTATATGTATTATTTTGTAATTTTAAATCCTTCTTTAATTTTCAACAGCTGTATTGCGCGGCGCGAAGCAAGCTTAACTTGTTTTATTTTTTTTTGTTTTTTGTGTGAATTCGTTTCACTTTTTTTGCGAGTGCTAAGCTTGAAACGGCCGCACAACTTAAAGTATTGCCCAGGCTGTTGTTGATTGTTTTTATTTGCTTGGAGTTTTAACTTTTTAACGTGTCAAAGTTTTAATATTATAAAATCATCGGTTATTTTTTGTTTATATATATATGTATGTATATATATATATTTTTTTGGTTGAAATGCTTGATTAGGCATGAATATATTTATTTAGTAGATATTAATGTGGCGCGCAGCGTAAAACAGCGCAACGCCTAACTGGAAACACACCAAACACGAAAATTATACAACGACAAAGCTACAGCGAGAACGACAGTTAACGGAGGATAGCAAATGCTATTTGTTTGCATGTGTGTGATTTGAGAGTATACCATATATGTATGTATGTAGTGATTCGAGTACCATGTGAGTTAAAATTGCTTATATAAGAGATTAGCATTAACACTGTACTGTTAAAGGTGTGGAAATGAGGTGTGAAATTAACTGGTATGGCAGGAGTTTTCAAAATATTTCTTTTTTTTAAATATTTAATTCTTTTTTTTTTTGGAAATTTTTTTAGGTTTATTTTTGTGGCTTCTGCTAAAAATTTCTGTTAATATTCTACAGTTTCATGGTATGCAGTATGCTTGAATTTACTTGAAAACCTCAAAGTGTAAATAAAATAATGTATAAGTTTCTATATTGTTTTAAATAGATGTATGTAAATATTTTCTTCAAAACTAAAATTAGCTACATTCATTTCGCAGCAAATAAACATAGAAGAACACTCAGAATGCACGTAAAAGAATTGGAAAATAATTTTCGCTTACCTAAGAGTGGCACGGCATCGGATGTGGCGGGCATTGTTTCAGCCACCATATTGAGGAAGACAGTGAGCGAGAGTAGAATAGTAACACCTGAAAAAAAAAATTAATATTGTTTTTTAAAAAATGCTATAAAATATTGATAAATGGTTAAAAGAAAATTTATTCGCTAAAATGTATTTTGGATATATTGAAAACCGATACATATCTAGGGTGTAATATTTTAATGGTTTTTTATTTTATTTTATTTCTCAGACAATTGGTACTATTGGCTTTGGCCATCTTAGTCATGGAGCGATACTCAGTTGAACAACGCGTAAAAATTATGAGAATGGTCGTTCTGCAATACTACTCAGCCGTTTGTTGCAGAAATTCTAAGAAACTGGGTCGGTGAAAATCTGGTTCGTCGTCAGACATGGCTAAAACGAACACTTAAATCAAAGGTTAGCACCCTAGCTGGCTACTGATTATGAAAGGCAGTTATCACCAACTGGCCTCATTATTTACATCGGGAAAATATGCTAGCCTAAGTTTGAGTTAAAGGTTTCAGACTACAGACGCAATTGCGAGACTGGTACAGCTGTGCCGTTGTGCAGAACCTTCCCTGCTGCTTATCAAGGCTTCTATCTAACCCAGCCTAGTTGGTGCGTCCAACATTATTCGTCAGCTCAAGTGCCCTTAAAGCATTGCAGCTGTGCTTAAGTTTTGCTTTTGCACTGGACAAATGCATCGAGGACAAATTATCCTTTGGCTAAATGTAATTCAAGGCATGCCCTTGCCAAGTTTAATTCACTATTTAACTTTTCGTGTATTTGCACTGCAACTACTTTGGCAATCTCTTCAGCAAAAAGGGAAAGATTTCCAGAAGCTATGAGCAAATATGTGTCGAGTAAAAGTAATAGTGTTTGTAATCATAGAAATGTGTCCGGGTGGTTGCGGTGTTGTAAGATATTTACATTTCATCTAAACATTTTTGGTCAGTAAATAATATATATATACAAGTTGATGCCTGCATAGCAGGGCAATATGCTAGCAGGATATACATATGTAGATATATACATAGGTACATAAAATTATTCACTGAGGATAAACATATGTTACACTGAGGAAGTGTTAGCCATTAAATTAAAATGCTTCCATTATTTCTTGCCTTTAAATACTTATATATGTACTAATATTATTTAAGATGCCAATCCTTTGTCACGCACACTTCTAAACATACATATGTATGCATGATATATTATACATAACGATCGCCCTCACAATTTCTAACATTGCCATGCGAACAATTCATCATTCGTCCTCGGAGTGTAGTAATTTTAAATGAGTGTCAATATTTGCACACCAACCATCAACCATCGCTAACTACCTCCACCTCACTTCACTCTTGCTCATAACCAAAAGTAACCACATATGTACATATAATCGCCAGTATGTCATGCGCATCTCACCTCACCTCACTTTGCGCCTAACACCTAAATACATTCATTCACTGGCTGTCTGTAGTACATCGAAGCGGCTACACAGCGCGCTCTTGGCCAACTGAGTTTCCGTCCTCGGCCTAACTGGCATTGCCATCCTTTTACACACACATATTCGCATCCTTTCCTACACTTTTCACAGTTGACTTCCTTGGCAGTATGTCTGTGTGTGTGTGTGTTTGTGCCGCATTTTAATTCAATCATACTCGGTCAAAGGCTGTGGCATACCATTTGTTTTAACTGACCCTTGGGACATTTTGTCTTCAATTCAACTTTGCTTTTTAGTTCTTTATTTTGGTTTGGATTTAATATTTTTTTTTTAAATTTTTTTTTCATTTCATTCATGTCGAATTGGGAATAGTAAAACTGCCCAAAGAGCGTTAAAGTACAGCAGCCGAAATGAGGTGACTGAATCAGCCAGCAGTGACAAGTGCGACTACATAAGTTCACATACATACAAAAGCGCCCGCCCACCACATTGGTCTATTCGTTGTTGAGCTAGATTTTGAACAAATCTAATGCATTGTATGTAGGTACATACTTAATTAAATTCAGGTAAGATTTTTGGTGGCAGCTCGCTTGCGGTGCGGTATTTTTTTTAGAAATGAGAAATGCCCTTTCGTTTTCTTGTTGTTTTTTTTTCTTTTCTTGTAATTTTAACAAATTTGGCTTTGCCAGCTCGAATTCGACATGACCTGAATTGTATACCAATGACGCAAATTTGGCATGTCTTTCATTACCGATGCCACACAGTGTATTGAGCTGGACAAAAACAGTTAAAGTGAGAAATCATTTAAGTGGAAAAAATATGAATATCCTGAATGAATGTTGAAACTTTTAGATATGCTTTCACGGCAGCATTTAAAAATTGAGAAACTAATACTCGCAGTTCGATAAAATTGCCCGCTAATTTTTTACCCCTTTTTCCAGAATTTTGCGGATTTGGAGTTTTTTTTTGTTTTTTAAATAAACCCATTTTTAGATCTACATAGTTTGAAAAAAGTTTCAAAATGTTTTATTGCTTTTTCGACAATCTTTAAACTTTTTTACTAGTTTTTTTTTTATGAAAAAGTATCAAATTTTTCTTATCTGCCAAACATTTTACTAAGACTTTTCAGTAGCTTTTCGTGAGAGTTTCGCAATCCTATATGAGTCTGAATATAGTTATATAGTTTTGGGCACCTTGTGAAATTGTATGAAAAAAAAATTTGTGGTTTTCCGGAATTTAGCGATTTTCGGCATTCTTAGTTTAATATTCTGAGTGACTTCGTGACATTATTGAATTTTTTCCGTCACCTTTTAAATTGCTTCAGCGAACATTTTTCAAACTTTTTTTTCAGGTTTATCGAAAAATTTCGGAATTTTTTTGAAAGTTCAAATTTCGAAAATTTTTTGTTAACTAAAAAAATTGTAATTTCTCAGCTCATTATTTGTGCAACGGATTAACTATAATATATTTCGTGGTTATTCATTAGTATGTTCGAAAGTTTACTTAATAATTTTTTGTAGTAGTTATTTATCGAATTTAATCATCTTCTAAATAACTTTTGATAACACTTCATGGTTATTTTTTCAATAGCTTGAAGTTAAAGTCGGTTGCCGGAATTGCCCTGTTAATCGATTCACAGATCGAATCTAAAACAAAAAACCGACAAAAAATAGAATCAGAAGAGCTCGATATTCGATTTAATCGATTTTAAACGGCAACTCTAATCGGGATATACAGGTCAATTCCGGCTAAGAAAGTAAAAATTTTTTCGTAAGACCAATGAAAGACAGATGGCAAGATAGTTCGAAAAAGGCACTTCACTCGTGGTGAAAAGCTATTTTGAGAGAAAGCTTTTCTATATCATTTAGGTCCCGTCACTCCAACAGTCGCAAAGGTCGAGTGAACAAGCACAGGCGCGCCATTCGAGAGATCCGAGTTCAAATCCTCGTGCAGCGGATTTTTAAATATTTTTTTTTGTATTTATTTGCCATTCTTAAATTTAACGTTCTTTTAATTTGTAGATTTTGTTGTGTTAAAAAAATACATATTTTTTTTTATTTATTTAATTTTTAGAAACTTATTTTATGTATTTATTATTTTTTAATTTACTATTCTTTTTTATTTAATTTTCTTTTAATTTTTAGATGTCGTGTTTTAAAAAGAATACTTTTTTTCATTGCATTTGATTTTTAGGAACTTATTTTATCTCTTTTTTTTCTATTTTAAATATTTTTTTTAAGTAAAATTTTCTTTTAATTTTTAGAGTTTTATGCTTAGGTACAGAAGAAAGTTTTGTTTAATTAAATTTGTTTTTTAGAAACTTATTTTATTTATTTTTTTCATTTTACTTTACCTAATTTGCTTTTATTTTCTAAATTTAATTTGCTTTTAATGCAAATAAAAAATATATTTTTTTATATAATTTTTAGAAACTTTAGTATTTTTTTTTTAATTCTTAAGTACATTTTTTCTTCGCTTTTGATTAAATTTTTTTCTTTTTTAAATTTAATTTTTAGTTTTTATTGTTTCGAAAGCAATTTCTTTTGCTAACTTTAATTTTATTGTAATTTGTTTGTCTTTTTTTTAAATTTTTTTCTTTTACTTATTTGGTAGTTATTATTATTATTTTTTTTTAATGTGACACTGTGCGTCGGTTGCGTGGAATTTACGCTAATATTGTTGTTGTTGTTTAAATTTTTAGTTGTTAAAATATGTCTAACATTAGTTACTCTATGTCTCTCCGCTATCTTCTTTGTTTCCGTGCTTTCTTCCGTCGCTCGCATTATTATTATTATTGTTGTTATTTTTCTTGTTGCCCAACTCAAACTGGATAATTTACAAAACTCATTGTATTTAGTTGCTTCCTGCTTTTCACATTGTATTTTACTGCTGCGCTAGCTGTTGGCTGGCTGGTGGTTGTGTATTGTACTAATTGTACATTGTTGACTCACTAATTAATGCCAACAGTGTTGACTACATCTCTTCTTTATTCCATTTTTTATTTATTTTTTGGTTTCGATTCAGTGTAAACTGATTTTGTTTTGGCAGTGCTTTCGTGTCACACGGTATATAATTGCTACTAATAAGCCAAAAACAAGGAGACTTTAGGCTAGTCGTTTTTGTCTCACCAAACCTCAGCAGTCTGAGGTGGATTACAGATATAAGTAAATCACTACTTGCTAGTGATAGTGCTTACAAATTGAAGACTACTTAACTAGGGGTTTGGGCTATTACGGAGCTATGGCCATGAAGCTCATTTAATTTCTTACTCTTTTTACTGGCAATTTTTTATATAGTATTTATACTCGTACGTACATCACTTTTGCCTGCCAAAATTTTTAATAAACATTTTTACCGTTGTTGTGAAAAGCAGCGTAAATGAAATGCAAAAGTTACCTACTTAGCAAATTAAAAATGGCAGCATTATTTTGCCGAATGCAATGCAAAATGAGCTAAAAATAAATCTGTGCGAGCAATTAGTTGAGGTGCACTGAGGTGAAAATTGGATTTGGTATGAATGAGTGAATGCATGTGTTTGTGCGCTTGTGTATTGCAGTTTTATTTCTGTGGAGTCCTCAAAGCCTACATGCACTTGCTGCCTGCTTTAAGGCGTAAAGGCTTTCCTCTATGTATTATGATCAACAACTAATCCTTGAAAATTCTTCAACAACCACTTGACTTAATATTTTTCCTCATAACTTTTGCAAGCAAATTTATTGTGAGCTTACATGCTGTTTATGTCTGTAAATATGTGCGTATAAAACACTCTTATACATATGTGTGTTTGAATAACATGCTCTTTGAAGTTTTGGAGCACAGGCAGTGCATTTAAAAGTTGCAGCGCGCATTGTATTTGAAATGCCCATTATGCACTTGAACTCAATGCTAAAGTATTTAAAGGCAAATCAAAACCCATTTTGCCCGCTTGAATGAGTGCGCTCATCAATAGGTAAAACAATGAAAATGAAGAGCAAAGCAGAACAGAACAGAGTTGAAAAAACGCACACTACTGCAGTAAACAGGCATTTAAATTAAAAATTAAAAATAAATACAAAAAATATCAAAAAAAAAATAGGCAAAGTTAAGCAGGAATTTAAGTGATAACATTTTTTTTACTTCGGATTTTTGCAATATGTAGATCCAATAGAACTTGTGGTGTAATTAGATTTACAGTAAGACCTCGATATGACGAACATATGTGGTTGTCCTCCTCTCTGGAGGAATCATAATAAATTGGTACTTAAAATATTTTAATGTGAAAGGTCTGGAAAAAAGTCGAGTATGCACATATGTATGTACGTATGGGTATACTTATTATGTAGGCGTTTAAAGGCAATACCCTTTCTTTATTATATCGATTTCCGTAAACTTTTACGTAATTCATGTCCGAGAAGGCCATAAAGGTTGTTCGAAGAGAATCTTGAAGAAACTTCTTCGGCATAAAAGAAGATTACTCTATAGCACTTCTTTAGGCGTGCTAAAACGATATACGTTATCTACTACCGTGACTGTTAGTTTATAGCATTGCAGCACACTAGGACACAAGAATGTAAGCTGGATGCAGAAACGGCCATGCGTTAAAATTAATTAACAAAGCAAAATTCCTTCGTAAGACAATTGCCAATACTGGCAACTATCTTGAAAGCTCTTTACTGCCTTTCGAAGGACTGATTGAAAGATATGCCTACGAGGAGGTCTTACAGTTATGCTGTTCGCCTTTTAGTAATAAGTTTTTGAAGTGAAACTTCTTTAGCGGCGGTTGGTTGGTTGGGAGTAAATTGGCAAATTCAAAGGAAATTGCACACGGAAATGGTGCAACGGAAATGATGCAACGGAATTGATGCAACGGAAATGGTGCAACGGAAATAATGCAACGGAATCGGGTGGGGCTGAAACAAGTGCTTCTTGTGGGTATGCATATGGTATTAATTTAACAAAAAATTGCTAATAAAAGGTTAAAGAATAACACTTAGAAAAATACCAGTACAAGAATGAAAGTAAAGGTGACTACGTACATAGATAAAGAAACGGATAAAGATAAAGGTGAAAATAAAAAAAAAAACAAAGATGCGTAAAGATTAAGGCAAAAATGAAGACCAAGTTAAATTTAAACACTTTACTTATATATATAAGGGCAACACTGAAGGGCAATATGTAGATGAAGAAAATGATAAAAATAAAAGTAAAGACAAAGAGGATGATGATGATACCGATAAAAGTAGAGATGAGGATAGGGGAAGAAAGATTAAAATAAAGGTAATTAAAGAGGAAGAAGAGAGACACCGAGACTCAATCTGGGAACTATTTCGGGATTTTAGAGATTTTCAGGATTCTCGGGACTTGTCGATAAAATATCGATACCTATCGACTTTGTTATCGCCATTTATCGATTTTGTTATCGATATTTATCGATTTTGTTATCGATTTTATTATAGATTTTGTTTTCGATATTTATCGATTTTTTTATAGATTCTTATCGATTTTGATTTCGACATTTATCAATATTTATCGATTTTGTTATCAATATTTATCGATAAATGCCGATTTAGTTATCGATTTCATCGATTTTGTTATCGATACTTATCGATTTTGTTTTGAATATTTTTTATCGATTTTGTTATCGATATTGTTATAGATTTTTATCGACATTTTTACCGATTTTATTATCGATATTTTTATCGATTTTGTTATCGATATTTATCAATTCTGTTAGCGATATTTATCGATGTTATTATCGATATTTATCGATTTAGTTATCGATATTTATCGATTGTGTTATGAATATTTTTATCAATATTTTTATCGATATTCTTATCGAGTTTCTAATAGTTTTTGCTACCAATATTTTTATCGGTTTTGCTATCGAAATTTTTTTAATTATTCATCGATTCTGTTATCGATAATTTTATCGGTTTCGTTGTATATTTTATTAGATGTTACTATCGATTTTGTTATCGATAGAGTATAAAGATAAAAATGAAGGCTAAGGAAAACAGAATAACATAAATGTAATTAGAACGAACAGTGGTAGAGGTAGGGATCAAGATAGAAAAAGACAAAAAATATAACTTTAAGCAAAAGCAGATGTATGTATGTATGTACATATGTAAGTATGTACTATATTGGTTATGAGACAAAATAGATATGGATGTATGGATTTTTTTTACAAATAAAGTAAATTAAACAAATATATATGTATATTTTTTGTTTTTAAAGCAACAAAAAATTTATAAATAAAAAAAAGTAAATAAAAACAAGTAGGAAAGTCTAAGTTCGGGCGGAGCCGAACATTAAGTACCCGGCGCAAGTATTAAATATATGTTTTTCACCTCTCCGAAAGCTGCCGCTACATGGTAAGGTGGAGGGTATCAATTTTTAGTAAATTAGCGTCCTTAAATTTCGAAATATTGCAGTTTCAGGCATTACTGAAACTTACCGTTAAATGAAAAGCGGCCGTAATTTTAGTTCGATTTCAATAATATTCAAGGTTTTGCTTAATAGTTGCAAGCGTCAATTTTGAATAAATTAGCTTTAATATTTACTGATTTATCGAAGATTTTGTATTTCTCTAAATTACCGTTATATGGGATGTGGGCGTGGTTATTGTCCGATTTTAAAAATTTTCGGCCATTTAGTATGCCGTACCAAGGCCAATAACTGTGCCAAGTTTGGAAGAAATTGGTGCAGCGGTTACCAAGATATACACATGTAACCATAAGTGGGCGTGGCTACGCCCATTTTCCAAAAATTTACATTATTCCCATTTTTCGTCTGAAAGTTATTGCAAATATCAATTTTGAGTGAATTATCGTCAGTAGTTACTAAAATATCACAGTTTTCTTATTTCTGGAAATTACCATTATATGGGGAGTGGGCGTGGTTCCAGTCCGATTTCGCCCATTTTCAATGCCAACCTACCTTGGATTAACGGAAACCTTCATACCATTTCGTTGAGATATCTCAATTTTTTCTCGAATTATCGTGTACACGGACGGACGGACAGACGGACAGACGGACGTACAGACAGACATGGCTTAATCGACTTCTTTATTCATGCTGAGCATTTATGTATACATTTGTCTATATCTATCTCGATTCGTTTTGGCTGTTACAAACAACCGTTATGTGAACAAAATTAATATACCCTTGTGCACAAGTGCGCTCGGGTATAATAAAACAATCAATTAAAAATATTTCTTAAAAATTTAATTTACAAAAAATATTTTTAAAAACGAAATCTAAAAATTAAATAAGAAAAAGAAAAAAATTCAATTAGAAGAGAAGAAAATATTTGGTAACTAAAAATTAAATAATATTAAAAGAAAAAGTTTCTTCATTTTTAAAACAAACTCCAAATTAAATTAAAACAGGGCAAAAAAATAAAGTCAAAAAGTAAAATAAAATAGGATCCTAAGAATTAAATGGAATAAAAATATATTTTTTTCTTTTTAAAACAAAACCTTGAATTTAAAAGAAAATTGAATAAACAAAAGAAAAACAAATTAAATCAAAAATATAATTAAAATAAAATGAGTTCCTAGAAATTAAATGAAATTAAGAAAGTATCTTTCTTTTCTAAATAAAAATTAATTAAAAAAACAAAATAATAAAAACCTAAAAACTAATCCAAATTAGAAAAAGATATTCTTCGTTTTAAAACAAAAACACCTAAGCATTAAAACAAAATTTAATTAAGAAAGAAAAAATATTAATTTTAAAAGCAAAATATGCATAAGTTTCCAAAAATTGATGAAATTAAGAATAATATATATTTTCAATTTTATAATTAAAATAAAATTAAATTATACAATTTAAAAAAATGTTAATTAAAAAAATTTATAAATTCCGCCGGCCGAAGACTCAAACTCGGATCTCTCGGATGGCACGCCTTGCACACTCGGCCATTTCGACTGCTGAAGCGACGCGAGCTAAATGATATACGAGAGCTTTCTAATAGCTGGAACCGAAAATAACCATTATTTTTTTTCCATGTAATAAAAGTCCGGGGCAAAGTATTGTTGTAGTAGAAAGATATAAATGATCCTTTGGTAACAGGACCTTCTGGAATATAAGTCTGGATTCTTTTTATTTTTAGAAATTTTTGGGAAAAAGTTCATTAATAAACGAAAAATTCGGACCTTTATTTTTTGGTCCAGTAATGACAGTTAAACATTGCCGAAATAGAAGTCCTTTCCTAATAATAAACAAGCCGTTTATCCAAATTAAACAAATTTTTTATTTTATAAAAAATAAATTCATATTTGTACCAGACCCAATCTTTTTTTAATTTCGCTAAGCGGGTTGTTATTATTAGGAAAGACTTTTATTTCGGCCTAAAAAAATATTTGGCCAAGTTTAGCTGTTATTACTGGACTTAAAAAACAAAAGTCCGGGCTGACCGATGATTTTATTTCAAATAAAATAAAAGTGTAAAAATAACGTTTATTTAACGATTTCTATGATAAAACTTATAAAGCTTCGGATCCCTGCAAAATAGCTTTTTACCACGAGCAGTGAATGAAAGACGTTTTTTTTTAAAGACTTTTTTGCTAAAATAACAAAAGTATTTCGAAATATCTTGACATCTGCCTTTCAATTGTCTTACGAAATACTTTTTACTGTCCTAGCCAGAATTGCCCTGCTTGTTATGCGGGATTGTAGCGTATCGCATCTGTTTGAGCAGACCTTAAGAGAGCATATCGACATCATTGCGCAAACATTGTACCGATCTCAGTAGCAGTTGTCTCGTGACGGAGAGCGGGGTTTTGGCATTTTTGAACAAAAAAATTCAACTTTTTCTGCTAGTTCGACAATTTACACTCGAGCTTTCTTTGCTATAGACTGGTGGTTGGCACCGGCCTGCCCGCGGCCAAATCTCTTAAAAGCTTTGTAAACATTTAGTATAGCTGATGCTCACCACCGCTTAAGACTGAACAATAGATTTTTTATCTTGCTTTAAATTTGTCGCCGATGAGCCATTTTATGACATTTTTTCTATCTCTACATTTGTTGCTTTTTGGTTTATAGGAGGCTATTGAACGTGATACCAAATATTTTGGAGTAGCTGACAGTTAAACTTGAGCTCAATCTATGTTAAGTTTGAACTTCACTCTGTTGAGAAGGCTGTGGTCGTTGACTTGGCTGTATATATTTTCAGGCCTTGCGTAGTGACCCTCTCGAGCACCGTTTGACAGAATGCACAATTGCTATTTGTATAGAGGATAGAAATTTTGTGTGAAGAAATTAGAAATGCCTTTACCACACCTTTTCAGAAAACGATAACTGCCGCCGGGCTTAACCATTTTTATTTTTTTTATTTTTATTTTTAACTTAATAAGTAAATGCTGCTTTTATTCGAGTAACTTTTATCAAGGTTTTACTGCATAACACAAGCATGCAATTATGGTGGAGCTATGCGCATGTTAGCTTTAGCTTCAGTTAAAAAGACTGCATATAAATTTGCGAGGTAAAGTAAAATGAGTAAACTGCAATTATGCGTTTACTCTAGCGCAGAATTTCCGCTAGAGTCGACTTGTTTTTTGCAGCCCGTTTGCTAAACCCTCACGAAAATTGCGGCGCAACGCTAAACACTTGAGTAGTCATGCAAA
>NW_023458557.1:75019558-75026778 GCF_013731165.1 Rhagoletis pomonella
CGTGACGACTTCTAGGTCTACAAAATACCTAGGGGTGAAGCTTGACAGCAAACTCACATTCTGGGAACACATCCATGGAGTATGTGAAAAAGCTGCGCAGAGCACGGCGGCTCTAAGCCGGCTGATGGCAAACGTGGGCGGCCCGAAGCCATGCCGCAGGAAGCTTCTGATGACAGCGGTCCAATCGGTGCTCCTGTACGGGGCAGAAATATGGGCTGACGCATTGAAAGTCAAAAAATACCGGGTTCAAATGTCTTCGGTACAGCGCAGAGGGGCACTACGCATTGCTTCTGCATACCGTACAGTGTCCGCGGACGCGGTTCTAGTTATTTCTGGCGTCATGCCAATTGAGCTACTTGCTTACGAGCGAAAAGAGATTTACAATCTCAGTGCCGAGATAGGTCGAGCAGCTGCCGCGGCAAGGGCGCGCGAGCAACTGATCCAGCAGTGGCAACAAAACTGGAACGCGAGCACAAAAGGTCGATGGACACACTCCCTGATAGCCGACCTTCAAACATGGCTGAACAGACCACATGGGGAAGTCGATTTCTACCTGACGCAATTCCTCACCGGTCATGGTTACTTCCGAGAATATCTTCATAGAATGGGAAGGGTGGACTCACCGTTCTGTCACTACTGTGGAAACGTCGAAGATAACGTGTACCACACATTCTTCACCTGCGAACACTTCTTGATTTCGCGCAGAATGTTGGAAGAAAGACACGGAGACATTACTCCGGACAACATAGTTGGGATAATGATTTCCAGCGCAGAAAAGTGGGAAGCAGTTGCGAGATACGTGAAATTCGTACTCCGCTGCAAACGAGAGGACGGTTGTCTACTGAGGACACCCGAATGAAACGCCCCTACAAAAGAGCAGCCCCAAGGCTCTAACAGCGCGCTCCTGCATCTGAAGACATGCAGAATTGCGGTGCCAGATGCGGGATTCTTGCGCGGGCGGTGGGAGTTTGGGTTTTAGTGGGTAGCCCAACACGCTTCGGTGGGAGTCCCACACTCGGGGAAGGTAGTATAGAGACTAGCGCCCCCGGCCAGTGCATAAAGCATTTCCCTCTCCTACGAAAAAAAAAAAAAAAAAACTAAAACATTAAAAATCTGTAGTCGTGATAGTTACAGCTCAATTTCAATTGGGATTAATTTTTCTGCAATATTGGTACACATTTTCCACTTGTAATTCACATTTTCTACTTGTAGGCAACTGACTATCTGACTGACGAAAATGAACATGCATGAAGTCAGCAAAACCTACTAGTCAGCTTGTTAGTTAGTGTATATTCGCATGAATTTGTTTCGTCAGTCAGCTTGCTGGTCATCTAAACTGTGACCTGCTCGTAGTGTTTTACCCTAAAACAAGGCTCACATGATTTGCACATTTGTACTGATTTGGCCATTTTCATCCTTACAAAGTGGTGTTTTTTGGAAAGCGGTTATTGAGCTGACTGAACTCATTCTCGATAAACATTTCTAGACAACACCACTCTGTGAATGTCAAATATATAAATGTACAAATCGTGTGATCCCTAACAGAGTCACAAAACTTAGTTCATCACTGTTTCGATTTTTAGTGCGCCGCAAAATGTGGCACAAAAATTCGATTTGAAGTGCCCGAAAAATACCCGGGCTGCAAACTTCTTCGGTTTGGGTTCAGCCTTACATGGTTTTTTGTTACACTTTCATAAAAAAAAATAACAAACATTAAAACGAAGGAAAAATAGCCAAGGAATACTAAAATATATCTTCCCTATTTATATTTTTGCTACTGTAAGGTTTACTTGCCTTTCGATGTCTCTCCGTCATCGCTGAATGATAGTGGCGTTTTAGTGGATAGTGAGTGTTTTAACTGATTGCTTGCCAAGGACTATTCACGCCAAAGGGACCTATGCCAAATGTACTGGGTTATCACCGTACCAATTTTCCTGTTGAGTTGTATACCGGTAATGGCGCTTCACACAATATTTTTGGCAGTATGGACTGCGTCTGTTGACGTATATTTACGAAAACTTTACCTCAACTGGTCGATAGCCATAAACATGTCCCACCTTGAACACCTTGTGATGAACTGTCTTACCTTGAATAGCTATTTAGCTATTGTATCTTTTTACTAATGATTATTTCATCGTACACCAGCGCTGTCAGACAAATTATCCTAACTCAGACGTGGCTATTGACTTTATCTTATGGGAAGCTGGCTGAGTTAGCACACATCTACAATAGTTCATCTTATTGAGGATAAATTGAAGGCTATCGACCAACCGCACTTGGCCATCGATTTGACCTCTTGCGGAAAAATTTCAGATGAGAATCTTTCCCAGTGAAGCATACAGTAAGTCCTACTATATGCTGGTGGTTAATCAAGAGCTTAACCAGTGTCCGAAGAATAAAAAGTAAGGGAATCCTCAAACTAATGAGGTGACATATCGCGATGTCAACTACGGGGTACGACCTGTTCAACTAATATTGACAAAGTAGGCACAGTGGTTTCAATCAAAGATGCTCAGGAATATACATAAGGACTTTGAAACACCTATCGTCAAAGTGGAAATAGAATGCAGCAGAGCAAAATATAAAACTAAATTGGAAAACCACCCCCAAATCCTCGGGAAAATATCTTGTGTAATATAATAAACCGGTCGTTGGACCAATAGGAGCCAAAACTATACTGAGCCAACACTTAACTCGTTTAAGATTTAATTACTTAATTTTAGACCTCAGCAGTAAGCGGATTCAATAAATAAATAAACTGTAACACAATCTATCACCTCTTCAATCTGTGACTCTACGAATCATTTCATTTACTTTCGTCTATCTTTTCAAAAATATTCATTCAGTTAAGTTCAGAAATAGCGAAAGGGTTTAACAGCAAAAAAAAATACAAATTTTCAAAAACTAAATGCAAGGGTTTTTTATTGCGGCGTTCAGCATAAATTAAACTTTATTTTGTGCTGGGAAAACGCTTATTTCTCTGTCCAAACAATCAAGTCACGACTTTGCATAGACTAATTGACACACATATCGTTTTTGTGGGCACACATATGGATTTAGTCGCAGTGCAAACTGTAAAATTTTCAGCCCAATAAATTCGAATGTTTTCACTTTTTTTTACAATAACACATGAAAGTTTGTAAGTTTGGTAACGCAGCAGTGTAAATAGGCTTCGCCGGAAATTGGGTTAGCAATGAAGTTTTGCCTGCGAAAATGATACGAAAGAGTAGAAATGTGCGCGTAAAAACTTTTGGAAAAAAGCCCCACCGGCATTGCACTTTCCAGCTGCAAACACTCCTTTTGCTTCCGCTTCATTACTTTTTTTTTTTTCGAATGTTTCCACTCTTCACACGAATGTCGCTCAAGCGCCAGTGGACGCCGATAATTCTGTAATTCGATTAATGAAGCGCATCGCAATCTGTGGCGCTGCTGTCTCCATTTGATTGACTATCGCCGAGGAAGTATTAGCAGTTAACGAGTGTAGTTGAGTCAAGTGGAGTCGCATCGAGCGTACGAAGACAGGCTAGAGGGCGGCAGTGAATGACCGGATGCGAAGCTTAATGGCTAGCGTTTGTTGCGTTGGTGGATAGTGCTGTGTATTAATGGGGCCGGGGGTGTAGTTTATATAAAAAAGTTTCTTGTAGATTATTTTCGATGTGTAGTACTGGTTGTGTAGTCGACGAGAAATATATATGTATAAGATTGTGTATTAAACAGTTTTCAGATATTTAATAGGCATATTATTATTATATTATTATTATTATAGGCATATTTTTTAATGTAAAAAACTACATTAAAATTTCTTTATTTCTCTCTGTATTTTTAGGACGAAAAGAATCAACTGCTCGTTACGAATGTTTGGCTGAAATTGGTGAGTTAAAACTCATACACAAATATTTTTCTTTTAATAAAATTTTATAAAAAAAATGGTGCTTTATCTTTTGTTTAAAAATAGTGCTATTTCAGTAGCAATTTTTTTTATGAAAAAAATTTTAATTGCACTTTTCTACATATTGACATAGAAGTTCATTTCGGATATAGAGGCTTAACAACAACATAAAAAAGAATCAGTGTTCTAAAAAAAAATTTTATAATGTTTACCAAAAAGTTTAAGAAAAAAAATTTTTACTTAATATTGACAAATTAAAAAAAAAATATTCCAAATTTTGCTTATTCATACTCATATTACAATTTTAATAATTAAAAAATTTTCCTCAAATATTTCAAGTGCTCATAAAATATACTTACTTTGTTCTAGGAAAAATGTGTAAGAAGAAATTGTTTAGCGAAAAATATTTGTCAAGCTTTCTTAAGTAGCTTGACAAATATTTTTCGCTAAACAATTTCTTCTTACACATTTTTCCTAGAACAAAGTTTTCGTAAAAAACTTTTTTTTAAACCATTTTCCTTACATATTTTTGTTCAGAACTTTTTTCCTACTTATTTTTTAATTGTTCCTAAACACATTTTTCGTTTAAGTTTTTTTTCCTAGAACGAACTTTTTCTTTAACCATTTTCTTATATGTATATTAAAAAAAATTACTTCTTAAACCTTTTCCAGAAATTCTTTTCCTCATCATACACTTCTTAAAAACCATTGCCCTAAAACTTTTGACCACAAAATGCATCCTTAAAGATTCTTCTTAAAGCGCAGTTAGTCGACGTAGCAGCACACGTAGCGAACATTTTCTAAAAATCACTAGTTGATGATTTTTTTCTTAATTCATAATTTTTACTGCAATTATTTTGCTTAAAAAAAACTCGAGAATTTGGACTATAGCTATGAACATAGGTGCTTTCTTTTATTTTGAATTATGTCATCTTGAATTTTTTCGCATAATCTTTAAAGTTCCTAAATATTTATACCCTAAAAATATTCCTCAAAAAATGTATTCGTTTGCTCAAACCGCAAAGCTCTAAACCCTTTAAAATTTTGTAGACGCAGTACAAACGCTCGTCAGGACCCCTTAACTGTTAGATTCAAAAAAAAAAATCAGACGTCCTGGACAATGGCTTAAAAATTGTACCATGGTTTTCTGCTACAAAAAAAGCTTCAATTTGTTGGACCTCCTTAGGTAGATGGCAGTCCTATCCCGAAATACTTGTAAAACTCGGCTAAATCAATAGTTCAGTTATCTGATTTGGACCTTGAAGAAATTTCGCTCATCCTTAAATTTTTTGGGAATTCTGGCATTTTTAGAAGTAAATCTTTTTTTTACTCTTACTAAATATTTCGAAAATAATCTCAATTCGCTGTTCCGCAAACAACTAACCAAATTGGCTGCTGACCTAATTTCTTGCCTTACTGCCTGCTAAGTACTTTGCAAATACCAACCTCATTCACTTTAAATTACACTACTCATTTCCACTCTAAATCCCACACGAAAAGTGGTGCCAATTTAATATTTTATTAACCCACCTACAACAGAGTAATTTTCTCCCGACTTTGCACTCCATATGCTATCCACAGTTGTGCCGCCCTGTTCCTTGTAGCCTGCCAAATCCGCCCAAATTACAATGCGTATTTTTTTGGTAGCACAAATACGAATTGATTCCAGACCAAATTAACTGACAATTCGAGCTGAAACTGAAGAGTGAAACTGGAGCAGACACACACACCAGCACACACCTACATACATACCTGATAGAATTGCAGACAAAAAGAAAATATTTTTGTGGTAAGAAGAGCAAATGCAAACAAATTCTCTAACCAACTGAAAATATCCTCTAGATTACGCTCGTTCACATTTGGTGGTGTGCGGCTGCTTATATGTAAGCACACAAATACACTTAACGGTATTATGCATACATGCGTGCTGCTGCTGTTGTTGTTTGTGTACAATTTTGTTTTTGTTGTTTTTTTTTTTCTTTTGTTGACTTTATTGTTGCACTTTGTGGTTAACGGAAATGCATTAAACTTATCTTGTTTGCATTTTCGTGATAATGGAAAATTCGCATAGCATGTCACGCTGTGACCGGGAGCTAGCGGTTAGGCGGGCATACATGCATACTCGCATGCTGGCTCCTGTGTAAAAGAGTAAAGGAAGGTATTTGTTAAAAGCACGCTCACACACTCCAACTGCAGGTTTAGACCTCACTTGTAACTATGTACATATAGTATCCTATCTCATCGCATAATAGCTTTTTTTGCTTCAGAAATATTTTATACAGTTAACCACATCCGGTTGCTTGCCGCAAGTTGCTTACTCCATTTGGTAGCCCAATCTAAATATATATACATATGTATGTAGATAAGTCTATGTATCTACCTTTTTTGCTTGCCGCTAAAGTTCAAATGTGAGCACTGAACACAGAATCGCATTTATATTAGGGTGGTCCCTAAAAAAAATTTCCGAATTTTAAAGACTCTTGAAAAAGTGTTAACTAATGTTTTTGGCCAGCTATAACGCAGCAGGTGGCAACCCTGTTAAAAAATAAAGCCTTATTGCACACCTAATGGCCAAGCCCTTTCATTTGACATCTTATGTTTTTAATGCAACGAACGGTGCAAAACCTTATTGCATATCAGGAGGCCAAGTCCTCTCATTTAACGACTCACTATTTAGTCCAACACAAAGCCCACATCTTATAATTTTTCGTACAGGTGACAACCCTCTAAGAAAATATAAAACCTTATTGGGCATCTGAACGCCAAGCCCTTTCCTTTGAGACCTAAATTTTTTAAAAGAATGAACTGCGCAAATCTGATGTAATTAATAAAAAATGCCTTCTCGTATTATATGTAAGGTTGTAATTTTTAAATAGGTGTTTTTGCAATTGAATGAATGAGCTAATAAAAATGTGGTTTAAATGTAGTAGTTTTCGAGATTACCGCGTACAAAGAATTCCGACTTTCTTTTATACTATGTACAGAAGTCAAAATTTTACTAAATTTTTGCATGTTTTTTTTTAATACAAACTCTTCAAACACCGGTAGCGTTCCCCAAGAATATGTTTTGAAATATAAAATTTTCGTGAATGTCCTTATTTTAAATTTTTAAGGACCACTCTAATGTCTTTGTATGTATTGAATTCGATTGGCAAAATTTTTACTGCCCGACGATACATTTTTTCCCCAGGTTCTTTTAAGTAAATTAGTTTTATGTTAAAGTAATTGAAAATGTGTAGAAGTAATTGATTAGAGTGTTTCGGAACTATTCAATTGTATATTCTTGCTCATAAAAGAAATTTGAAACAAAGGCAAATCGTTGCAGGTTGAC
>NW_023458557.1:75026878-75029972 GCF_013731165.1 Rhagoletis pomonella
ATGAAGATGAAGATGAAGATGAAGATGAAGATGAAGATGAAGATGAAGATGAATATGAAGATGAAGATGAAGATGAAGATGAAGATGAAGATAAGGACAAAGATCATAACCCCTTAACTTAACTATACTCACCTCAACTCACTCACCTCCGCTTAAAAACTTACTCCACCTGAGCTTACTACACATTAATTCACCACACCTTAACTCCTCACACCTAGATCCACCACTACCTCACTCCCCACACCTAAATCCACCACACAATTAATTCAACACCTTAACTCACCACACCTAATCCACCACACCTAAATCCACCACACCTTAATTCACCACTCCTCAACTTTCTCACCACACCTTAATTCACCACACCTCAACTCACCACAACTAAACTCACCACACCTCTTAAGCCCACCACACCTGATCTCACTACGCCGTAACTCACACACCCAGTTCCGCCACACCGCACCTCACCACACCCAATTTCACCACTTGACATGATATCACTTGATGTGGCATTAATGTCAACATCATTTGCCATAAAGTGAACCAAAATAAACCAGATTTTTAATCTTATATAATGAAATATAAAATAATAGCGGCGTTCATATAAATTGATAAACTTCCGATAGGATTAAGATTCATGCAAGGAAGAAGGTAAAGTTGAAGGCAAAGATTAGAATAAAAGTAAAGAAACCTAAATATAAAAACAAAGAGCAAGGAAAATTGAACTACCTAACCTAATAACAATGGTGGGGGTGAATACGTAAATGAAGAAAAGAATGAAGATATAGATCAGGATAAAGGAAAAGATAAAGATGAAGACGAAGTTGAATATGAAGATGAAGATGAAGATGAAGATGAAGATGAAGATGAAGATGAACATAAACATGAACATGAACATGAACATGAACATGAACATGAACTTGAACATGAACATGAACATGAATTTGAACATGAACTTGAACATGAACATGAAGGTGGAGATAAATCAAACATAAGCATAAACATAAACATTAAAAGCGATAAAGACAAAGACTTAGAGGAAGAAAGTGATAGGGATAAAAAGGAAATACAACTGAAGAATGTGCGATATTATATTGTGGCGTGTTATGCTACATATTTTATGTTATTTAATCTTATGTTATGGTATGTTATGTTATGCTAAGTACTAAGCTAAACTCCCCTCCACTTAACCCATTCCAACTAATATTATTTCAGCTCAACTCAACTCACATAAACTATCTTTAATTTTAGCGGTTGAATTTCAACCGCTGGGCGAACACTAGTTAATTTTGTTCACATAACGGTTGTTTGTAACAGCCAAAACGAATCGAGATAGATATAGACAAATGTATACATAAATGATCAGGATGAAAAAAGAAATCGATTAAGCCATGTCTGTCTGTCCGTCCGTCTGTCCGTCTGTCCGTCCGCCCGTGTACACGATAACTCGAGCAAAAATTGAGATATCTCAACGAAATTTGGTACGTGGGTTTCCCTTCATCCAAGGTAGGTTGGTATTGAAAATGGGCGAAATCGGACTTTAACCACGCCCACTTCCCATAAAACGGTAATTTCCAGAAATACGAAAACTGCGATATTTTAGTAACTACTGAAGATAATTCACTCAAAATTAATATTCATAATAAGTTTTAGACGAAAAATAAGAATATTATAAATTTTTGGAAAATGGGCGTAGCCACGCCCACTTATGGTTACATGTGTATATCTTGGTAACCGCTGCACCAATTTCTTCCAAACTTGGCACAGTTGTTGGCCTTGGTACAGCATAAAAAATCGCCGAAACTTTTTAAAATCGGTCAATAACCACGCCCACATCCCATGTAACGGTAATTTAGAGAAATACAAAAACTTCGATAAATCAGTAAATATTGAAGCTAATTTATTCAAAAGTGATGCTTGCAACAATTATTTACCAAGAAATACGTTTGTGGTAAAATTTTGGAAAATGGGCGTGGCACCGCCCACTTATGATCACATATAAGTATATCGGTAACCGTTCTACCAATTTGTACCAAACTCGGTGTGGTTATTGTGCTTGCCACATAGAAGCAAAACGTTGAAAATTATTGGTATCAGATTCAAATTACGACCACTTTTCATATAACGGTAAATTTCAGAAATGCTTGAAACTTCAATATTTCGAAATTGAAGGACGCTAATTTACTCAAAATTGATACACCCCGGCTTACCATCTAGCGGAAGGTTTCGGAAAGGTGAAAAAACATATATTTAATACTTGCGCCGGGTATTTAATGTTCGGCTCCGCCCGAGCTTAGACTTTCTTACTTGTTTTAGTTTTTTTTTAAGAATTTTGAAGGGAAATATTCTTATTCTTATTATTATATTTATTTTAAACTATTTTATAGCAATCTTACGAAAAATTTTATTTTCCTCGTGTAAAATCTTTTTGGAAAACTACAAAGCCGCGGCGGCACGGTAAATAGTAGGCGATATATTATTTTACACACATATTTGCTTATATTCTTCAGTTCCGCGGGCGGCAGCGGGACAATTGCATAAAGTTGAATTTGTTGTATTTACTTATATACCCACCGATAATGAGCATACATACATATGTGCATATACATATGTATATATTTATGTGGCTCTTCGACATTTTAAGCTCATGGTTCAGATATTCGATTCCTTAGCTTTTGGGATCACATAAAACATAACTCCGACGTGCAGGACTATGGATCGGTTCACGGTCAGTATGATGTCCTCTTTTCAAAAATATTACATACATATCTACATACATGAATTTTCGGTTGTGGAAAAAAAATTTAAATTTGTTGGAGTCTGTAACTGGCGTTCACAGTTTGCGGTTTTTATTGTAACCGGTGTATCCAAGTGGCTCCCAATTTAACGTAAAATATTACGAAATATAAGGTCGTATTAAACCTAAGGTCATAAACATAAAACTTGAATGTGGCACTTTTTGCAACAGCTTTGGTTTTACTCGTTATTTAAATGCAAAATTTTTTGCTTCTATCCAATTTTTTTTTTGGTAAAATTTCCTTTTTTTGTCAACGAGTGTAAGCGAGGCTGCGAAGTTGCCTAGGTAACCTAAGAG
>NW_023458557.1:75030072-75031074 GCF_013731165.1 Rhagoletis pomonella
AAAATCTCGAATTATACCGCAAAATAAAAACAAAAATAAACTAAAATGTGATAATATTTTTTCATATCAAGAAATCAGTACCGCTAATTAAATATTGTTTAAAAAATCGTTAAGGGTAGTATTCAATATTCCCGAAAAGTCACGAAAGATTCCGTAAAATTTATAAAAAAGCAAAATATTCCTGAAAAGTTTAAAACCACTTTCCGTAACCAAAAATGCAGAAAAGTCGCGGCAAAAGCTCCAAAAGCTCCGAGAAAAATAGAAGAATCAGCGAAAGTCTCGAATAATCTCAGAAAATGCTTATGTTTCGGATAGCCTGAAAAAGGCTGCGGAAAAGAGAATTCAAAAAGTTCAAGCCGTGGCGAAATGATATCAAACATTTAGGGAGGGAGTCCCAAAGAAGTACATAAAGGTTGTAAAAGTTCCGATAAAAACCCGAACAACCCCGAAAAAGCTGCGGGAAAATTCCAAATCATTCGGAAAAAATCAGGAAGTGCCAGAAAAGTTTCGAAAATTTCGAAAGAATCGCAAAAAAGATCCGAAATGTCGTGAAACCAAATTGAAAAATTCCGAAAAAGTTAGGGAAAAAGCCTACAAAAAAGATTAAGCAGTATCGAAATAATTTAGGAAGAATTCCAAAACATTTCAGGAAAATAACCCCGAAAAAACTACGGAAAATGCCAAGTCAAGCCGGAAAAAAAATCAGGAAGTGCCAGAAAAATTTCGAGAAAATCGTGAACTGCCTAAAAAATGTCGCTTAAAAGCACAACAAGTAGTCCCTGAAATAACTTACAGCTGGCAAAGATCTAAATGTTTAGCTTAAATTTCCCGCAAAAATATGAGAGAGTCCCAAAAATTTCCGAAATATCTCGAAAAATTCCGGAAATGCCTAGAGTTTGAGAAACCCGAAAAGTATACCGAAAAGTTGAAAAGTTTTCAGATCGTAAGTGGTGGCTAGGCAGCGATCAACATATGTCAGACTTAATACACTCATAGATGCAA
>NW_023458557.1:75031174-75040588 GCF_013731165.1 Rhagoletis pomonella
TCACGAAAATTGCGGCGCAACGCTAAACACTTGAGTAGTCATGCAAAATTGAAGTACTTCTCGTCGGCGGACACATTTAACTACCCACAGACAAATAAACGCAGAGACGGCATCCCACTAAATACATACATACATTCCACATTCTACACTTGCATTTGAATTGCGAGCACTTAAAATATATGCGATCATTTCGTTGTGTATTTGCCTTGTAAGTGTATTTGAGAGTTTACTCCTACCGGTTTCAAACTTAAATTAAACTACATTAATTTCAATCTATGTACTCGTATTTACCAAGTACAGCGCAACATAAATTCTTAGGCCAACTTGCCACACAGCTAACTAGGCAAGTACGCGGAAAACACTGGTGCCCAAACTAAATACGACACGACGAGAAAAGCTCCACACGGAGCATAGTAAGCTGTAGCTAAGTACATTGAAAAAAAAATTTAAAAACAATTTTTAATTGCGAAAACTTTTGCAGTCTTCCCATGAACGGAGATTTTGAATGAAAACTGATTTTAAAGGTTGTGGACCTACATAGGTGAACACCTAAAGAAAGCTGTAGCATAAACCGCGTCAGAACTCAATTCTAATTAAAAGGTCATTTTTAAACTAATTTTTATAAACCAGGGAAAATGAATTTTTCAATTTCCTAGAACTAAACTGATACATGTTTAAACATTTCAGACTGCGATACCAAAATGGCAAATAAGATGTGTATGTATGTTTAAGTATCAAGTTTCTATCACAGACCTTTAATATTTTTCAGTGCATATTTTCGCGAAGTTAGCGCTTAGTCTCGACTTGGGCACGCTGCCAAGAAATGCTACTTAACACAAACACTTTTCCTACGCTACACCATCTCCTTCTGGTTTGCTAAAAAAACGCGTCTTCAATTTACCTCGCCACAAACGTCTTCTTGTGCAGGGTATTTGCCACGTAAACTATTTGCAAAATACTTTTAAATACCGTGCAGCATTTTGACTTGCATACCTACAGCCATACTTACATACAAATGTATGTAAATGTGTATATCTGGTTATTGTCGCGACTTTTCCAAGTTGATGGAGTTTTAATTCGCCTAGTAGGTTTTTTTTTTTCGTTTGAGGGAACATAAGCATACAGGGTATAAATGGAATCTGTGCCTAATTCTCAATGTGAAGTCAGGATACTTGCAGGGCAAAAAAACTGCGATTTAGAGTTTAAAGCGATGAATGGAAATTATAAAGTAGGCATTATTTGAAATTATTATCTGAATAATATATAAAGTTTAGTTTTCCTCCAGTTTAAAGAAGATACTAATAACTAGAGTTATAAAGGAAAATTTAGACTTTTATGTTTAATATTTTGTTCAGTTCCGGAAATTTGGTCAGAGCGTTGACTAGTTGGCTGTATTAAATACCACAAAGAGACACTATCTATTGCGATTGGTAACTAGAAATTGTTAAGCAAAAAATCCAACCGAATTCAATGCCCACATACAAATTTAGGAGTACCGTTAATTTCCTTATGCTCCAATGATCGGAACTAAACCAATGTATGTTAAGGTATCATCAGACCGACGAAAAAAATTATCGACAATGGTTCACGAGGTAAAAAGTTGTCCGGTAACATAAAAAAAAAATTGTAACATTCCTCCTTTTTTGATAATACGATAAAACGGTGATAAAAAGAATAAAGGGGAGTTGAATACCAAAAGTTAAAGGAATATAAAGAGTATCTATCTGTCTTCTCAAATAGTGGACCAATGCCCTTATCGGCAGTGTCGTCAACTCCAAAATAATCAGCTATTAGGGCCTATGTAATTTCCAGAGACTGTAAATAAATGGTATTTTAAAATTTTTTATGAAAAAATTATGCTATAGCTTTTTCAAAGGTACCATTAGACTCGTCTCTCATTGTAGATTCTGATTCCTCCATGACTTTTAAAAATATGACTTTTATCATTTTGAGCAAATAATACCGATTATTTCTGCTTTTTACTTTTTTAAGGCAAAAATAAAAGTTAAAATTTGCCTTTTATTTTTTTGAGCAATAAATAATCGGTAATTGTTGACTTTTATTTTTTCAGGCAAAAATAAAAGTCAAAGCTAAAAATCAAGTATTCCAGAGATGTGTATACTCGAATGTGATAGTTTTGAAGCTCCTTCATGGATTTTAATAACCCCTATACCCAAATACCAGGGTTAGTTCAAATCTATACACATATGTATACATACAACACATGTAGGGAGTTTCTGTTAACGGCATCAGATCTGCACCGATTGTTCGATTTTCAAAAAATGAGGTGCCAAATTAAAGGGCTTAGCCTCTAGATGTATGTATCACAAGCCATGACTTTTTTGAATAGGGTTGCCACATTTTTTTAAATTATAAAATCTGCACCGTTCGTTGTATTAAAGCAGAAGAGGCGCCAAATGAAAGGGCTAGGCCTGTAGATGTGCAAGAAGGTCTCAGTTTTTTGAATAGGGTTGCCACCTGCTTCTAAAATAGAAGACTTACACCGTTCGTTTTATTTAAACGGAATAGGTGACAAATAGAAGGGCTGGGCCTGTAGATGTGCAAGAAGCTTTGAGTTTTTTGAATAGGGTTGCCACCTACTTCTAAAATCATAAGACTTACACCGTTCGCGTAATTTAAAAAAAAAGTGCCATGTAAACGGGCTTTATCTAAAGATCTGCAAGAAAGAACGTTTTATTTTTTTGAAAAGTGTTGCCGCCTAAAAAATTTTAATTTTTGGGAAGAGCATCAGATTTACACCGTTCTGTCGCGTTTACAAATGAGATGTCAGATGAAAAATATTGACTTACAGACCTGTTTTAGTTTTTTAAAGGGTTGCCGCCTAATTAAAAATGCATTGTTTAAATATGATAGTCAGTAAAATGTCACAATATGGGCATCAAGCGAAAGGGGTTTGAGACTAAATTAATATGTTGGTGTTTTTAATAGAGTTACCACTTATTCAACAAATTTATAACTATGAATGGTAAGTAATGTATTAAGGACATTCGATATTTCTATCAAACGGAAGCTGGTTAAGAGGGCTTTTGTGTAATTGTATGCGAATTGTCGATGGTTGTCATAAAGTTTCTAATTTATTGATTGAAATATTCTAGTTAATTAAAATGTTACAAAGTGGGCTTCAAAATAGATAGAACATTTCAACACTCAGGTGAGCAGAGAAGTCGTCAAATTCTGCTTTCATTACAATAACCACGACCACGGTTAAGTTGAGGTTAAGTTCGGCTGGGTTGCGCGACTGTAGGACTCACTTAGACTCAGGGACCTTTGTGCTACGGTATGAAGATTACTGCTATTCCCTTTTAGTCATCAATATCACCGAACAAGTAATTGCTAAGAGCAGACAATCTGCGATAAGAACTCGAGTTACTATACGGACTAGTACGGACGGTAACAGGCAAGCTACGCCATTCATCCCTGATACATATAGAAACAAGGAGAACCGAAGCATTTCTATTACTTAGCAGGCACGAAAAAAGAATTGTTACAGACTTTTTTACTGGCCACTGCAGTATAATGAAACACTTGTCCAACATAGGAGATGTTAGCTCTGACTTACTAGTGTAGATTGTGTTACGTACAGGAAATAGCAGCGCACAGTATGAGCCTTTGTGAAGGCCTCACAACGACCAGATTTCGCTTCCTAGGATCACCATACCTCGAAGCACACGACCTAAATGTCATTCAGCCAAAAGACCTTGCGAAGTATATTAAGTAGTAACTAAAACGTGGATCAAAGAAAACCTATAGCCAAATAGAGGATTGTTAAAATAGATGGATCTCGGTAACTAGATGACCAGCTCGCCTCGCTAAATAATACTTAATTTAATATACTATGTGGATGTATTGCCTAATTAGGTTAAGTATAGACGTACTTCGTCGGGCATATATGGCTGGTCAGAAAATTCTGAAAAGTTGACAATTTCTATGAATTTTTCATTCAGTAGAGGTTTACATGTCTGTAGAGGAATACAAGTTCGATTGCCTTGCAATTTCCCATAATATCGCATTGACCAGGACTCAGACCATGTGTGTGCGGAACGCCACAGTCATCTCAACTACTTCTGAAGTCAGCGACATTTTTTCCAGGGGTATGGCTTTCAGTAAAAATCTAGTTTTCATGACTAAGAGTTGTATTACACTGTACCAGTTATGCAGCCTTTGAGATAGCCATCAGGTCACCGTAAAAAAAACACCGATACTAAATTGTTCCATGCTAACGTAGATTGAACTGCTTTTCCTGACGTTATTCACCTACATTCTTCCCTTGAGGGAAAACAACTCCATCGAATATCCAAAACCCCATTTGGGTATCTGCTGATTAGACTGTAAGGAAAATCTCAACGTTTGAAATGTCAAAAAAAAATTCCGAAACACGTGAACTTAAGATTGGGTCGTAGCTTATGGGCCTGTAAACCGTTTTTCAAGATTGGATCGCTTTCCAAAGATATTTTCATTTTTATTAAAAACAAATAATAGCAGTGCTGTCTTCGGATATGGCGAAGGCTTCATACCTTTCATGAGCATCAGAAAATTTTAAATTAGTTGTTTGGGAGCTGCACAAAATTTGTACATATTCACGGCACTTATTGATAGAGGAGCTACATATACATATGAAACAATCATATCTAAACAATCTATGGCATGGATGACATACCTTACAGAGTACCAATCTAAGTGATTTGTTACAGTTACGTTTGATCGGTATAAAAACGATGGTTTTAGCTGCCTAAATAATCGAGCTTTATCTCAAAAACTTGTATCTGAGCAATCAGCGGTATAGGAGATATAGTTTATACAGCACCGATCTTGACAATTTTCCCAGTAGACTTTGTATGATCATATAGAAAATAGCTCACGAAATTTCTCGAATTTAGCTATCCAAATGAAGGATTTTTAAAGTAAAACCCCATATCTGAAAAATCAGGTGTATGGAGGCAATAGGTTTTAGTAACCCGATCTAAGTAATTTTTACTGAAAATTTTCTGTTGAGAATGAGTGAAAATAGTGCGCAATTTCATGTTCCTAGCTGAACAAATGGAGGAGCTATAAAGAAAAATCTCATATCGGAACCATCAGTTATATGGGAGCTATATGTAATAGTTACCCGATTTTCCCGATTATTATAGCCCACTTACTTATCGAATTTCAGTCGGATATCTCGAAAACTGTGAGACTAGATTGCATACAAACAGGTGGACAGATAGATATGGCTAAATCGGCTCAGCTCGACGTTCTGATCATACAAGTATACATTTTCTTATATCTCTTTCGATCGCTTCTTATTCTTTTTATTATTTGTTTTAAAGTTTTTTTTTGTTATTTGTTTTAAAGGTTGTTCTTTTACCAAAAAATCAAGCTACTGAAAATCGATGGATAACTAAACAAGTTTTAAATTCGTTGTATGTATTTGGGCCAGAAAATAAGGTTACTCATACGCCACGTCGTACACATAGTTAATCTATAAGACTATTTCACTAAAATATTGATAGAATTTCGGCTTCATTCCGGGCCCAAAAGCCATGCGATAAAAAGTTCGATTAAAGTTTGATATCCTAAAGCTGCAACAGACGGCGTATTTAAATGAAAATGCTAAAGAGAAATACGCAGCGAACAATGTCACCCTGCAGCCGGTTGTGATGCCACGCACAACTGAGTGATACCGGAAGAAAAGTAGAAAGGAAAAAAATAAAGGCATATTTATATATACATATTTATTTAAAATTCTATCAGAAATTAAGTCAGCATGAACGAGAATGCAAATCTTGAAACAAAACGTTCAGTGAGAGCACTAAGAAAAGGCGAAGAAATCACTTCCAAACGATTTTGGATGCCAAATCTGCGGGCTCGTTTTACGAAGAAGCACCGAAACCAATGTATAGGAGCAATGCTCTCGTCCCTTCACTTCACCAAAAAGATGTAAAAACAGCAATAATAAGGATTAAGATAGCACGGGGGGATACCTTATCTAAATTTGCTATCCACGCCAAATTAAAGGGTATTTATGTAGAATATATTCCTTCTATTGGGAGACGATTTCGATTGACTGTATATTTTAAACTATTACTATTGGTGATACTTCTACTAATCTTCAATTTTCGCATGCACCCTGTATGTATACATGTATTTTTTGTATGCCTGTGTGTGCCTTCCAGGCACTTGCACATTCCTAGGTTTTCACTTACATACTACAAACGAGTATGCAAATATAGATGTTTAGCTATATATTTGATGCAATGTTAGTTTTCTTTTTTTTTTTTTAAGCAAAATGCGAAAGGCAAGCTTTTTACTAATTCTTCTTCCTATTCCATGCGCTCACGTAATGATGAAGTAACTCACACGAAAATGATAAAATAATATGAAGGAAGCAAAGTTTATGATGATAACGACCTTACTAAGTAAGGAGCGACGTTACTGAAAATGCTTCAGCTGCAAGAGAGAGTGCTGTGCTCTAAAGTTTCGAAAACGACGAAGAAATAACTAAACTAACCACAGTAGCAGACGTTCTTGCGATGCTGGAAGAGTAGCAGCTGCTGATTTCGCAATACTTTTAAACATAAATACATGCATATTTTAAATGCTTATACGCGTGTATGCGCCTAAGTGATTGCTAAAATAGAATGGCATGTGAATTAGCATGAATTTACTACTATCAAGTATATAATCATATGTATATGTATGCATATACATACTGGCATTTAAGCAATTATTTTGCATTCTGCACAGCTTCTAGCAAATTTTTTGGAATATTCAACAGCACATTGCCGAAAGTTTAAACGCTTAAAGGTATGCTATTTATGAAAGCTATGAGCTAGAATAACTTGAAGCTGTAAGCAAATAGATATGCGATTTGCGGCAGCTTTAGTACTCAAACAAATTTTTTGTTTACCTGCAACATTAACTGCTTCTATCTCAAATGCTTTGGCATAACTGGCTAGTAGATAGAAAAAATATGTATGAATGTGAACAGGTTGGAGATACACATCCACATCTAATTTATTTAACTTGAAAAAAAATTGCTTTTTCAAAATGTCCGCAGGTCAACAAAACTTTCCAATCTATTAATTTTTTCTATTTCTAATTTATTATCGCAAGCTTCCAACAATTAGTTTCCTTCCCACAAAGAAATTTAAAGAAATTAATTCGAAATTATTTCTCAATTCAATTTCATATTCTGAGCAACAAAAATAGCAAATTTAGTAAAAATGTTTGCTTAAATACTTAGCAATTACTTCAGCGGGGAGATATTTTCTTGGTATGCATAAATACTATACAGATTAAAATCAATTAACTTTCAGCTGAATGCAGTTAAATGCTTCAATGCTTTGCCTGTTATTGATGGACAGATGACTTAAGAATTTAGCAGGCAGGCTATGATAGAAAGACAGTGTGCTCCAGTACTGAAGTCCATAAGTATTAGTAGCTTGTGCCTATTTAAATATGTATGTATATATGTACATATGAACGTATACAAACTAAATATGTATATTCACTGAATCTGTAAGCGAACACTACCACACAGTTATTGCAATGAATAGACCGAAATTTTTACCTGTCGTTCATAATTTGGAGTCATGCGTTGCTTTAGGCTTATCTGGTAAATGTCTTAATAACTTTGAATGTGTTCCTTATTAAATATTTATGTGCTAGATAACATGAAAATATTTATATGAACTAAAGTACACATTTATTTAAATTAATTATTAAATTGTAAGACAGAATGTCTCCATTTTCATTTGATGGCAAGTTAAAGGCGAATATTTTATAAGTTTACGTATGGGAAAACACTGCAAAGTGGCAGCTGGGAAAAACTTATATTGTCATCAATTTCAGAAAGTCTACCTAAGCAGTTACATGCATAACTAATGTACGTGAGCAAATCCGAGGAATAGTGAACTAAAAACGACAAAAATTCATGTTTTTTTTCACCGGATGCCACTATCCAATACCTATCGAGTTAATTTTTTTCCATGGATAAGTTTTCGAGATATTTGCAATTTACTGTTATTTACCTTTTAAAAAAGTGGTCCACTCTTAATTACGTACATATATCTCAAGAACCAGTTGAAAATACTCAGATGTACATGGCGTATGCGTAACCTTCTTTCCTGCTCATTTTTCATACAAAACATCTTTGCGCATTTTCATTTGACCACTCATTCTTCTTTCTTCTTTCTTATTTATCCATTGATTTTGTTCATTCGTAGCTTCATTTTTTTTATAACAGAAAAGCCTTTAACCCTTTGAGTACAAAAAATTAACCGTTGAAGCTCTGAGAAAATCTGAATCTGAGTCAGAACACCTAAGCCTACTTAATCAATTCCTCTTTAAAGTATTATTGTAGAATGTTTTCTCCATACATGAAAATTTGCAGAAATCTTTTGACTTTGATGGTCATATCACAATCGTGTTATGTGAGTAACCACCGAACACAAATTACGACTGCTGTTACTTTGAATTCAAATTTCCACTATTTTGTTGTCTTAAGTACTGCTTTAAATCATACATTGTACCATGACAATTTTTTTCAATTATAGTTTTTTTTGGCGACGAAATTTGTGTATGAAAACCCCGATTGCCATTACTATCTAAAGGAAGAAATCAAAAGAGTGAAATATTTTGTTACTTTGATCCTTGTTAGCTGGAATTAGGTATGAGAAAAGTGTTTTGGGAGGTAAATTTTGCTCCAATATATTCGGACAACGAGTAATATTTAAAACGGTCTAAATAGGTCAACAAGATGGACATAATCCGGATGATTTTTTTGTCAGCTTTTGTAGTACCAACAAACAGTGTCTGATTTAACATTTTTAACATCAGAAGGTAATATAAGAAAGGTTTACGACTATAACGATTATATATATGTAGTATAATCACATAATGTGGTAGGCATTAAGCTCAATTAACCCATTTAAAGTTAAACACGTATGGACTAATTAATTTTTTAAATAACGAGAAACCGATAAATATATTGCAAACCATATTTCGATAAAAATACGTTTTATGTATCAGCATTTACATGGGTCGATTAATATATAAGCACACTGCGATGTACACAATATGTACATTTGTCGATTATTTTATCAAGAAATTTATCACTAAAGTTCCCGATATATCGAAAACTACCGAAGTAGTAGTTCATTTGGTTCCTGATATAGTTATTGGTATCGTTATCGATGAATTCATACGCATGTAGCATATCGATAACAAACAATAATGCAATGGCAAGCAAGCAATATAAGTGACTATCTTAAAAAAATAATGGCAAAGCACGAAATGCTCAAAGTCGTTTTTCTAGACAAGGTTTCTTTAATAAATATCTCTAGACAGAGTTTCTTTAATAACCTGTAGAGTAGTGGGCCTAAGCGGGTTAAAAAAGCATTGAAGTACTGT
>NW_023458557.1:75040598-75050617 GCF_013731165.1 Rhagoletis pomonella
AATAATAAAGCAGTCGCAATCTACTTGTCAAGCAAAACGCATTGGAATTATATTACATAACCTGTTAGCTATTGTTGAATAGATGTACTCCAATTTAGCTCTGCAATGCTGAGGAAAATCCATGAAGTGCAAAGCAACGCAGATTCATAACGATTGGTATTTTATTTTTTCAGCTTCTCTAACTTCAGGTTAAATTATACATAACATTAAAAGAAGATTGCTCGCTTCATAGCAAATTTACCTCTTATTTATTTTGTTTTGGTTGAGAATCGCAGCTGGATTAGACAACATTAATATGAATAGGAGCGTCTCGTCAAAGTTCGCCGACCTACGACGATCTGTTGTAAAATACCTCTAATTGGTTATAGATAATTTTTGATCCACGTAGATTTGAGAAATTTCTCGAGGTTCCTTGGCTCAAAGCCATTTAGGTTAAGTGATTCTAGGTATTTCTAAGTACGGCGATCTTAGGAACCGAAGTTTTGGCCTCGTAGTAAGGATTTCTCAGAGGCATATACTATTATCTCACTCGCAACTAAGGTCGGAAGTCTTTTTTGTTTCCTGTACACCCTTTATACGAAAGTCCAAAAAGCTTAGTTCTTTGCAGTACTTGCTTCCTGATTAAACACATGAGTCTATTTACTCTGAGAAAAATTTGTGACTGACACCATCGGCTGTGCAAACTCCTTCATTCGTTGCCTACTTCAGTGTTTACCGGACAGGCTCTATCCCAAGCCCACTGCTTAAGATCCTTCTATTTGACCACTATCCTTTACTAAATTTAAATACTTACATATCTAAACTTTGGAGCTTAAAATAACTGGCATTTCAAATTTGTGCATCTCTTTACTCACCCAACGATAGTTTTTCTCCCGAATCTGGTGGCAGTGTAAAACCCAGCAACGCCATCGATGCGATCAGTACGCAAGGTATGATCAAATTAAAAAAATAATACAAAGTACGACGACGAATGATGATGGCAAATGTGATGTCGATATATGGTTCGGGACAGCAGTTGTAGTAGATTTCGTTACGCTTGCCAGGAACACCTGCGAGACAGGTTAAAGGGAAGAGAAATTAGCAAAAACTGTGTGCTAACTAGAAAAGAATTTGTTGGAAAAAATCACAATAAATCAATAAACGATATGCAATAAATAGGAATAATTTTTATTTGGATGTTGTTGCATTGAGTGAAAAAGCTTTGTTATGTAATAGGGTTAAGTAAGTAAAGAGAGTAGCGAAGTGAGAGATAGAAGAACTGTGTCACAGGAAAGTAAATATGTAGATAATTCAGTAATAATTTTTAAATAATTTTTCATAGGTAAAAATACTAAATGTATGAAATTGTAATGAATGTTAGCGTCAAATACTTAGCGAAATGATTGTGAATGAAAAGCATAGTAAGTTGCTAAGCGAAAAAACGTGAATGCTTATAGCACAGAAATGTGAGTAAGGGTGTAAGTAGGGGTATGTGTGAGTAGTTTAAATTACATATGTATTTACAAATGCTTGCTTGTGTTTATGTGAAACTGCGTTATAATGATTACATGAATAATTGTTTGCATGCTGCGAATGTCAATAAATTTAGAGTAAAATATTTTTTTTTTCCAAAATTTCGCATATCTTTTTGAAGTCAAATACATGTGTACATATGTAAGTATGTATCATCCTGGTGAGTTATCCTTTAGTTATTGCTCTGCATAGCAGTTTTGGTATTCTATGTTGTGTGTGTGTGTGTGTGTGTTCGTGCATATTTTAGTTTTGTGTTTATGCTTTATTAGGCTAAGAAAATGCATGAATAGTCGAAATTTGTGTTTTTTTTTTTTTGGGAATTGTCTATTCATGTGTATATATTTCATGTAACTAAGTAATTTAAACAACAACAATAAAATATCACACATTCATATTTTGTGTTTTCGTCTCTAGATAGCGGAAATAGCATTATTTATATTTATTGAGGCTTATTGAACTTATTTGCAGCACAAGTACAATTGAATAAATAATAAAATGTAGCCGAAAATGCGCTATAGATTCTAGTTTGAAATGCTTTGCAAATATCATGTATGCATGTATGTACATTCGGGTGCACCAATAAAAAAAAAATAAATAAAAAAATAAAATTGGCACTGTTTCCCCAACGGAATTATAAAGTTTATTATATTTTAAGACTTCGGTCATAATAGTTCGTAAATATATTAAGATGTACGTGAGCGTTACTGGTTTGAAAATACATTCAAAAATCCATTGATAAAATTTTGTGCAAACCTTTTAAGCTGAACTCTTCTCTCTTCTGAGGTAATTTTTGGAAAATATATACTTACATATTTATCTATACTAATTATATAAAGAGAAGTCCCTTTTTTTTGTAACATGTAATCTCGCGAACGGCTGGACCGATTTTCATGAAATTTTGTATATAAATAGCTTTCGGTAACCACCATGTTTCAGGCTAAAAAAATGTCTATTCGATAAAATCTTATTATGGTCCGATTTGCTTAAGATTTGGTATGTAAGTAGCTTTTTAGCATATATTAGCATATATGCTCCATGTTTTCCGAGAAGTGCACCAGGGACCGATCTATTCGAAGAAATCGTACTTATGGTCCGGTTTGCTTAAAATTCGGTACGTAGGTAGCTTTTTGCCTGGATAAGCTTATAGATTCCTGTTTTCAAATTTTCATGCAATTTCGAATATAAATAGCTTTGAGCAACGACCATATCAAGGGCGAATTCGTCACTAGGCAAGATTTTTTTGCGCCAATCAGAAACAACGGATACTGTCAAAATATATATATAATATACAATATATCTCAACTAATATATATTTTGAAAGCCGTTTTTGAGTTTTCGCAAGGCTCGAGAGCGGTTGAACCGATTTTTTTTAAACTGCCACCTGCCGCACGTGTACCAAAGATGGTTTTAGGCTAAAAAAAATCTATATGTAAAGGGGGCGTGGCACTTTCCATACAAACCGAATTTCTCATGCTACATATCTCTGAAAGTGTGCATGGTAAAGTTCTGGAACTTGGTATGGAGATATACGAAATCAATCGCATACCCTTGGAGGGAAATTTAAGTTATTGTAAAAAGGGGTGTGACTTCTCCCATACAAACTAGAGTTCTAGAACTTTTGGAACTATTGGAAAAGGGGGCGTGGCATCTTCCATACAAACCAAATTTTTCATATTGCATATCTCTGGAAGTGTTCATGGTATAGTTCCGGGACTTGGTACGGAGATATACGCAATCAATCGCATACTCATGAAGAAAGAGGGCAGCTGTTGGAAAGGGGGGCGTGGCACCTCCCATATAAATCGAATTTTTATTCTGCATATCTCTGAAAGTATTCATGGTACAGTACTGGAACTTCGTATGGAGATATGTATGTAGTTGAAATCAAGCCCATACTCATGGAGACAATTTGGCTATTTGAAAAAGGGGTGTGAGGCCTGCAAACGTACCGACCTTTAGCTATCTTTGAATGTATTTTTTAATTCTTCTGTAGGTGTGTTTGTGAGTGAAATCCTCCTAAATAGTTGTACGAATTTTAACGAAGAGGAAAAAATTTATTTCGCTTTGCGAATAACCGTGCTATGAAATGCCGCACAACTGGAGAATTTCAAGAACTTCTTCACGGATATAACACTTTCCTTAGGTTACTTAAAGCGGAAAATGACCACCAAACCATAATCTTAGCAGACGAATGTGCCAATGGAAATCATAAACGTGAATTGTTAGTGAAAATGTTGGACCGAAAAGTTTCAATAAAATATATAAAAATTTTGGGCGGGACGAAGTTCGCCGGGTCTGCTAGTAACTAAATAATTTTAGTAATAAGAAAAAATATTTTGGAGGTATTTAAAACTCGGGCCAGCTCACATAAATCTAAATATTTTTCTGAAATATTTTTGCAGGAGTCTTAGGTTATAATAAGTTCATATATTTTATAATTCCCTTTAAAAACCACAATTTGTTTGGTGAGGCACTTAAATTGAATTTTATAACTTGGGAATAAATTTTATTCGTAATCGCTTAAATATCGGTTCTCAGTCGTATTCATATATGTGCCTACTAGTATTCTTACCCGAGTTCGCTTTCATATTCATTCTCATATTCGTATTCATATTCATATTCATATTCATATTTTTATTTGTATTAATATTAATATTTATAATTATATTCATATTTCTATTTATATTCACATTCATATTTACCTTAATAAATTGATATTGATATTCATATTCGAATTCGTATTCATATTCATACTCATAATCATATTCATATTCATATTCATATTTTTATTTGAATTAATATTAATATTTATAATTATATTCATATTTCTATTTATATTTATATTCATATTCACATTTACCTTGATACATTGATATTCATATTCATATTCGTATTCGTATTCATATTCATACTCATATTCATATTCATATTCATATGTATATTCGTATTCATATTCTTATCCATAATCATATTCATATTCATAATCATATTCATATTCATATTTTTATTTTTATTAATATTGGTATTAATATTAATATTTAAATTCATATTTCTATTTATATTTATAGTCATACCCATATTCATATTCGTATTCATACTCATACTCATATTCGTATTCATACTCATATTCGAATTCAAATTCATATTCATATTCCCTTCCCATCGTATTCGAACTAAATTCAAAACAAATTTCCTGCAATTGGGTCTGCATAAAAATTTGCAGTAAAACATTAAAAAATAATAATTTTATTCCTGAAAATCTGTCCAAACAAATTTCTTTAAGCTTGAATTTTCTTCCACCTCCCATTTACATAGTAGATGTTTTCACCATTTATTTTCAGCAGCTTACCAAAAATGCACGAATCGCTCTTTTACAAACAAAATAAATAAATAAAAACAAATTTCGAAAATAGTCTGCTAAAGTAAAATTTATACCCAGTGCTATTTTCAAATAAAATCAAAGTTTTCCCTTTTATGAGTGCAGGTTTTACGTTGCACCCATTACCTCTAATATATGCAGTATGTTTGACTGCTACAAATTAATTTCTCTGTTGCACCGACTGCAGCTGCTAATAATAATAATAGATTGGCGCTTACACATATTTATGTTAGTGTTTGGCCGAGTTTCTCCTCCGATTTGTGGCGTGCGCCCTGATGTTGTCACACAAAGCGGAGGGACCTACAGTTTTACGTTGACTCCGAATGGCGTTTGTATTTTTATGAGAAGCTGTTTTTCATGGCAGAAATACACTCGGAGGTTTGCCATTGCCTGCCGAGGGACGACCGCTGTTAAGAAAAAACCTTTTTCTATATTTTTTTCGATGTTGCTTTGACTAGGGTTTGAACCCAGGTGCTGCGGAGTGGAAGCGCGCACTGCTTACCACTACACCACAGTGGCCGACTGCAGCTGCTAGCAATCATTTATTGCCATCGGGATTAAATAGCAGCAAATTGTTAGGAAATGGTAATTGCTGCGCCCCGCACGGCATACAAATGGACAGAAATGTTAGCTATGTAGTATAACCAAATGCAGGTGATTGATGCGGCCAAATGAAATGGAAATGGATTAAATTTTTGGAAATGCAAACCTAAACAAAAACAAATAACAAATTGAAATCTATTAAAGTCTTGGCGAGCATCGAATTTATATAATTTTTTGCAAACCAGCTGCCTCTTGCGCTATTTATTGCTGAAAATGCAATTTGCAAATTTTATGCAATTTTTATCGAATTCTCCGCGTCAATTTTTTAAATTGCAAGCTGATTATCTGTTCTGTCTGATTGATTTGCATTTGCAAAAGTGTCTGCTACTTTTCATTTTATTTTGATCTTTCATTTTTGTTTTTATCTGTTAGCCCGCCCTTATCTTTTGTGCTACATTTTTCGAGCTGCCAGTTTAATGCATCCCCTTTTCGCGTATTAAAAAAAAAAAAAACAGAAAGTTTTCTGCAACAATTTGCACTGTCAAAGTTTTGCTTCGATTTGCCTGGGAATTTGCATGCAGAATAAGTTTGACTGCTGTAATTTCTTCTTTATTAGCTTTGCATTGATTTATGTGATTCAGCGAAAACTATGAAAACTATTTTTGATGCAAACAAGATAAACTAAAAACGAAAGATATAAAAATGGAGAAAGCATAAGTTGGGTTTATGATTTTGAGTCATGAACTTTCTAGAGTTGCGGCTTTGTCATATCGGATAAGATTTTATTGAATTGCTGTGAGTTAGACTACATTTTGATTAAAGCAATAAATGGAAAAATAGGTACAACACATGGCAAAAGCAAAGGATTACTTCTATGCGCCTTCAGAGCATGAAATATGATCGCCTACTACAGAAAGAATGCTTGCGGACTAGTAACACTGCGGATCTTCTCGGCGCATGTGAAGCACTGTGTTTAGTACAGATTCGTATTCTAAGGATAAAAATACGTAACTTTTGTTTGAAACTTTTTTCTCAGAAGCGCCGTTTTCAACCCCCAAAACCCCTTCGAACTTCAACTCATCGTGGGCTTCTAAATGAACGAAAATGTTTTTATAAAAATATGAATTACCAAGTCGAGGACGCTCTATCTTTTGGTCGTATTAACCGACTTCCGGAAATGGGTTAGACTGACCGGAAGTCCATTTTTTTTTTTAAATGGGATTACATATTTTTCACCCTGGTTCAGATTCTGCGCGTAAAAATACACAACTTTTGTCTGAAACGTTTTTCCGGTTTGGACCGGAAGTGGGTCAAACTGACTGGAAGTCCATGTTTGTAAATTACACATGTATATTTTTACTACAAATTCGGATTCTGTGGGCAAAAATACGCATTTTTTGTTTGAATCCTTTTCCAGAGTTTTGCGCTGTCAGCCATTGCCACTGTCTGCGCGCCCCAAACAAAATGACATACTTATTCCTTTCACGGGCGATGAAATGGCAAGTAAATTTCTCCTTAAACTGAATCAAATCTTGTACTCATATTAAGGCAGCCATATCATTGAAGCCAATTCAAGATAATATTTCCTTTGAATAATATACTTTTTTCCTAGCAATAAGGAATCTTTTTTCTGAGTGAAAGATTCCTAGTAATAATATCCAATTATATATTTAACCATTTCTTCATAGTAACTATATTTCATAGGTCCGCCAAAACCCCCAGAAAATGCCAAAAAAAATGCAATCGGGGGATAAATAAAAAATGGTTAAATAAACAATCGGTATTGGTATTGGAAGTCTTCTGAAGAGCATCAGAGTTTTCCGATCGAAAAATATTTATTTTCTAGAATTCCATACCATTTCTATAAAAAGTTGTTTTTTCGCCACATAAAATACATGGAAAACTTTGAGCGCTTTGAGCGACCTCACCTAGGGGGTGAGAGCATTAAATTCTGACTTTACTTATTTTGAGCCACCTTAATGTACATACAAATATGTGCTCGCCCTCTTGCATTGGATGCTGAAACTTTTTCAAAAGAATTTTAATGCAAATAACTTAAATTATTTCAGACGAATCGAAATTGGGTCAACCCTGCTTTTGCTGTTTGCAAAATATTGCAACAAAACAACCAAACAATATGCCATTGGTGGTTTGCTTTCAAAACTAATATTACTGCAGTATATCACCGAGTTTTTCTCATGTTTCTTGAACGCTACGAAATACTCGACAAATACAAGTCAATTTATTTTCGCTGATACGTTAAAGCATAAACACACGGCCATTAATTTATTTCCATAGAACAAAGCAGGTTCGACATGTCAAATGTGACCGAAGCTAAAACCAAACTACGGCTAACAGAAAGGAAACAACGGCAAAGGGGTAGAGAACGCAGAAGAGAAATTGAGGAGCAGTGGCAGAAGAAGAAGTAGTATAGCAAGAAAAAACACTTAAAATGACAACTTTATGCTAACTTGTTTTCATGGCTATTGTTTTCGTGTTGTCATTGTCCTATTTGTTGCTGTTGTTGTTATTATAGTGTCGTGCACCGAGCTTGTGGTCCACTAAAGTTTAAGTGCCTCGAGTTACACATTTGCACACGCACACACACACACCAATGCAACTCCGCCGCTCCTGCAAAGCCATTGTTTACGAGATGCGTCCGCAGCAGCAGCAACAACAACACGCGAGGGAAGGTGAGAGAGTGTATGGAAAATAACGAAAATTGTCATTTGCATAAACTTGTAAAGAATTCACCACAAAAGCTGGTGGATTTGCGAAAAATTTTGCTATGAAAATTTACCCATTTACCCGTTGGAGCAAGGCTCGCAGCACAGTGGCATAGCACAAATGCAAAAAAAAAGGAAGGCAAAAATGTAAAAGATGAAAAATATCTCCACTAAATAAATAAAATACGAGCGAGTGCTTCGTAGCTCGTTCGCTTGCAAAACAATGAAGTAGCATTAGTTATGGCCGAATTGCCATCAGTGTGCAGTGGGGGAATTTGTAAGAGGTAAAGCACGATGTTAAGCGCGGAAGCGGGAGGTGTGAGTATGTAAAATGATCGGTTGGTTTGCTGTGTAGCAGCGCTCGAAAATAAAAAAAAAACAAAAACTAAAAGTTTCCTAAAGTGATTGCCCCGATGAGGTGAAGAGCTGGTGGCTGTTGTTGTTGTTGTTGTGTCTATTACACTCCTCGTCCCCAAGCATACCTAACCATACATAAAATGTTTAGTTACGCAGCTGTCTCTGTGTGCCTGTAAGCCAACCGACTTTCGTGGTATTTCACTGTTGTTTCGTTCTTCTTTACGTTCCTTTCTACTTTTATATTTTGCTTTTAGGTTTTTCTGTTTTATTTTGTTTGAGAAACAAAGTGTTGCACAAAACTTTGAACCAGCTGATGATACTTTGCACCGCTAGTTGCGTCCCTTATACTCAACACGCGCACACACTCACTCAAACATCCACCGCGTGGGAAACTGGCATTTTGTTTGAGTATTTTCCTCATCCCTCTTACCCTGGTATTTAGTATTTATTTTTGAAAAATAGTTTATAAGTAGTTGCTTACAAACAGGCATAGTATGAGCCGTACGCCGGATGTTTACTGGGGTTGCGGTGCATTTCTGAGCTTAATTTTTTTCACTGATAGGAAAAAGTACAAAAAGTACAAGGTCTGTTGCAAAGCCATAGCTGCATACAATGGATTAGGCGAGGATGACTGAATGCTAAGTTCAGTTTATAAACTTGAAAATGGAGTACTTGAGCTGTTCCACTAACTGTCAGTTAAGTGAAGGCGCATTTTAAAGTAATGGTTGCATTAAAGTGGAGCGAGTGTTAGTTAGAAAGAGTAGGCGAAGAAGACAAAGCATGACAATTGTATGTAAATAATAGAAAATATTTCAAGTGTGTTAAAGCCACCAGAGTAGCAGACATTACGCTTTATGTAAGCAAATGGACATGGCAGACGGACCACAACAATGAGTGTATGCCTCAAACGAAATATGGAGGCAATTGTGGGTGAACCAAGGCTTAGAGCAGATATTATTGCAGAAAATTTCAAAAGTAATAGTAATAGGAGCTTTTAAGCTTTCATTGTATAGAATGTGAAATCTTTTCCGAAGAAAGTAATTTTTATACATACTTATTTGATTTGATTTTTGTTCGGTCCTGCTCTCTTTTATTATATCTCACATTAATGCAATTAATTCTATAAATTATTTTATATCGTTTTATTTTATTTTACTTTATTTTTAATTATTTTATTTTACCTTGTATTTTCTTTAAGTTCACTTTTTTATTTAATTTTATTTTAATTTATTTTTATATGATGCATATTATTTTATTTTACTTTATTTTAATTCATAATTCATTTATTTTAATTTAATTGAATTCATTTTATTTTATTTTATTTTAATTTAATTTAATTTAATTTAATTTAATTTAATTTAATTTAATTTAATTTAATTTAATTTAATTTAATAATTTAATTTAATTTAATTTAATTTAATTTAATTTACTTTAATTTAATTTAATTTAATTGAACTGAATTGAATTGAATTGAATTGAATTGAATTGAATTGAATTGAATT
>NW_023458557.1:75050717-75051505 GCF_013731165.1 Rhagoletis pomonella
GAATTGAATTGAATTGAATTGAATTGAATTGAATTGAATTGAATTAAATTGAATTGAATTGAATTGAATTGAATTGAATTGCACTGAAACTGTATTATAAAAAAAAAATTTTCTCTAGAGTCAACACCTAAAAATTATTTCCGCGTGCGAAATAGAAGATTGAAAATTAAGCAAAATAAAATAATATAACATAAAATAAAATAAAAAATAAAAATAAAATAAGTTAAATTAAAATATAAACTTCTTCTTTTTCTTCTATATATAAAATATAAACTAAAAAAAATATATATAAAATGAAAATATAAAATAAAAAATAAAATAAAAATAAAATAAATTAAACTAAAATATAAACGAAAGGAAAAAAAAATATATTAAATGAAGATGAGTGAAATAGAGTAAAATAAAATATAATATAAATAAAACATGAAATAAAATACAAAATATGGTAAAACATAATAAAATAAGACAAAAACTTAAATTGCGTAAAATATATAATAAATTTAAATAAAATGGAGTGAAATGCATTGAAAAAAATTATGTGAACAAAAAAACTTAATATATAAAACAATTTAAGAAAATAAAATTAAATAATTTAAAATAAAGTAAAAAAAGATTAAATAGAATAAATTAAAACAAAATTATAATATAACTAAATAGAATGAAATGCAGTGAAATAAAATTAAATTAAATGAAGTGATATAAAAAAAATTAAATTAAATTAAATTAAACTAAATTCAATTAAATTCAATTCAATTCAATTCAATTCAATTCAATTCAATTCAATTCAA
>NW_023458557.1:75051515-75063158 GCF_013731165.1 Rhagoletis pomonella
CAATTCAATTCAATTCAATTCAATTCAATTCAATTCAATTCAATTCAGTTTAGTTCAGGTTTCATACACATATGTGTGTATATGTGCCAACCTTACGCAAAAATAGGTACATAACTGTATAGGTATGTGGCAATTGTCTTTGAAAATATTTTTTAGATGCAACCGGTAGCTACATTTGTTGCTTTTATTAACCTAGATACATACATATCTAGTCCCTTTTAATCTTGCAAAACGTGTGGCAACACTTAAAAAGGAATTTTGTTATGTGCCCTTGAATTTGAGTTATTTAAATAAGTGGCAACACTCTTTAAAATCTATTTTAATTTCAAAAAAGTGGCATAGCGAAAAATTCTCTTTTGCTTTCATATACATATACATATATATTACGCTGAGATATCTGAGCACAAATATAAAGCACAGTAGAGGTAAAACTTTCTTCAGGAATGTGAGATAAGGTGAGAGGAGATTTTCTACACATGTGAGTACGAAAGGGTGCCAACGGCGTTTCTATACACATGAACATGTTTTTATAAATAAAATGTTAGTTTATGTATGCCTAAGTATGCTAAAACCTATATTTACTTTACAAATTTATGTAGTATCAATGTCCCAGAAATACTAAGTGCAAGTTATACCAAATTTATAGTTATTTTTAGTTTTTTTCAAAACAAATTCACTTTATGTTTTTAATATTCTAATTTGTATTTCAAGGAACTAATTTTTCTCTGCATGAAATATCGGATGCGAAATCAAACTTTATTCTAAGTAAAGTTTTGCTATGCAACTTTAGTATGCCTATCAGCCAGCATGAGCAGCAGCAGGAGGAACAGATGTTTATTGTGTGTAGTTGAAATGCAGTTTTGAGCAATTTTCGACTCACATGACTGGCTACCTACAAAAATATTTATAACTGAGTATAATGCACGCATGCCAAAACGCCAGTAAGTTAGGCAATTCAATCGCAATGCTGCCATATGCACGCAAAGATATGTTTGGACGTATCCAATGAATTCCAATTATTCAAGGTAGTTTTGCTTTGTTCTGCGTTCTAGGTTCTTTTTAGTTGAGACTAAACTTTTAGTTTAAAAGTACATATGTATGTATATAAATGTGTGAATTATTTATGATCATACATACATATGTACCTATGTAGCAGATACGTTGCGCAATGAAACTTCAGTCGTTAAAACCATTGCATAAACTTTGTAAACAATTTTTGGAGAAGTGAATTAAATTTTTCGAAAAAGGAAAAAATAATACAGAACTTCAAGAAAAATAAACTTCATGATGCATTTGAATCAAATAACTCAGAAATACGTAAATGCTACTAAAGATAATGCAGTCAGCATCGAAACAGGTTTCTCTAGTTAAAAGTATTACAGCTCTTCCAGGCTCTATTAAAGGAATAGTTAATCGGAAATTATTCCACGGGGTTCTCTGACCTGAGAATTATTGGTGTTTTTGCGGTCCTCAAGGCATCATACTTGGACCGTTATTTTATCTCCTATACACCAACAATGTTCCATATATGGACAACTGTATGATCGCTACGTTCGCAGCTGGCACTGCCATTATTGGCACTGGTGGAGACACTGCAGTAAATTCTATTAGCACATTACAGTGCGCAGTAAATAGTTTTCCCATCTGGATAAAAAAAATTACACCTTGAGTGAAATGTGACGAAAACTACCCATTTTGATTTTACGTCAAGAGAAATCTCTCATAACCAACACAAATTTGGGTTGCACCAGCAAACATAATATAAACACAATCCAGCGATTCCAAAACAAAATATTAAGGAGTGCTGTGCTGTTAATGCCCCCACGGTGTATAAGGAATTCTAAACTATAGCGCGTACTGGGCTTTGAGACATGCTAATAGACTAAAGTGCCACGTTAATATCGAAGCGGCGAAACTGTCTGAATTAGCGTCTGTGGCGCGACTAAATCGCACAATATCTCGAGATTTACTTGATTGATACAAAACCATGGATGGAAAATAATCATAATTTTTTTAATTTTAACCAAAAAATCAACAGGTTGTAATCGTAGTAAAATAATTTTAACTTTAGTCACGTATTTGTGTTCGTTCCAGTAGGAGTGATTTTTATTTTTCGAGCTTAATTAATAAAGATTAAAAATAATTATTAATATTATAGTTTAATATTTTCGCTCAAAGGAAATTATTATTACTTGATTTTTATTTTTTTCGATCAAAGATAATAATTATTATTGAAATTTTAAAAATATGATTAATTAAAAAAAAATATTTAAAAAAAAAACAGTGCAATGTAGAATATCAAATGAGAGAGAAAATTCTGTAAATTCTGTAAACAATAAAGCTTTTGATTTACAAGGACGAATAGGTATGGAAATGCGCTTTTGATAAAATGTATCTTTTCAAGTTAATAAAGTTTGCAGGACTAAAATCGATGATGAGGTCGTGCGTATATTAGTCTTCAAACCATATTTAGAAAATAAAAAAGTATTGCAAATTTTCAAGGATATTTAAGGACAGTCGGGTCTACGTAACCGAAACGACCCAGGCATATATCTGGCCAAGGACTGTCACTCCAGCAACAATCCCCAAAAACTTTGCGGAATCTGTATGCTGTTACAACAACAACAACAAAATTTGTAAAGGAATTTCCTTCGTTTTCCGTACCCATTAATCGTTACGCACCAAAAAATTTATTCCGTTATAATTTTACAGAATTTTTTCTTTTATATGATACCCATATTTTTATCCTACATTGTACTGAATCTTTTAAGTAATTTTTTGAGATAATTATATTTTTTAAATTTCAAAGTCCTTAAAAAAAATCTGACGTCAGAGGGAAAACTAAGTACGCAGTTTTACTGCAATTTCTCTAAGTTTCGTGAATATATTAATTTTTTTGCGTGTAAAATTTACTGTCGCACGGTGTAATCATTACTTTTAAGTGGGAAATTAAAACTCAAAAATAATGATTATCTCTGAGCGAAAAATGAAAATCATAAAATAATCGTTATTTGTGATCGAAAAAATAAAAATTAATAATAATTACTATTTTAAAGTAAAAGAAATAAAAATCATAAAATAATGATTAAATGCTGATTTAAATTATTTTACTCATAATGATTACCGTGCCTGTACCAAACAAAAATTGAGTTTATTGCTTCGGCGTTTTTTTTTCAAATTTAATATAATTCTTAAAACAAAATGTTTGTTAGCTATTGAGTTGCTAGGTACGTTATCATAATATGTATAATGAACCCTAATATTGTATATTATATTAGAAATTAGTACTTTCATATGTTCAATAAAAAAATAAAATCAACTTAGATTGACTTAATCACTTTTCCTTTAATACACAGATTTGATAAATTCATTTTGCGAAGTGTAATAAATAACTTAAACTAAGTATTTATATTACATATGTATACTTTTAATATTTGTGTATTTGTATTTGCAAAACATTTCAAACGACTTTTTATAGTGATAAAATAATCAAAGCATATTTCCAGAAATTATTCATAACTAGATATTTAATTTTTTAAATAACAAAAAGCAATTTTTTAAAGTTTTTTTACTTCATTTTTATATGTATGTTTGTATGCGCGCGCATGCCTCAATGTTGCATAAAAAATGCATTAATCAATTATATTTTTATTAAACATATTTACATACATAAAAATAAAACATAGAGATGTTGTGAAATGGTGATAGAAAAAAGCTTACCTCGAATTAAATTAGTTAGATTTTCGATTTTTTCATTAAAAAAAAAAACAAAGGAAAATGCGCAAATGCGTATTCTTTGCCAAAGTGAATAGTACAAATTTGTATTTCTACGCATTTCTTTTTCTATTGTTCTCATTGCATTGGCATAGAATACACAGCTGCCTATTTTCGTTGCAATACAAATATTTATTGCCAAAATCGAAGTTTTACAAAGCGAAACATTTACGCGGCTATTTCGGACTTGAGTAGTTAAAGCGCCCTTTTAAATATTTTAATTTTTATTTTTATTTACTTCTTCGTTTGATTGGTGAGTGGGTGAAGTGGGTGAGTTTTGTTTTACACATATATATCTCTTTGAGGTAAAAAGCATGAAAAATAGTTTACTTTTGAGCCTAGTGTTGCTAGTTAGTTGCTAGTTTGGTTGGCGACGATGAATTTGTTAGAGTAGCATGTAGTGATATATCAGAAAAAGTTAGAGGAGTGGACGCTTGCCTGCTGTGCAGGTATTGGCTGTTGTTAGTATTGTTTGTTGAGGGAGCAGTTGATTCTAATTGTATGAAATGACATATTTGTAGCTGAATTGTGCTTGTTTTTATAAGAAAAGTTTAATTGGGCTTCAAGCATACATATTTTATGTATGTGGGGAGAGAGGTAAGTTGTCAAGAAATCAGCGCTAATAATTGTGGTTATTAAAATTTGAATTATATTTTTTTTTTTGGAGCATCACTTGGAACAAAATTAAATCCGCCAAGTATGTACATATGTACATTAGGATGCACCACGGTCCATACAAAAAAATTAAAACATCGATACTGTTTTTCCATCTTAATTATAGAATTTTCTATATTTTAAGTATTCCGCCAAAAAAAATTTTAAATATTTTGGAAAAATATTGGGCTTTAAGTGAGCTGCACCGATTTGAAAATACCTCTTAAACTATAGTCATTTTAATAATAAAGTAACTTTTTAAAAATATTTTGTTTCAAAAAAAAATTATCTCAGTTAAAAGAGTTTAGGTTGAAAGGGTTTGCATACAAATTGTAAAAAATTTTATAAAGGAGATATTTTAAATCAGGCTCGCATAAATCTTAATATTATGCCGAAATATATTGGCGGAAGTCGCTAAATATATGTAATATGTTTTATAATTGCGATGGAAAAATTGCAACTTTTTTTTTTGTGAGCCACCCTAATGTACATGGGTATGCATTTGAAATTTTTCAGCATAAAACTTTTCCACTCGCTTCACTTATTTGTTTGTGCTGTCGCAACAAAAGCACGCCACCGCACATAAATTCAATTAAAGTGGCAAAAAATTCCGCAAACGTCGAACATTAAACTATATAAATGGCAATAAAATTCGCAAATCGAATGCGCTATAAATTCTTAGAATAGCGACGCGGCGACTATTGACTCTGCTGTTGCATTGCGGCCATGTCAGGTGGTTTCTTTGGTTGGTTGGCAAAATTTTGGAACCGCCACTACATACATACATTTACTTATTTGCTTACATTCGTATGATGATATGCTTCCGTTTGCCTCTTAAATACTAGCCGGCACTAAATTCAACGTTTGCCTATTTCTTGGATTAAAAGCATACTTTGCGGATGAAGCATAGTAGTCTATTCGCCTCACAGTTGCGGCTATGAAAGCACAGTTGTATCCAAAATAGCAATTGAAAAATGGGCGCATAAATCAAGTGTGGCAGCGGTTTTACTGGTGCTTAAAAATATAGCGCATTTGCTTCAGCATATTGAAATGTTTACATGAGCTCAACTTTGTGGCTGAGAAGAAGCAAGTAAGGTACTGGAGACCAACTCGGTTTTACGAGTACTTCAAGTTTTGTGAAGCTGAAATTTTTGGCGCTTTCATGTGATGTTTCTGCTCTAAAAAAGCAATAATTGTTGCTGATATGCAATTTCACTAGCTCTCTTGGAAGTTACACATACGCCCTGGTGAACGTTGCTCTATTTCACATAAATAAAATTTGAACTGCGCCAGCATCGAGAACATAGGTGGAGCCCTTCAGCCCTTCTTTACCTTATTTTCAGCCGATCTATGAATTGATTGGAATGTTTGAAATGTACTGTATACACCTGCCTATTTTAGTGTGTTGAAAATGAGCTAATAAAATCCAAAACTCAGATTAATCACTAGTGTGAAATCGACTTTGATCCACATCTTTCAGTTTGATTATCTCAGAGCTTGGCAGCACACATTTAGGCCTATTTACAGAAGTGCTACGTATTGGTACTTCAGCGACCCGTGATCTTTCCAGTAGAATTCGCTGAAGGCACGAATGAGAAAAACTGACGGTCCTACAAACAAGATTTTCTTATTTATTCCTTCGAATATGTCTCAGACCCAACATCTGTTTTAAAAAGTGCTGCTACCCACATACCTGACCGTCCAGTGTATCCTTCCGCAATTGAGGGTCAAACGCGTGTCAATACCTATTGGATATGTTGTAGGCTAACGAATGCTTGCCAGTTACCTTTCCGAAATGGCAGATTCGCTACGGCTCTAACTTACTCGACCATTCAGTTTTACTTTTGATCACTGAAAGACCTAACATGATAAGGTGGCGGATACACTATTTATCTTATATCGTTAAATAGCACAAGGTTCTCTCTCTCTCTCTCCCATCTTCAGCGTTCTGCAACTACTTTGGATGAAAACAAATTTAGTCTTACTTTGCCGAAATTGACAAGACCAGAACGGCTAAAGTGGTGGCCCATCCGAATCAATATGGAAAGGGATCTCTGTTGGACAGCTTATGGAAGCAGGCAGAAAGTCCCACAAGGAAAACCCTCAACGCCTCTGATATACCGAAATTCATTGAAAAGCTACGCGTTGTTCTCAAAATGAACTGATGGAGTCTTAGCAGAACAACAAGCTGTAATAGACTCAGGGCTGATTTCTCCAACTGAACTTAACTTAGTTTAGCCAATTTTTGGACTTAGTCAAGAATAAGCTGATTAAAACGCAGGCTAATTTTTGGCCTAGATGATGCGTATGACTAAGTTGGAGAAACCCAGTCTAAGGGTTTTCTTCTCAGTTAGTCAGCTAGCCCATGCTAGTAAATAGTGCCTGGGCGAACAAACTAAATTCGGAAATGCAGTAAACTCAGGACTATTTTCTTCAGTGTTTTAGAACGGATTACTGGGCTCACTCAACGTCCCCGCTCCGTAACCCCTTTTAATACTTATTTTATGATATCGATCTTGCAAAATATTATTGCATCTATGAGTGTATTAAGTCTGACATATGTTGATCGCTGCCTACCCACCACCTGCGATCTGAAAACTTTTCAACTTTTCGGTATAATTTCCGGGTTTCTCAAACTCTAGGCATTTCCGGAATTTTTGGAGATATTTCGGAACTTTTTGGGACTCTCTCATATTTTTGCGGGAAATTTAAGCTAAACTTTTAGATCTTTGCCAGCTGTAAGTTATTTCAGGGACTACTTGTTGTGCTTTTAAGCGACATTTTTTAGGCAGTTCACGATTTTCTCGAAATTTTTCTGGCACTTCCTGATTTTTTTTCCGGCTTGACTTGGCATTTTCCGTAGCTTTTTCGGGGTTATTTTCCTGAAATGTTTTGGAATTCTTCCTAAATTATTTCGATACTGCTTAATCTTTTTTGTAGGCTTTTCCCTAACTTTTTCGGAATTTTTCAATTTGGTTTCACGACATTTCGGATCTTTTTTGCGATTCTTTCGAAATTTTCGAAACTTTTCTGGCACTTCCTGATTTTTTCCGAATGATTTGGAATTTTCCCGCAGCTTTTTCGGGGTTATTCGGGTTTTTATCGGAACTTTTACAACCTTTTTGTACTTCTTTGGGACTCCCTCCCTAAATGTTTGAGATCATTTCGACACGGCTTGAACTTTTTGAATTCTCTTTTCCGCAGCCTTTTTCAGGCTATCCGAAACATAAACATTTTCTGAGATTATTCGAGACTTTCGGTGATTCTTCTATTTTTCTCGGAGCTTTTGGAGCTTTTGCCGCGACTTTTCTGCATTTTTAGTTCTGGAAAGTGGTTTTAAACTTTTCAGGAATATTTTGCTTTTTTATAAATTTTGCGGAATCCTTCGTGACTTTTCGGGAAGTTTGAATACTACCCTTAACGATTTTTTAAACAATATTTAATTAGCGGTACTGATTTCTTGATATGAAAAAATATTATCACATTTTAGTTTATTTTTGTTTTTATTTTGCGGTATAATTCGAGATTTTTTTGCGATTCTCTGGCTTTTTCGGAAATCACAAAATTTTCGGAGATTCTTCGAGACTTTCGGTGATTCTTCGGTTTTTCTCGGACTTTTTGGAGCTTTTGTCGCAACTTTTCTGCATTTTTAGTTTTTTGTTGCGGATTTTTCGATATCTTTCTGTAAGATTGATAAAATTTCGAAAAGTGGTTTTAAACTTTTCGGGAATATTTTGCTTTTTATAAATTTTGTGGAATCATTCGCGACTTTTCGGGAAAATTGAAAAACTACCCATAACCACTTTTAAAACCAAATTTAATTAGCAGTACTGATTTCTTGACGTGAAAAAAATATTTTTCTATTTCAGTTATGGTGAAAAATATTCTAGACGGGAATGTTTCGAGTATTTACTTGTATGTTTAAGTATTTTTTGGATTTTCAAGCATTCGAATTTTCAGAGTTTCGGGACTGTAAATGAGCTGTTTTTTTTTTTTTTTTGAAAATATGCCATTGTTGCAATGGTTGAAAAGAGAGTTATGAATCAGGGAAAGAGTTTGAACTTTAAAACAAAGCTGTAGCAAAAGGGCATGAGATATCGATTTTGCGTTTTTCAAGACCCAATTTCCGAATTTGGTAAAGGAAGCAAAAATGCGAAGAGGATTAATTAAGTAATAGTATTAGCATGAATTTGTTTATTTGTTAAAAATATATAACGAGATAGATATTTAGTTGAGCAGATGTACGAACAAGTATTTGTTTAGAGAAAGCGCGAAAGCTTGAAGCGCCTTATGTATTTTCTAAGAATTTAAAAAATGTAAACTATTTTTTCGAATTCGAAATTATCCTATTTCCGATTGAATGGCAGTGTGTGCGTGTGTACACATATGAAAATACATTTTTTTACGCCCTCGTTGTGAGGCAACATTTATAGCAACAACATTTGAATTTGTGATGCTTGTGAGACACCTACATACATATACATTTATATATACATGTATAGTTACACACAAGCACAACAACAACTACTACAGAGATGCTCTAGTATGGCGCTCGTTACTCACCCAATAGTTCCCACTCGCCGTTGAGCACGTAACTGCTGATATCACCGCCAGTTTCATCTTGTAATTGCAAGTCCAGCTGTTGAAAGTGCAAAGTATGATTAATAAATTTTATACACTATTTGTTAGTTTGAAAATTTTTCTATGCAAACTCTAAGCAGAAACCAAAACTAAGAAACGTAAAAATTTTATGAACTAATTAAAGACGTAGATATGGGAAATCGTCCGCGAAAATCACTTGAAAACGTAAATGTGGCATACTTCCTGGCGTTGCATTAAGTATTTACAACTTCATTTCACCACACATTTTATGCGTTTCGTTGCATCCACCGGCATAACAACAACAATGTCGATGACCAGCGGCAATATGCGGTGCCGTGTAAGTTTTCGTTGGCTCTTCCTGCGCCATTCTCGGAATCCGTTTATGCACTTCATTTAACATTATAATTTGTATGTATGCGTGCTTGTATACATATATTAATCTATGATGCTGTGTCGGTTAAATGTACATATTTATTTGTGTGTGTGTGTGCGTTTTCGTTTTGTCATTGAGTTTAATTGTTGACAACTTATTCAAACCTGAAATCCATCGTATGTCCAACTGCCGAACTTCATTTCGCAACGTTGATCATCGAACGGAAACCACGTTATGTCGATTTTGCAAGTGGACTTGAATATGCCGGGTGGCACATACAAACACGAACCGTTATTGCGCACCACCACATTCGTTTGATATGTGCCATCGAAGCCCTCATCGGCGCTGTTGTACATCAGCACATCCGGCTTCCATATCCGATGCGGCGGTATACGTAAATCTTTAACACCGCCATAATCGGATGTATTCCAACGGAGATTCATATCGTTCCACTCCTGCGTTGGCGGTTGACATGTAAAAGAAAAAAATATTGATTTGTTACAAAAAAGTGCAGAGGAAGAAGTTTTGAGTGAAAATAGAGTGCATCAGAGTAACTGTGATATGGGAATGAAATTAAATACAATCAAATAGAATGATGTGAAACGAAATGCAAAGAAATGAATGAAATCGGAAAAAACATCATGAAATGAAACTAAATTAAGTGAAACGAAATAAAATCAAGAGAAATGAAATAATGTCAGGTAAAATAAAGTCAATTGAAAGTAAATGATATAAAATGACATGAAAACAAATGAAATTAAGTAAAATGAAGAAAATTGAAATGAATGAAGACGAAATGAAGTAAAATGAATAAATAGAAACGAAGTAAAATGAAATCGAGTAAAGTGAAATCAAATCGAGTAAAGTGAAATAAAACTGAGTGAAATGAAATCGAGCAAAGTGAAACTAAGAGAAATTAATGAAGGGAAGCAAAATGCAATGATATGAAATGGAATGAAATAAAACGAAGCGAAGGAAAGTAAATTTAAATGAAATGAAATGTATTAAACTTAAGTAAATTTAAATAATGGAAGAGGAAACTAAGTAAAGTAAAATGCAAGTTAGTAAATAGAAATGAAGTGTAATGAAATCGAGTAAGTGGAATATAATCGAGTAAAGTGAAATGAAATTGAGTAAAGTTAAAAGTATTAGGTGAAAAAAAATTAAGTGAAATGAAATCGAGCAAAGTGAAATTCAAATAAATTAATGAAGGGAAGCAAAATGCAATGATATGAAAAGGAATGAAATAAAACGAAGCGAAGAAAAGTAAAATGAAATGAAATGAAACAAAATGAACTGAAATGAAAAGAAATGAAATTAAGTAAAAATCAATGATGTGGAATTAAATCGAGTAAATTGGATTGAAATTTAGGAAAGTTTAGGGAAACGAAATTATTTGTTTTTTCTTTAAATTACATGAAATCAAATCAAAAAATGAATTAAAGGAAGTATAATACATTGATAAGAAATGAAATAAAACAGAAAGAAGCAAAGTAAAATTAAATAAAAAGAAAAGAAATGAATTGAACAGAAATTATGTAAAATTAAATGGAATAAATTAATGCCAAAAGAAATCAAGTGTGAGGTACTTTTGCTATAATAGCATAACCGATAGAGCAACAATGTCAAAAGCCGCAGTTTACTAACGAGGCTACAGACGTATTGTAAGAGAAAGTGTTTCCTTTCTCAGCATTAACAATCTAAAAGTGAAAATAATTAAACGCATAGCAACTAGCAAAACATTAGATTCAGCTGTCTCGGTCGAAGTTGTGAAAGGCGTAGCGCCAAACTAATATCTTTCTCGATCGCCGAATTATGGAGACCTTTGACCCACGGACGCTGTTTTGAGCATCACTGGTATAAAGGAATAAGTGAGTGCGAGTGTGAATGAGTGAGCAAATACTTCTGAGTATTTTTTATCTGAATTATCCCTAAAATGCACCCACCTACGTGAAGATCTTTTCTTCTATTTCAAAACTTAATATGACTATTTTCAAGGATTTGTCTGCTAAGATTTCTAGTACATATGTTAGAACGCATTGACATTAAGCTCTTAAAAAGCGTATCTCGGTCGTTCTGCTATAGTTCCCTGTCTCTATATTTCTTTCTCACACATTATCCACACACCCTGCCTTTCTCTTTCTCTTTCTCTTTTTCTTTCTCTTTCTCTTTCTCTTTCTCTTTCTCTTTCTCTTTCTCTTTCTCTTTCTCTTTCTCTTTCTCTTTCTCTTTCTCTTTCT
>NW_023458557.1:75073158-75162884 GCF_013731165.1 Rhagoletis pomonella
TATTTTATTTCGCTTTATATATATCTATGTATTTTTTAATTTTAAATTTCTTTGTTTCAAGGTTAATTTTTTTAATTTCTTTAATCTTTTTCTTTTCTTAATTAAGTTTTTGATTTTTAAATAAGATTTTCTTTTAATTTTTATATTTTATTTTTTATTTTTAATATAAATATTCTTTTTTTGTGTAATTTTATTTCATTTCTAGAAACTTGTCTTACTTTTTTTGAAATCTCAATTAAACATTTTTTTTTAAATTTGATATTGTCTTTCTTTCTTAATTAATTTATGTTTTATTTTAAGATTTGATTGCTTTAGGAATACCATTTTTTAATGTCATTTGTTTTTTCAAAACCATATTTTTTTATTTTTATTTTATTTTTTTCTTTGATACATTTTCTTTAATTTCATTGCTTTAAATAGAAAAAGATTTTTTTTTTCTAATTTTTGAATTACATTGTTTTAAAGAGAAATAAAAATTTAATTACCTTTTATGGTTTTTTTAATGAAATACTATTTAATTCTTAGAGGTTATTGTTTTGAAAAGAAAAATCCTTTTTATGGGTAGTTTTATTTAATTCCTAGACTTATCTTACTTATATATTTTTTTTTATTTTAATTTAGTTTTCTTTTAATTTTAATTTATTTTTTGAAGAGAAAAATAGTTGAGTTTATTTTGAAAAAATCTTACAGAAAAAATATATTTACTGGATGAGTATTCTAATGGGATCAGTAATTAAATTTAAATTTGTGCAAAAATACGATTTTCGACCCCTTGCTACTAACAGCCGGTTTTATCAGCAATTTAAAGAAAACAGATTTTTTATTTTCTGTCAGTTTGTATATAAAATTCAAAAAATTAAAATAATTTTTCACCTAAATTGCTTTCGAGAAATTGCCTGCTAGTATAGGTATAACTTCATGAAAGGCGAGTCATATTACCATATGTTTCTAATTTATTAAACTAACACAAAATAATATTTTTCTCCTTTCGGCCAACTTTAATTGCACACCACTAATTGCAATTACCAACTACTCACACATCACAGCGCATACAAGTCAATGAACTGCTGGACGGCCAGAGAGTGGAGAGGGTGCAAGGAGGCATAGCGCATTGAACCCAGTGCATGCAAACAGGCGCATAAGATGGCATGGACGCTGCCACATTAAACCGCAGCTGCCACACGGTGTGCGAACCACCTGCTGTTAGGTGGCAAAGAGCAAACGTCGCACAATTTTAACAAACATCCTTACAGCAAACATACGCAAAGGCGCTTATGTGGCATATTAGCTTCGTTTGGGGTAGCAAGTCGTGCGCGCTACAGAGGCAACATACGAATTAAAGAACACTAAGTCAGGCAGAATGAAGAATGCAAAAGAAAAAAGGAAGTGCACAGAAGTTGCAGTGGAAATAGATGAGCCACAGTTGCACGCAAGCCCTGACCACAACCGCAGCAGCGGCTGCAGCTGCAGAGCAGGGCAAAGCAAAGCAAATCAAAGCAAAGTAGGCGTGCTGTTGACTTTCAACACATGTGTGGAGAGTCACATATCCTTACTATGTATATGCATGTGAGTATGTATAGCTGGTCTGAGTCTCATATTTGAGTGTGTGTGTATTCGTATATCCCTTGGCTTTTGCTTGGCGCTAAGGTTACCAAAGCCTGAAGGTATGCAAATGTAAAATTTCACACGCCAATCAGAAACTCAGATTCCGACTCAGAAAGGACTCACGAATGCAAGTGCAAATGTATATATGCACATACTTGAAAATGTCAAAGCACTGGAGCTGGAGCGCTTTAATTAAAATTAGAAATTCTCATGCAATGCATAATTGGTGTGAAAAAAGTGCATGGAAACGTAACAAAAAAAAAAACGTAAACAAAAAAAATAGGTGGGATGAGGCGACAGCAGAATTTGTGCGGTTTGTCATCAGCAGCAATAAATAAAGAAATAAAAAATTAAGCCGAACAAAACAGATCACTGGTATGAGGAAATGTGTCTTAAAAAATGTAATTTACCAGCAAAAAATTGCATGGCCGCCTCAGGCGTTGACGCTAGCTCTATAACGGCAGTGCGAGAAAAAATTGCTACTCAATTTCTTTTTGCATCGCATCTTTCACTTCCCCCTCCCATAGCGCTAGGCTCATTAATTACACAATTTGCGCTATTTTCTGCAAGAATAATTTCGGTACAAGTAAGGATTCTCCTTTCTTTAAGAAAGTGTAAATAAAAATCGCGTAAAAGAAGCGCAAAATCACCGCCGGGTATTCGGCCTGTGAATGCAATGTAAATTATTATCTAAGACAAATGCGGCGCCGTTACGCGGCGGGAGTGGCGTGAAAAACTTAGAAAAACAGAGATGAATAAAAGGGGCTTGTACTTGTAAGCTGTGGAAAGTTCAGTGACGAATGGTGTGCAATAAAGTAAATAGCGAATTAAAACTTTAATGAGAAAACTGCAAAACTACAAATGTAAATTATAAATTTACTTGCCTGGCTTGGTAAGTAAAGCAATGTAAGCTGAACACTGGAAAAGCTGTTGCATATTTAAAGGCGCTGGATGAATGGAAATTGGAAAGAAAGTGTGCTTTTAGGAAGAAACTGAAAATACAATTTTAGAGATCCCGTTGACAAAGGTGAATGTTTAAAAAAGGTGCAAGAAAATGCAAAGCTTCTTTTGAATTTTGAAAAAGTTTTGAAACTGAAACTCAGAAACATACATACATACTTAACGCCACAATAGCACCAGTTTTGACTATTTTCTACAAGCTTTTATTAAGATTCACCACCTACATATGTGTAATAAAATTTTGCAATCAACTTTTAACCAATTTCCCGATGAGCTAGAGGCGTGACACTATAAAATTGGCTCACAGTCCGACGACAATATAATATGAAAGACGAATTAATCCGATAGGTGGCGCAGGATTCGAGATATTTGAAAAATCCGTTTTTATGGTGCAATTTGTTTCGTTTTTAGAACGTATATTACTTAAAAGAAAAGAAATAACTCCACAAAAAATCAACCGTTAAAATGTTGATTTTTCCTATTTGACTAACAACAAAAATGCTTGTCTTTAAAAATATTTTTTTTTATTTGTTTCAAAGTAGCAAAAAAATGTAAAACATCAACGGGATTTTTGAGCAACTTCACAACATTTACTTTAATAAGCTATAAGGATAATTAAAAAGTCTAAACTTTGCATGAAATTTGGATTATGTGGTTTTGCTAGATATTGGGCTATATGTTTTTACAAAAATTGTGAAAATTAAGCACAAAAAAAGTAGTCAAATTTGGTCATAATGTTGAGGTACTATTGTTTTGCAGCGGGCTGTAAATTTTTTTTTGTTGGAACTACAGCACTAAAAAAAGAGCAAAGGCAGGGCAGAAGCACAAAAAGTGTTCCACCGTCTCATCCTTTTCAAGGCAGGATGGGCAAATGGAGTTGTCATGTACGCCTATCACAGGCAGGTGTTTGTGCCACGTGAAGTGACCAGTCAGCAGACCAGAAAGTTGTCTGCAGTCTCGCCTTCTCAATGAAATAAAAAAAAAAAAAAACTAGATAGACCTTTTAGGATTGGAAGCAACATGAGTTTTGCCCATCTGCAGCCCTCCGACGCCTCATAGTCATTGCTGAGTGAAGTATTCACCCGGTTTGTGATGGTGGCTTCGATGGCTGGTGGTGGGATTGCTTAGACCTGTTTGGGAGCCGAGAGATGCCTAGACTGAGCCAACTCTGATCAAATGGTAAAATGTCTCATAATCAGGTCTTTGCGAGTGACCTGGCAACCAGAATAAAGCAAGCTCATTATTTTTACCAATATAATTTACTCGGGACTTGCATTCCCGAACTAGTTTGGAAGTAGTTAGAGGGCTGTCCAATGCCTTAAGTGCAGCTTGGCTGGCATATAAACTCCTTTCCCTCCACCTATTTTCAACCACGTAGTCCATGGCTGTGGGGATTGCAAATACCTCAGACTGGAAAACCGAAGCATATTTCCCAAGAATATAGTGAAGCTTAACCCCTTTATCTTCGACTAAGACCCCAGATCCTGACCCAGAGTTAGTTTTGGAGCTAACAGTAAAGATTCGACAATATGTGAGTACGGGTTCAGTGCTGGAATTACACCGGCATGCAGCCTGATGGAAATCAACATTATAGGATCTCCTCAAGAAAGATGATGGCGGCGTACTATCCTGACACATTGGAAATACACAAGTGCTCAGACCTCTGACGACAACTATTTCCGCCTCGCCCTATTCGGTGTTATACCAACACCTAAGTTGTACATAGTTATATATTGTTTTTTAATTTCTAGCACTTTTTCCTTCGGAAATCTTTCATCTTTTCTGCAAGAAGAAGTGCTAGACATTATTAGAGTACACTAATCGTGTGGCAGCTTCCAGGAATATTAAGTGCATCAAGGTCTCATCGCAATGCGTAAAATGTTCAGGATCTTTTTACTTATGTATCAATGAAGTTTTTTTCGAAATTTTATATTTATAATCATTTTCAGTGACAATCTAGATGGGTTCGTTGTACTGAAAAGTTATTTATTTGACAATCTATGAGAAGCATGTAGTCGACGGTTGGGGTAATGCACATTATGGGTCGGCTTTATAAGCGGCCTGCTGGACTGTCGCCAAAGGAGAAGAAAAGGGAGTAGAGCTATGAGAGCTGATAGCAAATATATAATAGTGGAGGCGAAACCTGTGAGTAGGAGTGACGGGTGTCGGTATCAGTGGAGAATCGGGGCTATCGTAGATGATAGTATGTGGTTTCAGTATGGGAGGACGACCTATGTACTCACTGCGGTGATCTATCAGTGGTTGTCAGAAATGGTAAGACTATAGGTGGAGGTTGGTGGAGCTCTCGGAAGCACTGTTGGCTCATCCAGTGGCTGTAGGCAACGACCGCGACCTACGAAGAGCGCGCTCCTCAAACAATAAAAATTACTTTGAAACTATGTACTTTAAACTTGGCAGCTTTTCGAGTTTAGTTATATAAAACTCTGCCGGATATTATGCCACTGTGGAGTGAAATGTAATGAATAAAGCAGAAGGGGATTCGTTAGAAACATCTTAACCAAGGTCATTTAGCATTGACTACGAACACTGAATATACAGTGGCCTGTTACCTGCATATCCAAAAAAAATTCTAATAATTCTGGTTAAAAAACTCGAAATTTAGATACAAATTTGTGGAATTTTTCTAAGTTCTGTATAAAGTTTGAAAGTGTGATTTATATGTAATTTGTTAAAGCATGAACCATATTTCTATAAAAACATATCAGAAAAAAATTTAGCTTGAAAAACATTGTAAATATTAAAAACGAAACACCATTCATCCATTTTCGATCGTCACAATAGTTAGTGATTAGCAGGAGAAGCATTCTACACTGAGGGGAAAAAAATATTAAAATTAAATAGAAACGTAATTGATCTTACTATAAACGTCAACGAAAGTACTGTATATTGGTAAATATTCAATTCAATTACGTGCATATTAAAATGTCCGCGTTTGTTCTGAAAAAGCATCCGTGAAGTGAATAATCAAGACAAAAACTAAAACAAAAAAATGTTTAACTCTCATGTTGCCTGCAATGGAATTCGACCCTGGACATCTCGGGATATCAACAAATTGTGGCATGCATCTTTGCGCACTCAGCTACACCCAGGCATATAAATTTGCTTTCAAATGTTGAATATCCATCAACACCACAGCACGCGATTTGTACGGATAAAAACCCTGCAGTACGGGGGAGCGACTACAGGACTTCTGAATCGGTAGCTACGTGATAAACTCCGTCAATTACCGACCGACTACTTGCAGTGTATTTCATCGAATGTCCAGGCGGTAGTTACCATCGGCTCTCTCTGCACTACCGGGAGTTACTAAAGTAGTCACTTGCGTGATTTATGGGAGCCCTCTGTCGTAGTTTTTTGCTATCTGGTTCGACTCTGCACTACCACGGGTTGGTAGAGTAGCTACTTACCTAGGAGTCGGTGCAGTAGCGGTTCAAAAGTAGTGATTGACTCCAACAGTACTAGAGGGCATGCACTATGTATGAATTTGTGTGTTGTCACCGTTCTCAGAGCGGCGCTCTGCATGCTTGGGGTGCATGTGTACACTCATATATACATACTCAGATGTGAACAGTCAAATACGTGCGTAATAAATTTTGTATGAAAATATTATTTTTAAATTCGAACATTTTTAAACGATAATCAAATATAAAATATTCATTTTTACTATGCATTATTGCCCTCAATGTAGATACGGTCTTGGTCAGATAGAGTGGCCCAGTATTTTTGGAGCAGAACAACTTGGTATATTTTTGAAAAAGGATATCATGGTCATAATTTTAGCCGACTAAAATCATTGCCTGAATTTCGTTTTATTTACATTCAGTACCATCACTTCGACATAAATACTAATATCCAATCTTTCCTACCTTTTTTAAATTATTTCGTGCCTTGTTTCCAAATATTCAAATAGTGCAAATACTAAGTTATATATTTGTAACGGGTGAATGACGCCTTCGGAAAAAATACTCCCCAACTGCGGAAGTTTTGTTGTTTTCATCCACAGATACATTAGGATGGTCCAAAAAACAATTTTTTTCCAGCCACCACTCAGAATTGAATTGTAGATATTTTTTATTTCGAAGTTTTTCATGTATTTTAGATAGAAAAAATTGGACATCCTTAGAATTGCTATAGAATCCCCAAAGCAAATATTTTTTGATCGAATATGATTATTTCCCTTCAGAGTTCCTAAAAACATAAAACCTAGATGGATATTTAATTAAAAAATTTTACAAGCTTCTTCTTCATGATTGATTTTATGTGTTTGCAAGCACTTCACACCTGTTATGAAAAAATAATTAATGAAATTTTAGAGTTAAGTATGCATCATAATTTTAGTTTTTTTTTAAGAATTTTGAAGGGAAATATTCTTATTATTATTATTATATTTATTTTAAACTATTTTATAGCAATCTTACGAAAAATTTTATTTTCCTCGTGTAAAAATTTTTTGGAAAACTACAAAGCCGCGGCGCGGCGGCACGGTAAATAGTAGGCGATATATTATTTTAAACACATATTTGCTTATATTCTTCAGTTCTGCGGGCGGCAGCGGGACAATTCCATAAAGTTGCATTTGTTGTATTTACTTACATACCCACCGATAATGTGCATACAAACATATGTGCATATACATATGTATATATTTATGTGGCTCTTCGACATTTTAAGCTTATAGTTCATATATTCGACTCCTTAGCTTTTGGGATCACATAAAACATAACTCCGATGGTGGATCGGTTCACGGTCAGTATGATGTCCTCTTTTCAACAATATTACATACATATCTACATACATGAATTTTCAGGTATGGAAAAAAAATTTAAATTTGTTGGAGTCTGTAACTGGCGTTCACAGTTTTCGGTTTTTATTGTAACCGGTGTATCCAAGTGGCTCTCAATTTAACGTAAAATATTACGAAATATAAGGTCGTATTAAACCTAAGGTCATAAACATAAAACTTGAATGTGGCACTTTTTGCAACAGCTTTGGTTTTACTCGTTATTTAAATGCAAAATTTTTTGCTTCTATCCAATTTTTATTTGGTAAAATTTCCTTTTTTTTCAACGAGTGTAAGCGAGGCTGCGAAGTTGCCTAGGTAACCTAAGAGTATGTAGGTAATGTAAGCAAAACAACAGTTATGGAGATATATGGCAGCCGCCAAACCAAACAAGCAACCAATCAGTGACGATCATTGCCAGGCAGATGTCATTAATTCGGACATATTTCGCTTGCGGTCATGGATGTCAGGCTTTCGTGGAATTCACGAACAACAACAGCGGGTAAGTCAGGAGAGGCGGGTTATTTATGACATTTCATTTGTTGCACGTTTTTTTGGTCGCATACATATGTACCATGCACCTATAGTATACATAGTACGTACATACTTATATGAATTTACATATGGATGCTGCCGAAAATTGCAAAATGGCATTGTTGTTGTAATGTAAAAGTTTTGTTTACCTTTTTGCGTCACTCAGTTCCGGTTGAGTGGCTGTTTGGCGGACGGAAAACTATAATAAATTCGTTACGTGACAGCAGCAGCAAAACAGTAACAGCAGAAGTACAAAATGCAAACACAAATTTATGGTCGCACACACAAGCAGACACGCATAAGCGCAACAGCTAAAACGCATAAATATTTGATTCCGCTGCATGCGTCAGTGTGTGTGTGTTTCTCTATACCCTGTAAACCATTTTTTTAGAGTATTCTGAACTGTGGAGAACTTTTAAAGAATTCGCAATAAGCTCATCCGATTTTTTGCATTATTTTCTAAAATGAAATAAAATGTCCATACTTCAATTCCTTTACGAAATTTCGGAAGAAAATCAGTTAAGCAACGAAAATAATGCTGCTATGTGAAGAATTACCTGCACCATTTTTTCAGATTTTTTTTTTTACTTTTCATACAGAAATTTCATTACGAGTTCGTGTCAACACTTTATATAATTTTCTTTGAAGATTCGTAAAAAAATCGTTACAAAAATGAAATACTCCTATAGATTCCGCTAAGATTTCGGGAACTTTGGTTTGCAGGGTACTTATTCATGTGCCTTTATGTGTACACACATACATATGTATAGTGTTTGCGTCTACAACGCAACACACACACACACACACACACACACACACTTCACATATGGTCGCTGTAAAAGCTTATAAATTTGCATATGCGTGCGCTGAAAATATTTCGGCAACGACATGTTGCATGTGTCACTAACCTCGTACAATATACGAATATGCTAGCTGCCACATACATATACATATATGTATGTACCCTGCAGCAAATCAAACTGGTTCAGAACTTGCGCTGAGCTAGCCAGAAAAGGGACGGTACTGGTTCTTCATCTATCCCAACTCAATGCTTTCAACTGTCTTTTTTAACATGGCGATGTCCTATGAAGTGACAATTGTCACCCTCTGCAGAACTTTTGAACTTGTTCTGAGCTGACCCTTGCTTAGATGGTTCTGAGACAGTTCATATAACGACAGTTCTTAGATAGTTCAAAAAGGGTCACCTCTGGGCTAGAAAAAATGTGGTTAGTTTTGAGCTGGTTCTAATAAGTATAGTATAGAGCATTTTCTTTAAATAAGCACGCATACAATTTTGTAAATAAAAATACTTCATTTTATGTTTAAAGAGCTATTTGTTTTGCACTAATTTACTTTTTGAGGCAAACTGTGCTTTAAAATTAGGAACATAAAGTGTCAATTATTCCTTTATTTTCTAAAACCGTTATTCTTAAAAATAATTTATATTTGTTACGTATAATGGGTATTTCTGGGATACCTATAACTAAAAATCTGAACTAAGTCGTGTAAAAAAATGAGAAAAACGGTGATATATTGAATGCTTATTTGTGATAACTCAGTGTTAAATTGCATTAAATTTATTGAAATGTAATACATAGACTTTCCGGCATCTAATAAGAAATATAGAATTTTGAATATTCACAATAGTTTTCATGCTAAATGTTTTTGTATGATAACATAAACAAATAAATTCACGTTTCTAACTGTGATGGAAATTTAGTAGAATTCTAGAAACTGTTATAAAAACTTCAATATTTTAAATCAGAGTTTATAAGGATGCCGTTCTATAGCCCATTAAATTTTAGTATAATTAATCGCGCTGATTTTTTATAACTCTTTTTACGCACGCTCTTGAAGGCATTCTCATGTTTAAATATTTTCGTTTAAGATGCAAGATTACACTTTACTACACTAAAATTTGATGGGCTACAAAGCAGAATACTCGAAATATTTATAAAAAATATCCCTGATTAAAAATTTTAAATTTTGAAGACAGTTTTAAGAGTTCTATCAAGTTTGCAGCACAGTTAGGAATTTGAATTTAAATGGTTTATGGAGTATGAGACATAGTACTTAAATAAAAACTAAACGAAAAATATTTAAAATGAAAAACATTGGAAATTAAAAAAAAATCACTGCATAACTCCACATTTCGGGTGCTTAGTGATACATTTACGTATGTACAGTATCGTTCATATCAATAGCACTCCTATTTCAAAGTGAGATTGTTTACCACTTTTGTTTAATTTTTTAAATCTGACTAAAAGGTCAAACATTTTGATGAAAGATCGTTAAATTTAACTTTGCTTTGTATAAAGTTTTAAAGCACGGTTTATATGATTTTATTTTAAGCATGACCATTTAAATAATAACAAATTTTAACTCTCAATATATTGTGAATATTTAAAAAAAGAAATGGTGTACGCAGACCTTTGCTGCCAAGTGTAGCTTAACTAAATTTTATATTTTGCAATCAATTTTATACGTACGTAGATATGTATAAAAATGAAACTAATGTTACCAATAACGACTTTTTTGGAAATATTTTAGCAGTTGCCCCATAAACTATGTAGAGAATTACATATTAAATAAACGAAAACAGTTTGTTATTAGTTTTAGGGTCTAAGAAAATTGAGAAAGGATGAGTAACATAGATGACAGCGCAACTAGCAACATATGAGTTTCAACCGTCCAACTCTGCATCCCTTTTTCAGTAGTTCAGGGACAGTTCGAAAATTTGTAGGGCGGAACTAGCGCTTTGCCAGACTGTCCCTAAATTTTGCTGCAGGGTATCTACTTGGATTGGTTACATTTGACTGTAGGTATGCGTGCACGGCCAGCACACGTCCTTGTGCTCACTAATTAAAAACTTGTCAACACACATGTAGTATGTTGGCCACAGCAAAAATGCTTGCGACAAGCCGCAACAGCAGCAAAACATTTGGCGGCTAGTTGACTAGCTGGCTGGCTGAATGGCAACAGATGTTGGCGAAAAATTATTTGCTAGTTCACTGTGGCGCAAATTTCATTTTAGCTGTCCTACATACATACAGTGATGGGTACATAATTAGAGATACTAATTCTTTACACGTTTTGACCAATTATTATTTTCTTTATTAATTTTTTGCAAAAATATAGTTTATACCACAACGAAAACCAAGAAACTCAAAGTCGCAAGGCTTGCGAGGAGAGTTTAAAAAAAAATCCACAAATTTCAAAAATTGATAAAACGAATTTTTGGCTATTTTATAGAGTTCATATTTTTAATTTTAGTATAATAAGTTGCAAGTTTCAAGTTTTTAAGAAATCTTGTAAATTTTTGAGATTTTTTTTTTTTACCGAGAGTGTTGTGCATTTTCTCGCAATTAGAAAAATTGTCGAACATTCATACATAGATGTTTTTATATTTTGATGTGGCAGAAAATGTGTAAAAATCTTAAAAATAAATCTGAATTTTTAGCCGCTTGAGAGTTGAACAATGTTATACTAAAATTTAATGGGCTATAAAACTGCATTTGTGCATTAAAAAGTGAGTTTGAAATTTTAATAACCATTTTTGAAATTTTTGGCGAAGTTTTACAAGTCTTGTACAAGGTTTGGAACTTCTAGTTGCTTGGGTTTCGTTGCGGTAGAGAATAGATATACTTTTGTGAAAAAAAATCAAATTAGCTAAAAATTAATAAAGAAAAAATTTGTTGTCAAAGCGTTTATTATCTGGCCACCACTGTATACATATTTGAGGTAGCGATGGTGGTGGCATGCATTTGCGAGTGTATATTTAATTATTTGAATTTTCGTTTAGGTGCTGGACGAAATTGTATGCATAAAAATGGTTGGCGTATAACGAATTGTGGTTTATATGTGTACAGAAAAAAAAATTACCGTACATCCCTGAGTCTTAAGATTTTTGCAAGGCAATTTCGAAATTTTTCTTCTTTTTTTGTGGCCGGACTTAGGGTTTTGTTTACATTTTAGGTAATCTTTTTTTGGGTATCCACGGTCGGTTTTCAAGGTTTGATATACCGATGTTCCTGTCTGGAGGAGGTAATTTTTTCAAAGTTCTTTGACGGCAAATACACCTTTCTAGCACTTACTCACCAAAACTCAGGTCCAATAACAATAACGTACCACCCAAATGTCAGTAAATTAAAGCTCGCCAAAAATCAGAAAACTTTTGCTAAGGAAGTATTTTTACTATTCCAGTGGAACTATTAAAAAAATTATTGCGAATGAGGTATCAACAAAAATGTAAAAGGGTGAACCAGTGATGACAAAGTTGCCACAATTAAGGTGGAACGGTCTAATGTACAAGGTATAACTTGGATATGGATCCGATTTGGCTGGCTCTGCAAATATTTACGAAACCAAATTAAATAAGTAATTACTGCACTGATATTGACGATGTTTATTAAAATATTTTTGATGTATTACATATAGTTACGATGACCATATTAACCAACTTAAAGTAAAGGACATTTTTTTCAAAATGATTTAGGAATACGTACATACATGATAAAAAGTACCTTATTGATACCTGACATGATAAAAGCACATTACCCATATCGTAATTTAAATCAATTATTTACCAGTTAATTATATTATTTAATTGTACAAATTCTCCTGCTGTAGCGAAAAATGAAGCCAAATCCTTTTCAAGGACTTCGCCATCCTTTGCTACCAAAATGCGTTTACCATAATTCATACTGCACGACCAAGCCAGCACACAGTGGTTCAAAATTGGATTTTAATATTCATAATCCACCGGACCTTTCATTTTTGAACCATTTTTTAATAAAAACCAAAAAAAAATATTTATTTTGGTGAACATTTTTTATAACATTTAAATTTTTTTTGTGTTTATTTTGTTTTGGGAGAACCATACAATTGTTTTCAACAAGGTTTTGTTATGTAACATTTATTAACTGGAACAGGAGAATACATTTTCTTCAAAATTGCTACTTTTTCTGCATTTTGCACTAAAAAGTTTAATATAATCAAATACAAATTCAGAAATCAGGCTCAATCAGGTCCCTTGCAAATATTGTAAGCATTCATCATAAAAAAAAAAATCAAATTAAGTGAAAAATTAAAGCTCCGGTGAATTACGAACACTAAATCCCAGTTTTGGACCACTGTGCCTCAGAAGGTTTATTGTTCTCTTTCAGTAGAACTTGAAACTCAGCATGCAACACAATCCTGGGCACAACTTTCCCTGTGCTTTATAGATTGTACAAAGATTACCGATTAAAGAGAAACTCTTAAGTGTGATGCGAAAAAAATTCATTGTATTTTATAAGGGGCATTTTTATTTTTCATATTCTGCGTTTAAAAATTCACCTCTGAAAAATGCAGAGCCGATTTAAAGGACAGTTTAAGAAATAAAGGACCAAATTGCGTCCTTTATTTTGAAAAAAAATTATAAGTGACGGATGCTCATCGTACATATAGTACATGTGTTATGGAAAATAACAATAAAAACACAACAAATTAAGTCGATTCAGATTAGGTGGCTGATTCTCGTTTTGAGAACTGGTGAAGTAAAAATTTTCGTATCTGCTTACAATGTAAATGATTAGCTAAATTTTTGCAAAACGCCTTTCATTTCTAAGTATTAATTAGCGATTAGCGAGCTAGCGAGAATTTTCACATCGCTACCTTGAATTTGTGATGTGCTTTATGGATATTTCAAAGCTGTAATGTCAATAAGTGTGTTTGGTGAACTGAACAATACTAAGAGTACCGTGTCCTAATTTTTTAAGCTTTAAATATATTCCTATGATCTAGTAAATAGCAAAAATTATTCAACTTAGTACATGTATTTTTTTTGAGACTTTTGTGATACCACGCAGACCTTGAAAGCGTCAAACTCAAACCGTCGTGTGGACTTTGCGATTCCTACTTTAGCTAATAAGTTCTCGAAAAATGTTATATCCATGAATTTTCTTCTCCATCTACATTGTGCCGACCATTTGCAACAATTCTTCTGGTTGTTCTTCACTTCTTCAGCCTCTACCAAAGTTCCGCGTGCCTTCCGATGGCAATGTGGCCTGTTAGCAGGCCCACGGCTGTGGATAAGTTCCAAAGTTGCAAATAAGTGTTGCCTTGCTGCAAGTGTTCATCTATAACTGTGTTCTGAGCGCCGCTCGACGGTCTGAGTGGATGAAGATGTTGCATGTGTTCAACCGCCTCTTGCATTGTAGCAACTTCAGCTTAAAAGACGTTGCAGTAGTCGCTTACGCGAAAAGTTTTTTCAGCCCCAGTCAGATGCTCCAATATCTGGTGGAATGAGGATTGGATCTTCTTAAAAAGTTTGCTTAGAGAGGGCGTTTTCGAACCGGCTGTCGAGATAGGTCGATCTTCCACTCAGCCGTCGATCTGTACTCGTGGTTTTATAAGGTTTAACCCTTCGATTTGTGAGAAGGTCCCTAGGGACCTTTTCGTATTTCATGTGCCTATATCTTTTTGTTCAATGCATTTTTGAAAAGAATTTATACATGTATTCCAAGAATAAATTAAGCTGAATCGTTTAAAATAAGTTTCGAAGGGATACGGGATCACGTTCGAGTGTTATTGAGATTTCAACATATATAGTACGGGGATTAGTGACAAGGTCCCTAGGGACCTTGTACAATTTTAGAAGAAATAACAAGTTACTTGTCTTCATGTTTTGATTTTTTTTTCGCTTGTTCTTCAAATTATCTCATTCCTAATATATATGCAGGACGTTAATTTAATCAAAAGACAACATAAATACCAAAGGAGTTGCACATGTACAGTCGAAACATCGAGCAACTCTTTGTAGGTCCCTAAGGACCTTCTCACGAATCTAACGTCATCGGCACTGTCACTCATCGGAGGGTTAACGGATCCTATTTAGCAATTTAGTTTTTTTTTTTGTGGGGAGATCAGCTGTAACTAGCTGACCTTTATCCAAGAGTAACCTATCAGCGCCTTATGGATGGCTTCTGGAAATTGTGTGCTTAGAAGAAGATCTAGGGATTTCCCACTAGTTTCTGTCCATCTCCCGTCGGATCTTAGAAAAAATCTCGGTGCTACTCAAATTGAACTGGATAGCAATTTCCTGAGCCTAGAGCCTCCTAATACAGATTCCATACCACTACAAAAATGCCTCCATAAAGATATATTGCTTTTCTTTAACAGCTTTTAGTAATCTCATATTAAACGAATTGCAACAAAACAAACTCACTCGTGCATCAAGTAGTTATGTGGCAATGAACATTTCAACAGATTTTTATTCTTTAATTAATCTATGTATACTTCTGCAGATATAAGCGCATTTACTATCTTCTTTTTCCGCTGTAAAAATATGTACTGTGTTTGCTTTTGCATCAGAAACACCCACACCGCCCACACACAGCTGTTTTAGCCTTAGCCAATAGTTGCTGGTGGCCTGCTTCAAGTATTTCCTAATTTAGCAATTTATACTCAAACGTTTTCCAATATCGTTTCATTAGCCACTCTTCTTTTCTTGCTTTCTACTTCGGCGGGAAAATGAGTTTTTTATTGTTTGCCGTGATATTATTGATTGCATTTGCAACATTTTTCTTATCCTCCAACTTCGTTGGCAAGAACTTGCGCTCGGTTGGAAGGAATAAGAAAAAACTATAGCGACGGAAAGAAAAGTGAGAGCAATTGCAAGCAATGCCGTGCATAATTAATTTCAATTACTTCGTCAATAGCCGGTAAACCTACAAAGGCAATTAATATGCGGTCAGCCGTGGAATTATTTGCAGATTAAAATGATACGCTTTACTTTTAATTGAAGTTTGTAGATATTACTTAGCTGGGTATATTTGGATAGTTTTGTTTTTTTTTTTTTTTGTAATCTAAAGTTACTTCCTAATGATTTGGATAGTTTTAGTTTTAGAAATGCTTAAGATAATTGCTCCGCAGTTGACGCACCAAGCTTTGTAGCCAATATTAAGATATCTGTCGTGGTGGCTAATAGGTCAGCACTCTGTGCGACGAGTTTTGCATTGTGCGGTGTAGGCTTCGCAAATAAAATATCCGTTTCGTTCAGATCGTGTTCGAGCCAAATGAGATCTGTACTTTGCTTCCCGACGTTTCACGCAATTTGTGGGTAGTTTTGGACCACCCTAATGCACTGCATTCGGGTGGATACCTTAAGCTTTTTCTCTTTGAGCAATATTTTCAGATGTTCTCAATGGATGCGAAATCACTTGATCTGACATCATATGATATCAAAGAGATGTTATTTTACATCACACATATTTTCGATGATATAAAAAAATAGTGCCAAACGTAGTATAATTTCTTCTAATCATCCGAAAATTTTGTCATTTGACTTTTACAGTAAATGTGAGAGAAGTAATTTAGAATCGTATGATACTGATGTGACCTCATCCTTTATCATGCGATCTAACAGCATGTTATTTGAAAATTGTTTATTTAAATTTTTTGGCTGTAAACTGAATTTTCTTTTAATGTTTAGTTGTAACAGTTTTAAAAAGTATATTTTTTTTTAATTTCATTTATTTTTGGGAACACATTTTTCCCCTTTTTTTTTAATTTTAAATTTTCTTTTTTAAACTCATTTTCTTTCAATTTTTAGATTTTTTATTTTTTTTTAAAAAAGAAAATGCTTTCTTTTGTTGGTATTTTTGAATTTTTGATTAATTTTTTCCTTTTCATAATTTAATTTTTAGAATTTATTATTTAAAGAAATTTATTTTAATATTATGAAACTTTTAAACATATTTTTTATTTGTGTTTACTTTATTTTCACTTTGTTTCTTTTTTTCCTTTTTATACCCGACCGCACTTGTGCACAAGGGTATATAAATTTTGTTCACATAACGGTTGTTTGTAACAGCCAAAACGAATCGAGATAGATATAGACAAATGTATGCATAAATGCTCAGAATGAATAGAGAAGTTGATTAAGCCATGTCTGTCTGTTCGTCCGTCTGTCTGTCCGTCCGTCCGTGTACACGATAACTCGAGCAAAAATTGAGATATCTCAACGAAATTTGGTATGTAGGTTTCCATTAATTCAAGGTAGGTTGGTATTGAAAATGGGTGAAATTGGACTGTAACTACGACCTCTTCCCATATAACAGTAATTTCAAGAGATACGAAAACTGCGATATTTTAGTAACTACTGAAGATAATCCACTCAATATTGATATATTTAATAATTTTGAGACGAAAAATATGAATAATGTAAATGTTTGGAAAATGGGCGTCGCCACACCCACTTATTGTTACATGTGTATATCTTGGTAACCGCTGCACCAATTTCTTCCAAACTTGACACAGTTGTTGGCCTTGGTACAGCATACTAAATGGCCGAAAATTTAAAAAATCGGACATAACCATGCCCACATCCCATATAACGGTAATTTAGAGAAATACAAAATCTTCGATAATTCAGTAAATATAAAAGCTAATTTATTAAAAATTGATGCTTGCAACAACTCTTTACCAAGAAATACGTGTATGGTAAAATTTTGGAAAATTAGCGTGGCGCCGCCCACTTATTATCACATATATGTATATCGGTAAACGTTCTACCAATTTGTACCAAACTCGGTATTTTTATTGTGCTTGCCACATAAAAGCAAAACGTTGAAAATTATTGAAATCGCACTAAAATTGAGGCCGCTTTTCATAGTCAGAAAGACAGTTGGCAGAATTGCCCTATAAATGTTGAAAGACAAAAACAGTAGAAAACTATTATAGGGTTCCTACAAAATAAAAAAAATAAAAACACAATAAAAGTTTAAATAGGACAACAAAATTTTCACCAATTTTTTACCTTTACATTAAGAATTTTGAGAAAAAATTTTGGTATGCAGTTTTATAACCCAGTTTAGTGGATTAGAAAAAAATTATTATTTTTTTCGTTTATTTACGGCAGCAGAAGAATATTTTTTTTTTAATTGCTACTTTCCCTGCATTTTGCACAAAAAAATTTTATAAAAACAAATAAAAATTCAAAACTCGGGCTTGACAAATCTCTTCGAATTTGATTAGCTTTCATTTAAAAAATTGAAACTAATTATATCGTTTAGAAAATGAAGGCTATGGATTATTTTGTGCAGTTCGCACTTGTTTGATCGATTAGTTTCTAGCAAATGAGTTTGAAAGTTCAGTGCTTGGTGCTGTGAAGATAATAAGAGCTCGCTGTAGATCTTCGGAAAATTACGCTAGGCCCAGAAAAAAAAGTCCTTTCTTCTCCTCTCCCTCAAGATTATCTAATGCTCATTACTTATCAGTCAACAGCAGTTAAAGTATATAACCTTTACGTGATCTATAATTCACACACACACACACACTTCTACGACGACAACACTTTCATAAACTTTGCTTCTCTCTTTCAATTAGCTTGGCCTCCTTCACTACTCCTTTATTCAAAATAATCGCTAAAAATTATGCAGTCGATTAAACCTCTTTAAGAAATTTCCCCAAGTCGAGTACTTAGGGCTAAAGCTTTTTTCAATAATTCCATGAACAAAAGTAATTTTTCTCTTAGCTGCAGTCAAAGCACGCAATCCCATTTATCATTATTAATATTTTTTTCACCCCATTTTCTTCCCACACACACATACGTATGTATGTATGTATTTAATGGCGCAACAGTTTTTATGTCACCTACTGTGCGCAACAGCATTCCTTTACAGTCCCTTATCGCCAATTTATAGTTCACATCACATTTTATGTGAAGATTTGCATACAAAAGTGTCACATTTTTGCCCTTCAGATTTCATTTGTTTTACCTTTTATGCAGCATTTTGTGTCTTTGCCAAGTTGCCACCCACTCTTGTATGACGTAGCGCATATAAATGCTATTCAAAGTTGACTTAAGTGAAGAAAAATGTCAAAATCTGCACATATTTGCATATGAATTTCATAAATTTTTCAATTTGTCAAGTAACGCCTTGAACTGTAACTATGCTACTGGGTAGTGCTCTGTTGATGCTCACCTTGTCAAGGATCATCAGATAATCAAAAGCAACCATGCTGCATGCAGCCAAAATGTAAAAAATGAGGAGTATTTGGAGAGGCAGTACAGAGGAGTCGTGCGAAAGGGGGACTGCTGCAGTATTTTCCATATTCAATTGAAGTCTTATCGATACGCGCATACACATGAACGTTTTTGCAAGCGTGAATACGTTGCGTATTATGCACTTTTCACACTCAGCACCCTTGCACAAATGCTTTTATACGCTTACATAAGTGCGAATACTTTTAGGCAAACATTTACATTCCAGCTTTAGCATAGCCCCCGCAGCTCTCAGCGCGCTTACTCGTCTTGCACACTCAACTATGTACATACATACATACATATCTACCGCCCTACAGCACACACTTGCCGCCCCTTCGAACAGCAGTAATTTTAATTTATCACATTTTCTCCTTGACGACGCTACAGCAAACGTCGTTTTTGTGTTTTTTTTTTTTTGTTTTTTGTTTCTGAAAGCGCAGATTATTGCATACTTTTCAGCTATTATGCCACTCTTGTATGCCATCAACACCCACACCCACTCATACGATTATCTGCTGCCGCTCAAAAGTATGTCAGCTCGTGCTGGGGTAGCTCACACACAAAGTTAAGCAGAATATTTGCATACATTTCGGCTGCGTTTAAGATTTCCATTTTTCATTTTCCTCGCCAGCCGCTCTACCCTGTGCTTGCTTATTACTCCTTCCTACAGCGAGTGGCAGCACCTCAGAAGGCTTGCGCTGGGGCACAAACAATCTTTTGCTAGCTGTCATTTCGACTCAAACGTATGCTATACGTTGGGTGCTTTATTTATTGCTGCATATCGCTTGGAGTTTCGGCGCACGGAGGCAATTTCTTGTTAAGTGTTCCACTTTGCTGCTCCACCTCACTTGTTGGAGGCCTAACATTGCTTATGGCTTCTCAAAACTTTCTATTTTCGTTTGCATGCCTGTCTATTTCCTAGCTTTGCACGTCTGTCGGTATGTCATTCTGCCTGGTTTTGGAAAATTTTGGCATATTTTACTACCAATTTCGTTGGATGGGAAGTTTTGCAGCCTTTTTGTTACATGTGTGCGTTGTTGGTAAGAGATTTCAAGTAGGCTGAGTCAGAAATTTTGGAAATATATTTAAAGTTTGTTGCATTACGTTGGGCGTGCACATGTTATTGCTGCACTTATGCTGCAAGAATTGGTGTTTTTGCGTACAATTCACATTCAGACATTTCGTACATGCACTAAGTAAGAATATTTTGGTAGATTTGGCAAATTTTTCAGACATTTTAATTTAAGTTTATTGAAAGCTTAATAATTACATTTTGTTAACTTTGGGCTTTTATTTCCAGATAAAACTTCATTTCTGGCAAAGCAATGTTAAACATATACTAGAGTTTACATTGAGAAAAACTTAACCTAGTTTTTATTTTGTTTCTGATAACACGTAGTTCATAGCTAAAAGTTTCTTTGAAAAGCAAAAACTAAAAAATCTCAATACGTACAAATATTCTAGAAACTTGCTAAATGTAATCACAATCGCCAAACACCCCCAAATCACTAGAAAATCTTCCAGAAACTATGCGATTTTTTATATGTATTTCACGCATATTTATATTCGTATTCATATTCATATTAATACTTGTACTCATACTCATACTCATGCTCATACTCATACTCACTTTGAAAATCGTATTCTATTCGTATTTATAGCCAGTTCCAGGTTGACCGAGCTTTGCCCGAAGTGCATATACTTTATAAAGTTTTCAAGATTTTGATAGCTTTAAAAAAATATATTGGAAATAAAAAAAATTGGATTTCGCTATCTATTAAGTAAATTTCTTATTCCAAAATTTAGGTGGCTAACCCATTCTGAAATACACTGGAATGAATGGTGCATATCTTGAGCGAATAAAAAATGCTGATTGAAATTAACAAAATAAAAATTTGTATTACATAGAAGCGTGGCAACCCTGATGGAAAATATTTTCCCACCAAAGTTCTCAACAATACCTTTAATTTGATATCCGTATTGCGATGTTTTAGATAAATTGTGTAGAATCGAAATTAAGTGGCAACCTTACACTATTATCCTGGGGGATAACATTTTGTATATAGGGAAAGCATTGTTTAAGAACCTTCTCTTGGTACCAGAGAATAGTACAATTTATTTTTTTCTAAACAAAAAATTAAATAAATATGCTATTCAAAATAGGTGGCAACCCTATTAAAAATATTTTTGATATCATAGAAACAAAGTATTATTTCTAAATAAACTAGGCTTTGAACCAAAAATTCTTAACAAAAAATATTATTGTTTTAATAGCTTATTGAATCGCCGCATTGCCTGATTACCTCTTCGCATATTCGGTGCATCGAATTGACGAAGTTTGCACAAACACTTGTGGCAACATGTGCCGCCACAATTCGTCTTTATTGCTGGCTATAAAAGGCCCGATTCTCTTCTTTAAGTCCGCCCAAAGGTGCGCAATAGCGTTGAGGGCTGGCTATTGTGGCGGGCACTCCATAGCCTGCACTGTTTCCTTCTTTAACCACTACTTTACCAGTTTTGATGCATATTTAGGATCATTATTCTGCAGTAAATCCCACTGCAATGGCATTTCCTCTTCAGCATAGGAAAGCCTTATCATCTGTAATATGTTTACATAGTCAAGCGCCCACATTTTGTTTTTAATCCAAAGTATTGGACCAACTCCTTCCTTCGGGAAGCAGCCCTATACCATAATGGAACTCCCGCTCTGCTTAACCATTTTTTTCGTGTGTTATGGATCAAAGGCTGTGTTCGTAGGACGTTTTACGTACTATTTTCCATCTGATCCAAACATATTACTCTTTGTCTCATCAGACTGCAGCAAATTTTTAACCATTTTGACGAAAAAGATGTTTTCTGGCAAAACCAAGTCTGTTGTTTTTATTTTTAAGGCTCAGCAATGGTACCTTTCTAGAGATTCTGGCTGATAGTTTGGCTTCTGGCAATCTGTACGTCATGGCTCGGCTTGTTACATCGACATTCAATTCTGTTTTCAGCTTTATTGAGGACAGAAAAGGGTTAACTTTGTAATGCCGAATTAAACGCCTTTGATCGCTAGCAGTCATTTTTCGCTTTGTACGTCGTGTTTCTGGTTTTTTACGCTATGAAGGACAGGGAACACTTTCGTTTTGGAACAGCCCACCATATCTACTATCTTACTCATCGAATTTCCTTGTTTTCTTAAACTTATTATTAAATTCTTCTCCTCTTCCGTGCAGTGTTTAGCTCGGCCCATTATATTATTTTTTATGTTTCAATAACCTATGGTATAACTCTACTTTAGTTAACATTCTTTAAAATCGCAATTAGAAGTGCCAAAAATAATTAATTTACCCTTTGTAAAGCACCAATATTAACAAACATACTTTGTTTCTATTATTTTTTCCAAGCGCAACAATTCAATTGTTTACTCTCTCGCACATAAAGTGAAAAGGATACAAACTAGCGGAATATAATGTTTTGCAAACGAGCAATCTTTAACTGAAATTTGTACAGGGAGCGCCAGGCCAAAAAATATATATAACTAGTGTTGATATAATTGATTTAATATTTTTCAAAAAGTTGTTTCTATTATTTTTTCCAACACTGTATACATACATATATATATATACATATATACAAGAATTAGTCGTTTAATATAATAAGATATTCCTATTGATTTTTCATATTTACACTCATATACAATAACGGTCATATTTCATCATATCTATACTCATATTCACATTAGTAGTCGTATTCATATTCATACTAATATTCATATTCTTATTCATATTCATATTCGTACTCATTGTCATACTCATATTCACATTCATATTATTATTCGTATTCATATTCATACTAATAATCATATTTTTATTCGTATTCATAGTGATACTCATATTCATATTCATATTCATATTCATATTCATATTCATATTCATATTCATATTCATATTCATATTCATATTCGTATTCATATTCATGTTCATATTCATATTCATATTCATATTCATGTTCATATCCATATTCATATGCATAGTCATACTCATATTCGTTTTCATTATCATATTCATACTCATATTCATATTCATAGTCATATTCATATTTATATCCTTATTAATATTTATGTTCATATTTATATGTATATCCATATTCATACTCATATTCAAATTCATATTCATATTCATACCCATGCTCATAATCATATTCATATTTATATTCATAGGGATACTCATGTTCATACTCATATTTATATTCATATCCATATTCATATTCATAGTCATATCCATACTCATTTTCGTATCCATATTCATATTCATACTTTTATTCATATCCCTATATATATTCGTATTCATATTTGAACTCATATTCATATTCATGTTCATACTCATACTTATACTCATACTTATACTCACACTCATATTCATATTCCTTTTGATTTTGATTTTAATTTTCATTTTTATATCCATATTCATACTCAAGTTATTTTTTACTTCTTGGCCTTGGGCGTTTTGTAGCTGATTTTAAACCCACTAAAATTGTAATGCTTTTCGAATTGAAAGTTACTAAACTTTTGTATTATTTCCGTTGTCAAATTGTATTAAAATATTACGAAATTTCAATCCTACTTAAAGCGACCGTTACTTCCTGCGTTTTTAAATTTATGATTATGTAACCTGTGTGCATTATACATCGTTTAGCGCCTAAATGCGCACGATAATGCCATTCCCTTCTCCTCAGCGTTATACCCAATTCTATGCAATATATATTTTTTAAAGCCTTTCGATAAATAAGTTGCATATCTGTCGCAAAACACGCGCCATAGCTTAGTCCATCACAAAATAAATACTAGTATTGTGAGCACAGTTTCAGGCGCAAATTAAAGCCGGCGCGCAAATATGCGCTCACAAATCTGCTGATAAAATAGCACATACAATATTTATATGTACGTCTATGCAATTGACTGTTTCGTTAGTCGTATAATCCTTTTACCAAATCAAGCTGTTTGCAAGGGGAACACTGTCAAAGCAAAAAAAGCAAAAGCGAAGCATATTTTCAGGCACACAACCAAAGCTTTTGATTGAATTGAGTTGCTGCGCGCATGCCGCTTAACTAACTGTCTCTGTAGTGACGTGCGAAATATTTATGCGCAAAATTCCAACCATTCAAATTCTATTTATTTACTTAATTTATGCACAAAGGCGTTTTTCGGCGCTGAAGCGGAAGCCTTATAAATGTAGTGCGTTATTAGTATTGCTAAATCCGCAGCAAAGCTGACTAATTCTCTTTCTTTCTTGCTTTGCGTATCTAACACATAAAAAAAAAAATGGTGCGGATTTTGTAGTTTTACTGTTTTTCAAAACTGAAAATTCTTTCTTTTGTTGTTGCTGTTGAAAAGCAATTAATTGCGCTTATTGTACTCTCCGTGTAGGTTTGTAGTTTTAAAATCCCTGCTATGCCCCGTGCCTCTCTTTGGCTATGTGTGAGAAGTGTGTGTTAAACTTTGTTGCTTTGCATGAATGCTATTGCAGCTATGCCTTTTGTTTAATTGTTTTACGAAATTTCCGAAACAATTCGCTTACTCGAATATTTGTCTGCCAATCATTCATTCATTTCGCTTTGACTGCGCGGCGGAAATATCAATTAGAGTCAGTCAGGTTTGTAGATTTTATTAAAACGTTTGCAAAAGCTTTCTAGCTTAAGTGTGTGTGTGTGTGTGTGTGTGCTCTAAATTTGCCAGCAAAGTTGCCACTTCCTCTTTTTTCGGTGTACCAAAAGCTGTACCAAAAATTAAAAACAATTTACCAACCCTGCAAACCAAAGCTCTAGAAATCTTAACGAAATCTTTAGGAGTATCTCATTTCTGTAACGATTTTTTTTACGAATCTTCAAAGTAAATCGTAATGAAATTTCTGTACGAAAAGTAAAGATAATTCTGAAAAAATTCTGCAAGCAATTCTTCACATAGCAGCATTATTTTCATTGCTTCGCCGATTTTCTTCCGAAATTTCGTAAAAGAATCGAAGTGTGCACATTTTCTTTTTTTCGTTTCAGAAAATTCGGCAAAAAATCGGTTGAGTTTTTTACGAATTCTTTAAAATTTCTCTTCAATTCAGAATACTGTGAAAAAATGGTTTGCTGGGAAATTTTTTGTGAACCAAGTCTATATAATTATTTCATGTTTGGTCATTACGGTGGTCCAAAATAAGTAAACTGGGAATTTGGAAATCAAAAACTATTTAAAGGTCGCTCAAAGCGCTCAAAGTTTTCATAAATTTTAAAGAGGAAAAAAACAATTTTTCGTAGAAATGGTGTGGTATTCTTGATAATCAATATTTCGCGATCGGAAAGCACTAATTCTACTCAGGAGACTTCCAATAGCAATACCCAATTATGCATTTCCTGCATTTTCTGACATTTTCTGGGGCTAAATAAATGATTGGGTATTATTATTGGGAATCTCCTGAGAAACATATTTTCTAGGAGCATAAGTCTGCTCCCGGTTTCTTAAATTGGTTTTGTACTGAGTCTCGGTTTCGCTACTTATTTAGTCTTAAAAAAAAAAGAAGACAAGTGTCTGATGTATCCAGACATTCGTACAGCTTTGCAGTTACTTTATCCACTGGTAAGCTGCATCTATGAGCGAATAAAATTTGTAGGTTTCTGCATATGCACATACATACATACATATATCAGCATGTCGTTACGTTCAATATGCCACCTGTAGTACAAACATTAAGTTACACATTTGGCATGTTTACTATTTCGTATATTCACATCGTCTTCTACCTTCTCGAGCACATATTTCATTTCTAGCTTCTTGCAAGCGCTTTTGAATTTTTTTTGTTTTATTATTACCCACTTAAATGCGCTTTTCTTGAGTGTTTGCTTTGTACGCCTGCTTGAGCATTTAATAATTTAGAGGAAGTTTCTACTTTGCATTCGAAATGAAATTGGTTTTGCTTGCCACCTTTTTTGCCCTTTTTACGGGATTATTTACGAAAATTAAAGCAAGTCCTCTTCAAACACATTTGTTTGTGATTGTTTTCAAAGAAAAATTTTTACTTTTTTTAAATGATTAATGTTTCAAACTAATTTATCTATCTATCACGATACTAATTAAAAAAAAAAAGCTTCGCCGATTAAGCACGATTTATTTTGGGATGGCCAGTGATTTTACATTCCCTAAAACTGATACTGTGGTACATTCTTAAACAGCAAGTACCAAAGAGAGTCAAAATTGCTAAAATCTAACATCATCATTTTGAAAGTCGGCGTGTTTTTGGGAAATAAATTTTTTCTGCTACACAACAATGAAAAACTACTAATTTTGAAATTTTTCCAAAGTCGAATTATTTTCGATGTAATTTTTTATTAACTTTTTTCGAAATTGTTTGGATTCCATTATTTATTGGGATTGGCATAACGCTTCAGCTCACCTTTTAAACAATTAAAAATTACGCTTCCTTCCCATTTTTAATTTTTATTTAGGTGTACATTTTTTTCTAAAACTTATTAACAATTCTTAAAATGTTAATAAAATTTTGGTTTATATTTCCTTAGAAATACAAACAATTCTGGAAAAAGATAATAATATTATTTATTACTTCAAAAATAATTAGTCTCGAATTTTTTTTTTATTTTTTGTATACAATTTTTTTAAGGGGCTATGAACCAGAAAAAATTAATTCTACAAAAAAAAACACATTTTAGGTCAACAAAAGTGAATCGCTTAGAACGAATGGATGAACATTATAAAAACCATTTATCATAAATATGAGATTCAAAATATCGTATAGCGGCCGCCGTAGACGAGATATTAGAGGTGCGTACTTGCACTATGTAAGACCAAAGTTCTATTCCTGGTCAAAGTAATAGCTCAAGATAGATGATAGAACAACGTGTTTCTAAACAGCGGCAAGCAATGGCAAGCCTCCGAGTGTATTTCTGCTTTGACAAAGCTTCTCATAAAATCCATTCGCCTAATCCTAAAACTCATTAGAACGAAAAGTTTTTCTCGATTAGATAAAATCATTTAAAGGATGGGACACAAGTTATTTTCTTTTTGAAAAGGAAGCTGAAGAAACTCCCTGTCTCTATCGGTTATGAAGTGGCTTTGAAAGCGTTAGATTGCATAGCAGTGAATATGGAAATCCCAAAGAAATATCGAGTCTCACTGAGTTGTCTCAACTTCAGCCGATACGGATAAAATGGTCGCATATGGCTGCAGGAGATTCTGTCAACGGAACAAAAAATGAAGTTCCAGAAAAAAAAGTTGAAACTAAATGAAGTATTTGAACAATTTTAGCCTTATAATGTTGATTTAGGTGGAAAAGTATCAAAATTACTAATTTTTTATTGTTATTTTAAAAGTTTAAGATACTTCAAAATGTTAACATTATACGGTGCAAATATTCTGCTTGTCAAAACGAACAAATCTAGGATAAAATGACCGGTGTGCCACTAAATGAAAAAAACAAAATACATTGATTGTAAGATGATGATGCTTTGCAAAACAAAAATTCCAGTTTTACAAATTTTATTGGCGCGCTCTAAATTCATTCTAAAAATGTTATATAGTACATGAAGAAAATAATATTCATATATGTGAATATGCGTGAAGAATAATGTAGAAAAATATGTATTGCACTCTAATACTTAATTAATTGCGATCAACTCAAACAAAAAAGGGCGATTTTTTTGCATAAATCAATTCATAGCACTTACATCCAATAAATGGAAATATTTTTTTCTTCATACATACTTATAAACATTAGCTAAAAACTACTGTTATACCTATTTTTGTATTAAATAATTGCGTTGAATCTGCGAATTTCCCTCTATGAATATCGAGTTAGCTCACTTTAGCACTAGGTGTGCGATATGACTTAAGTTAAGGCGTGCGAGTAAACGTATTGGATGACTGCGTATGGTTCTACGGGGCGTATACGTTACATACACAACTACGGGTATGTGACACCACAGTGCGACAAAGACAAAAGAAATGCAAAACACAAATCGATATACTCTCAAAATTATGGGCCAAATATAGTAAAATTTTTGGTTTTACACTCTGACATCACGTTTTTTTTCACTTTGAAATTTTAAAGATATAGTAATTAATTAAAAAAATTATTCAAAAAAATCAGTGCAATGTAGAATAACAATATGGGTACCAAATGAGAGAAAAAATTCTGTAGAATTCAAAAACAATAAAGTTTTTTGGTTTGCAAGGACGAATAGGTATTGAAAATGCACTTTTAACAAATTTTATCGTTTTAATGATGACATCATGTGTATATTATTTCTCAAACACTAATTTTTTCAAAAATAAATTTTGGAAAATTTTCAAGGATAATTAAGGACAACATTTTGAAAGGATATTTTCTATACTCATTCGTCCTTATGCACAAAAAAATATATTCTGTTCTAATTCTACAGAATTGTTTCTTTTATATGATACCCTTATTGTTATCCTACAATGCACTGAATTTTTTAAATGATTTTTTCAAATAATCATATTTTTTAAATTTCAAAGTCTTTTAAAAAATCCTGACGTCGAAGAGAAAAACTGCGAACATATTAATTTTTTTGTGTGTAAAATTTACCGTCGCACGATGTGATCACGAGTTGTTAGTTTTCCTTTTTTAACTGACTTCACAAAAAGGAGAAGGCTATCAGTTCGTCGGAATATATATATTTTTTTTTGTTATGATTTTTTATGTATGTTACCGCATAACTTTGGACCAAGTTAACCGATTTCTATAATTCTTTTTTTTAAAGCGAAGGTGTTACATCACAGTTGGTTTAAATCCGATCATTGGATCATAAAGAGATTAACGATAATCCTAAATTTTTATATGAGAATTGAAGTCGGTTTTGTTTTTTGCTTAAAAATTACTTGCTTAATATATCTTCTTTGCAATTTTATTCAAAAACATTTTCGCGATGGAATCTTGCTCTGTGTGAAAAGCTAAATGTAATGCATGGTGTAAGATAACCATTTCGAATCAAAACACATTTTTTCCGAAAAATGTAACAATTCGTGAGATTTACTCATATACCATATCGATTAAAAATAATTTGTTGTGCAAAAATGCGACGAAAATTTTCAGCCCCTTTAACTTATTTTATAATAGTGAATGGCTTAGTGGAATATTACTTTGATAGTTTTATAGACTTTCGTTTAGAGGAACTATGCAATTACGCGATCAAAGAAAATGTTAATACAATCCTGCTAAATCAATTACATGTGCGGGTAGATTTAGTCCGAAAATAATATTACAATAACTGAAATACTGCATACATACATATCGTTACCGGTATAGGTACACCTTAAAGACAATTTAATAAAAGCTTAAATTGAATTATGATTTTTTTGATTACACTGAATATTAATAATCACATAAACTAAGTTCCAAGTAGTGGTTTTAAATACGATTAGGGCTTTAGCGAGTAATCTTACGACATTGGAAAGAACTGAGTTTCGAAAGTAAATGAAGTGAAATAAGTATTAAGCTAACGGACATGTAAGTGTTTTGAAAAACAAGTTATATTAAATGACGACTAAATGCTGATAAACTCCGATACATAAACTGCTTTGGAAATTCAATTTCATTAATTAACTAAGTATAAGTATTTTGCGAAAACCCACTTAAGTTAATAAAAACATAGCACCGTTTACTGTTGCCTTATCAATATCTAATAATAAATTCACCACTAACTTCATCATCGTTGGGCTATCGCTAATCTAGAATTAAAATTAATTGACTGCAAAGGCGCAATTTAATTTACTCGTTGACTTAACGAGCAGCAAAGAATGCTAAACTAGTTACTGCCACAATTTATGCGGTATGATAACCCAACAGCATTGCTCTATATGTATGTATATGTGTATGTTTAAATACTACTATGCACATATATTAGCTTGACTAAGTTTTTGCAAAACACAACACCAAAACCTGTTTGTCTTAGCCACGACTATCGAGCTCAACCTTTTCACGCTCCAACTCGCCAGCATCATTCATTGACTGCTGTACTGTCAACAACATTGTCGATAATGATTTTGTAATGAACTGGACGGCTATATGTAGTCCGATATACTACATACATACACATAAACATGCATATGTAGCTGCCCTAGTGTACAAATTCAAATAAACACTGCTGTTCTTGCCTTTAGGTATATCACCACTAATGTTGCCAGATTTTTGTTAAAAAAAAAAAATTGTAAACTCCCAATATTTTCAACAAAAAACCTTTAACTTTCAGAACTGGAGGGATTACTGGAAGATTAAGGGGTTTAATTGTAATAAATATACATAACAAAAAAAATCATTCAAAGTGAAATAACATAAAAAGTTAAAATAATACGTACCTTCACAAAAAAAGTATTTATATAATCGAACCTTTAAATTACATTTTGCTTTAATGAAATTCAATTTCATTATTTTTTTATACCCTAATGCGCTGGAATTTCTAATTAATTTCTCATTTTAGGTTTATTCAAATTGATTTGAGAAAATATTCTATCAACATTTGCAAAGATAAGCTGAAAACATGTTTTTCACATAGGGGTATTTGATCGATCAAGGCGGTCATAAGTCTATTTTTTTTTAAACTTATCGTAGGAACAAAAAAAAAAATACTACCTCTTACAGTTGAATAGTTGCGGAACAATAGGCAACCCCTACCCCGAACTTATGACGCCGCTTTGACGGAGTATCTCAGTCGGAATTTGTCAGTTTGTGATAGTGCACGTTTTATTTTACGACATTCATTGTGAAACAGTTGCGTTCAAAAGTGATTATTATTATTGTGGTCATTACACAATTGAAAATTGTTATGAAGTCTGAAGACACAAGTAAATCTACATTTATTTTAAATAGTTTCGATTTAGCAAAATTTAATCTAAGTAATAATGTCAGTAATCGGAAATATTATATTTTTTAGTGATTATTTTTTGATTACTTTGTAAACCGTAAGCTTTTAGTTATACGTCCGCGTATTTCCATGTTACATTACTAGTTTCGCTCTATAGAATGGAGCTTTGATAGTATACTGCACAAAAATTAGCTTTTGATAGCTACCGATGCGCTTTTTGAGACCAATAATTAAGATAGATTTAAAATAAAAATTTCGTTTCCATACATATTTTGTAATTTTTAAGTATTTCCTTTGCTTCAGAGTCACCAACTGGTTCCTGCTATAGAGTAGTAACTCGAAAATATATAAGATGCATCGACAAAATTCTATGAATTTTGAGAACAAAATAAAGTTTCTTCAAAATGATATATTATCATCTCACACCTTCTCCGATGAACAAATAAGAGATATAAAGCACAAATTTTCACAACTAAAAGCACAGTTTATACAAAGGTGGATAAAAGCTCGGGGAAAAGAAGAAGTTTTTTTTTTTAAGTAACCTAACATGGCTACAAGGAACATTTTCAATTCCCAAAGGTATGCCACAGCCGCGATCTGGTCGTGTTGAACAGGTTACTCCTTAGCTCTGATCCACTCATTAGTAGTTTCAGGCCAAAGCCAAAAAAAGCAACCAAACCCTTTTCAAAGGAAGAAATCGATATGTTTCTTCCAGCTGAACCAACTAAGGATGACAAGAAGTCTGCAGAGTCTTCAGAAGAGGAAGAAGTGTCCGATGAAGAATCTTGGCACTCATCATCATCCTAAAATAGTTTTTTACACAAATTTTGTTTTAGAATTCAATTACACATTTATTATCCATTGCATTACAAGAAAAAATTGGTTATTTCCATCATTTTCTTTGTAACTTATATCTCAAGGAAGTCCATACGCATTTTAACAATAAAAACAAATTTTTGAGCAACATTATAAAAAAAAATTATTTGTCTATTATGCCCTTCGTTAAAGTTGAATGTAATTTTTAAACAGTTGGTAACCCGGCCACATGTTGTTTAGAAATGAAGCCTTTCAAAACCATTTCAATTGATACCCATATTGTAGTAATTCAGTTAACTTAACTATATTTAAGTTCTTACCAGGTGGCAACTCTTTGCAGATAGAGTCTATCGGTGTCAAACTTTAACCAACTTTATTTTCGTTGCTTTGGAGGATTAATTGTACGTCCTCCACCTATATTTACTTGATTTTAAACATTTACAATTTTAGACATCGTAACACGTCTTTTCTAAACATTTTGAAATAAAATTTTCACAAAAATAATTTTGGCCGCCTAAATGGGCCAAATACCCCTATGTGCGACTTCAAAAACTTTGTATATATGTTATCGCATAACTTTGGACCACGTTAACCGATTTTGATAATTTTTCATCGGAAAAGTGCTACGTCAAGGGTGTTCCCATACTAATTTTGTTTAGATCCGTTCGTAAAAAAAATTAACGTTAATCTTAAATTTTTATATGAGAATAGAAGTCGGCTTTGTTTTTTGCTTAAAAATTACTTGTTATCTTAAAAATTTACTTCCAAAAAGCTGAAAGAGATACACTGGTGGAAAAATAAAAAGGGACACGACATTTTTTTTTTAAATTTTGCCAATTTTTCTTTCGTTTAATTAATATTTATTATTTTTTTTTTATAAAATTATAGCTCATTATCTAACAAAAACCATATAAGTTCTTATTTCAAACCTTGTGCAAAAATTAAAAAAATTCTGCAAAATTGCATCTAAATTTTCAACTTTTTAATCAGATTTTTTTCGAATTTAATTTTTTTAATTTTGTTTTATAGCCCATTAAATTTTAGTAGAACCAAGTCTAAGTTTTAAGTTGCTAAAAAATCGCGTCGATTTTGGCAATTTTTTTAGCTCATTTTCTTCCATACAAAGTGTGTTCGACAATTTTTTTTTGGATGGAAAAAAGGGCATAATACATTTAGAGTAAAAATTATTAAAAATCAACGCGATTTTTTAGGAACTTCAAACTTCTACTTTATTCAACTAGGATTGAATGGGCTATAAAACTGCCAAAAACTCCAAAAAATTTTAAAAATTCTGATTAAAAAGATGAAAATTTAGATGCAATTTTGCAGAACTTTAATAATTTTTTCACAAAGTTTTAAATATGAATTTATATGGGTTTTGTTAGATAATGTACTATACTTTTATAAAAAAGATAATAAATTAAATAAACAAAAGAGAAATAGGAAAGGTTTGTTAAAATGTCGTGACCCTATTTATTTTTCCACCACTGTATGTATTTAAATTTTTTCGTTTCAATTGAAACTTGGAAAGCTGTAAGCTTGTCTAAAAAATGTAATTTACAGTTATAACTGTCAATATGGCAACACTGATCACCACTGAATTTAAGAGCACTTCATCACCGATGCTCTCATTTATTTCTCGTTCATAAGGCGTAATCGAGTCAATTGCTTCGATTTTGTTGTTTCTTCAACTGGCGCTATTGTTGTTGCTGCTAGTATTTATGTTGGTGACAATAATGATGCGTTCAGCATGCAATACTGGCACTTTACTGCAGTCATAATGATTAGTTAGTTATTCAGTGGTCTATGATTCGGTTTTACTGCAGCTCTTTAAGGCGTTGATTAAATGCAGTTGCTTTAATGAATGTTATCCTGTTCTGTGTCCGTACTCATTTCGAGAGGATATATATAACTATGTGTGTATGAGAAGAAGCGGACGTCGAAAGTCACTTTATTATACTCCAATATATTAATGAATTTACTCACAATCGATAATGCGTTTGTACAAATATATCTATTTTTGTATGTGCATACTTCAAGCTGCTAGTTAATTAATTCATGTATCTAGCGCCTAAAGGTATGCAACACCCACGACCAATTCGTACCAAACTAGGCTCAAAACAAAATTATATGCAATTCTTAAGTGTCACAGAGCAGAACTTATTGAAATAATGTTTGAACCTTCTTGGAGGCTTCCTTCTCGTTCCGGGTGTATACATACAAAAAATGGGATAGTGATTCCTACACCGAGCTGAAGGTTCATTTACCTGCACGTCTATACCAATCAGGGTTGCGAAAGTAAAGTATCTGGGACTTATCCTGCATTTCAAACTCCAGGAGGAGTCATATCGAGAGGGATACCCCCAAGGCTACGAGAGCGCTGATGGTGTGCAAACGACTGGCGGGAAAATCCTCGGGTTGCGCTCCAACAATCAGAAGACAGAAGAAGATGTACACCATGGCAGTAGGACCAATACTAAACTAAGGGACGGTAGTTTGGGCTTCCAGGACTACCTTAGAAACGGTGAGACAGTCTATCACCAAGATTAAACCCACAAAAATACACGGAGCACACTAAAGTGTTATTCAGATTGCTCTAAAACTCCTAAAGGGATAGGAGAAGGCTTTTATCGTCCCAAACTAAAGCTCTCGGTGCCCCTGGGAACCTTCCCAAGTATCCTTCAAGTGAAAGTCTATGCCATCAGTCTGTGTGCTGAGATTAACCTTGGAATGAATTATCGAAGCGAGAGGATCTTGGTTTTAAGCGATAGCCAGGCGGCACTCAAGGCTCTCTCATCCTTCGAGATTTAGTCCTCACTGCAGCTGGAGTGTGAAGAGAGGCTTAATGCTCTGGCCGAGAACAATACTATCCAGTTGCTATGGGCACCAGGGGGCATGGTAGTCGAATGTAATGAGGGAGCGGACCAGCTAGCCAGACTGGCCACTGGCTCGACGCCGATAAGACCGGAACCCTTTCTTTCAATTGGTTCCAAGACAATAAAGAAAGCTCAGGGAGGAAAACACCGGGCAAAGACTAATAGGAGTGTACAATCTGAAAATATACAGGATATTCATAGGCCTCAGTAAGGAGAAACTAAGAATCGTTGCAAGTTTTTTTTTACGGGTCATTATAGGTTAAGAGGTCATCTGTAGTCTGTTCAGGCGACCTATTTCGATACAGTGACGATGCCAAGGAGGCTCTATTACACCTTCTTCTGGGGTCTGAGGTTGTTTCATGCAGAAGCTAGATGATCATGGGTCATCTCTGGCCAGAAGAGGAGCACATTCGCTCACTTCTTCCGGGATCTTTTCAAATTTATAGAGTCGCTAGGGCCGGCTGAAATAATGTGAAGAGTTGAGCGCACAATAGACCAACTGCTCGCAATGCTGCATTATCTTATCTATCTATCTATACCCAATATTCGCCAGGCCTGGGCATTTAACAGTATCTTATAGCAGTTATCTGCTTCACGCTCCGGAGTATTACAGGGAAATTATATATTTTTTTTGCATATCTACTTAGCGGCCAGTGCCGCGTGACTACAGCTACTATTTTTAAGGCTTATATTATTCACCTACATTTGAAGTAGATCCGAGGGCTTTCAACAGCTTAGTTTGGTAACCGGAGAAGCTATTGCAAACTACGTCTAACAGAATATATTTTTGCTTTATTTTCCTTAAGAATTTCTAGATTTTAAATATACCTAGACTTCCTTTTGCAATCTGCTTGTATCCATTCTCCGACATATGTGGATACATAGCTACACCGAGTACCTCGGATTAGATACACCGCAGACCATCTTGGATTCGTCGGTGCAGAGAGAGATTCACCTATTACCGTCCCCTCGGCCTCCACTCCATTCTCTTATGGATGTATTTAGTTCATCGTCCAACTGCGTTTCGTTATGGATCAACCCGTGTCCGAGTGTCTTCTCCCCACATGGCTCGAATCCTAAATTCTCCTCCGCCTCTTTCGGATGCAGATCAATAGCGCGCAGGGTGAGAGATGGAGTTTAGAACTTCTTTCGGGAAGGACTTAGGTGTACATATGTACTTATCAAATATAGATCACAGTCTAATTGAGAAAACTAAAAAATATTTGACGACAAGTAAACGACTTGGGTCTTCGATACTTGGATACAGAAAATGAACGTAGAAGCCGATTAAACTAGAGCTATCAGGCAACCTTAGGCATTCAGTGTATCATTTTATAGAAAAAAAAGTTGTCAAGTCACTCGCCGACTGCAAATGAAGCCAAAACCGAGATCCTTTGCACTTGCAATACTATCAACCGGTTGGTCGTAAATTCATCCGCCTCAGTACGAACCGTCAATATCTGCACGACGGGCTCTCTATGCCCTCGATTAATGAGTACGACAGACAGTTTATTTAAATAGAGGAATAATTCGGACTTCAACAAGATGGATAGACTTACACCATCGCGTTACTTTAGAAGATACGTCAATAATCTGGAAATTAAGAATTTATATCATCTCCAAAGCTTTGTGGGAAAGTTATTAGGCATTAATCGCTGTGAGCGAGAACTGCATAGATCCATTCGGTCTCAACTCAGATGCGGTAGGTGTAATGGACAGTGCCGGATTAGACTCTGATATCGCCCAGAATGCTAAAATATGGCATCGGCGCCACCCAAAACACCGTATATTTCCTCGGCCTAGGGTGGTAGGAGTCAGATGCGATGATAAAGTAGATTTTTATGTAAAAAGTAACGATAAAACCTCAACAAAAACCTGTGCGTGCAATTTAACTTTTCCACTGTCATTCGCCCGCCGACTGAGTTGTTAGAGGTGCGTACTACCACTAAAAAGATCTAATAGCCATGAAAGACCTTCTCGGCGTAAAACTGTAGATTACAACATAAGACGAACACCACAAATTGGAGGAAAAGCACGGCCAAACTCTTGCAAAGAAAGGTAAGGCCATTATGTAATTATCATTACATACATTCGCCTGCCCATTCTGCTGCTTTACGCGAGCGGTAGCATGAGACGAAAGGGAATTACAGATACTTGCATGGCATTTATTTCATTAACAGCCGTCTGTGCTTTCGACATAGACTTAGCTGTTGTGCTAGCTATGGTAGTGCCGTGAGTATCGGTGTCATTCACGAAAGCGACCGGTTTTAGTAAACAAAATTTACGTTACAGTTGATTAATTGCACATTTATTAAAAGGCTTTTTAAAATTGAAAAAAAGTGCTCAGCAGGGGAAACCAAATTTACCGCGCATCCTCTAAAGCTGCTCCACTATCTACATTTCACTGCTTGGACTAATGTGTTAATGCTGTCTTTATCACTGCCAAGTCATCATGTCCTGTGAAGATATATAACTTAAAATGTTGTCCACTACGCTGACCAACTTTACGCGCAAACAGCGCAACGGTGCAAGTACATAACTAGTCAGTCGAAAGTGTCCGAGAAATAAATTAATGAATGGCGCAGCACGTCAGTGATATCTACTTACATATTTGTACGAGTAAGTTGAAAATACGACACGAAAGAACCAAAAAGCCATTAATTTTAAAGTCATCTCGTGCACTCTTTCCCTTATAAGGGGCAACAGGGAGGCTTAGTTGACATTTACAAGAATAAATGTGCGACTGAATGCAAAATTATAGCAGACAAAGTGTGAAGTGTGAGTAAAAACAAAAGTTGAAAAGTAACAATAGAGCAAACAGTCCACACGACCTGTGTGCATTGTAACACCGACACAGTCGCTGACATGTCGCCAAATATACATACATACGTACATACATTAAAATACATTTAAGGTACCTAGCTACGCTAGCATACAGACATAAATTTTGAAATAAAGAGTAAAATACACATCCTTCCTCATTCATAAGTAAGTTTTATACATATGAATGCGAGAGAGAAACATAAAATGTATAGCTGCGGTGACCATTCGTACCTATTTTGGCGGAGCATTACCGATTTTGAGAAAATGGTCCCGTTAAATACTTTTTAAAAGTAGGGACGTATAAGTTTCCGGATTTTTCATATTTGTACCGATTAAGCCTCGATTTTCAGTGTTTTCTTTACTAATTGAATAAGAGTCTCCCTGTACTCTGGCCCAAAAAGGATTTTTCTTACAAAAGTGGCAGCACTTTCTAGTGAACCCGCAAGGCGTTAAAACGCCCAAAATTGAATTTCAAAAATGTAAAAATATTTCAAATATTAGTCAGAGTTATAAGAGATCCAAGTGCTATATTTCATCAATACCTTTAAGCCATTTCTGAAGTGAAGAGCAGTCTCGCATAGTGCATGTTTTTATTTTCATCAAATTTCAAGTCACCGTATACCGATGAAAAAAGTTCTTAATTAAAAAAAAAAAAAAAAACTTAACATCTACAGGCTAAGGTCCCTAATTTAACCTCTCATTTTTGAAATTCCTCTTCAAAAGTATTCCCAAACTAAAATCTTTTTAAATCTCTTTCATCTGACATTGTGATACACATGTATTACAAAAAGGTGATGAACTAATTCGAATTTGATTGTTCGAACAACTGGCAACCCCCCTAAATAAAGGCCAGGAATAAATCATTTTCAAACCCATTTCGATGTATGCCCATCTTTTAATAATTCATCCAACTTACTGAATAATTTGAATGTAACTTTTTAAATACGTGGCAACGCTCTTCAAACAATGCAAATGTTCAATTTAAAGATTTCTAAAAATTCTTTCGTTTGGCTACGGTATTTTTATATATCATATGCTTTTTAAATTAGTTAATTAACTGTCGAACAGGTGGCAGTCCTCTTCAAAAGTATTTCTAAGCTTAATTATTGTTAACTCTTTTTCGCCGGACACTGCGATACATATTTTAAATAGATAACTGATGAAATAAGGGGAATTTTAAGTTTTAAACATGTGGCAACCCCGCTAAATACAGTTCAGAAATAAAAAATTTTCCAACCAACTTCGATTGGTACCCATATTTTAATAATTCCTTTAACTAATAAAATAATTTGAATAGAATGAACTCTGTTTTTATAAAAAATTATCGAAAATAAACTAGAATAAAAAAATTTGCAAATATTGCGAAAAATTCACTGTGCCAATACTTTTGCTTGTCACTGTATACGGTGTCGAGAATATAAATAGGAAAAGACATTTTAGCAAGCTTGGTTACTTTCTTTTGTTTAAAAATGTTAATTATTTTTTAGGAAAATATATACAAATTCGACGAGTTTTAACAAATGTTGAACACAATTTTAAATATTTTAATCCTATTTTCTAGAATTGGTTTGAGCACGCAACGTGCAAGTTTGAAGTAGCTTGGACTTACCGTTGCTTTTTGGCAATTTTTTGTTCGCGAATTTTCTTTCATACAAAGTATTTATCTTAATTCCGCAAAAAAAAATTTACAAAAATCAACGGTAAGTCGTAGCTACGTAAAATGGGCACTTTGAATTGAATGGGCTACAAAAGTGCAAACTGCGCAATTTTATTGAATTTTCCTGAGTTTTGCACAAAGTTTAGAGATTTTAATTTTATGTTTTTTGGTGTAGAATGAACTATATTTTTATAAAAAATTATCGAAAATAAAGTAGAATAAAAAGCTATGCATATATTGTAAAAAATTGCACTGTGCCAATACTTCTGATCGACACGTATATATGTATATGTGTGTATACATTTTTCGAGTTTTCTGGATGTTATGTCCGTTTATTCTTAAACCAAAATTATATGTTCGGATTCGATGCTTTAGAAATGTCACGATTGTTGGCCACACAGAAATCTGGTCACCGTATGTATAGCATAAGCACAGGCTCACTGCCTACATGTATGTAAATATGTATGTAGTGATATAAAATGATATGTTTGCATGCAGCCATAGCTCACCACAGCATGACACTGTTAAGATGGTGCGCTGAAGTGCCTGCGACAGGCGCTGCCAGCTACAGCATACGCTTGCATGTATGCGGGGCGAGTGCCATAAATTGTGGTACTTCTTTATTCAAATACAAATTTCAGCTGTCATTTTTGCTGGACATGTGCTCGCATTTTTTTTTCTTCTTACTCGCATGCTTTTAAGATGTGAATGTACCAGAGCAGTATGAGCATACACACTCACATAGGTTCATAGAGAACTTTCTTGTTTTCAACACATGCTGCGCTTTTATCAGTGCAGCGTTGGTTGCCAGTTTACGCGCGCTCGTTTATTATGTCGAGTGTGTCGAAAGTGTGCTGGCGTATGTTTGCTCATATGCATGTATGTAATTTGTAGTCGTTTTTGTCCTTTTACTTGTATGTGGTTTTTTCTTTACCTTAATGCATATGTCCTTTTCCAGTTGACCTCTTGTAAGTGTGGAAATTATGCGCATGCAACTTTATAGGTTTGCCTTGAGAGTCTAGTCTGTTTTTGATGGGGATATTTTTATGTGTTTTTCCTTTTTATTTAACTAGTGTGACGATGATTTAATTCTTCAATGCACATAACTAACATAGTGTGGATAACAGGAAAATTAGTAACTTTATACAGAATATAAGGTAATACAAGAATTATGCAGATCTCTGACAATAATTACGCTGTAGGAACGCTAAAATTACACAAAAAACGCCGAGACACGTAAACTTAATTTTGCGTCATAGATCTGCAAACCTTTTTTCTAGATCAAGTAATTGTGAATGGAAAAAAAATCAAACTTTAATATGTGCACAACATATTTTTATCCATTGATTTTCTTCGGTAACAGCTTGGTTTTGAAATCATCATGAAATCATATGCAAATAAGGCTGAATTTCACTTAGTGGTTTTAAATTGTTTATTTGTGGTTTTAACATTTTTTACAAATTTGAGGTGCCCTGTCAAATAAGCTTTGCACAAAAAAAAAATGTTTCTCATCTTCGGGGAGTTCACTTTCCTGATATACAAGTTTTTAGATTTAGAGCTTACGGTAAAATTTTGTCGACATGGAAAGGGTTAATCTGAAAATATCTTGGGAAAATGACCTGATCTAGAAAAACAGTATACAGATTCGCAAACTACGACTCAAAATAAAGTTCACGTGTTTTGGCGTTTTTTGTCTCCTTTCAAAACATGAGATTTTCGGAACTTTTTCGGGAATAATTCGTGACCAGTTCAGGACTTTTTCGGCCCCATTTCGGGACCTTTTCAGAATCATTTCGGGACTAGTTCAAGACAATTTCAGGACTTTTTCGGTGCAAGCTCGGGATCAATACAGAACTAGTTCAGGACTCTTTCGGGTCTAGTTGAGTTCACTTCGGAATTATTTCGAGACTAGTTTTGGACTGTTTCTGGATCATTGCGAGCCTGGTTTGGGACCAGTTCGGGACTTGGTCAGGACTGTTTCGGGTATAGTTCGGGATCCTTGCGAGCGTAGTTTGGGACTAGTAGAGTCGTGACATGATAGCAAACATTTTATGGCCTGAATTAGATTACATGGACTTGGACATTATATGATTTCAAAATGACGGATCCACTTGCCACACAGCGCATCTACACAGAACATCTACGCTATTATTGAATTACTCTACACGCACTGATTTTGATAAACCTCGCAGTATTAGGTATTACGGGCTGTAAATGTGCAATAAGGATTTATTTTGTTTTTTAAAGAGTTGCCACCTTTTAAAAACTTATCTATATTCAAATTATTTAAAAAAATTTATCAATATATATTAATCGAAATATTTTTGAAAAGCTTTGTTTTTTAATTTAACTATAGGAGGGTTGCCACCTGTTTAAAAAATACAGATTGTTCAACAAATGGACACAAATTTTTTCTGCAAAAATTTTAAAGACTAATCACTCAAAATGCATTACCGTATGCAATGTTACTAAAATATTGATTAAAATATATATTTATCTTGCTGCAAGAAGCGCAATACCTAGCAAAAATAATGGAAAAAATTCATCAAAAGTAAAACAAAGGCCCCTCCTTATGTTACATATACCCAGGGCATCGTAAGTGCATGCAAATATATTCACACGTGAAAAGCACCAAAGGGTTATCGCAGCAAAGGAAATACGCCGTGGGTGCCGGCGACAATAAATAACAGCAAAAGCGGGCAACGCACTTGTAAGCTGCTGCTGGGGGAAATTTGTAAAAAAAAGGCCTCAATTTAAACTGATTTCAGTTTTGTTGACAATGATGACATATACCATAAGCTCATATATAGATGTACATATGTACATACATATATATGTACGAGCATTTAATGATTTTTTAAATTTGTTTTTATACATATGCTGCAACAGTCGTTCATATCGAAGCTTGTTGCTGATTGCAACGTTTTCTCCTTACCTTCTTGCACTGTTTTTTTTTCTACTTGAATAAATATCTACTTATGCATGCAGATTAGGGAAGGTCAATATATTTTTGGCTATTTGCGTATAACGTAGGAGGATTCTACTTGTGATTCTAAGCAAATTTGCAGAAGAAACCATGTGCCTAAAATAAATTTGGAGTTTACCAAATAGCATAAATAGGTTTCGAATAAAATGTGAAAATTTTCACTATTGCGCTATTGTGGTTAAAGTTTTAAGAACACGATAAGTGCAGAAATGGATTCGCAATATCAAAAAAAACCCCTTATTATTAGAAACCTATTTTCGCAATTTTGCAAATTTGCTTAGAATTACACTTAGAGTCATTCTGTGCTATACGCGCATAGTCGAAAAAATCTCTCATACAAATTCACCCGCCCTAATGCACAAACATAGCTACATAAAGCTTAAAACGAACTTTATTATGACTGAAGTGGAGCGACAACTCAACTGTGAACATACTAAAAAGGCGAAATGCTTCACACATGGCAGGGCGCACGTCAACACAACACAGGGCCATCACGTCAAAGTGTTAGTGAAGAGTGTCAACGATTCACTTGGGTTAGTATGTCAAAAGTATTTCTTGAGTGTCGCTTTAACTTCATGCTTTCGCTTCTGATTAGAAAATTATTTCGCTTTGTTTTTTTCTCGCGTGTAGGGGCATAGAGACACAAATTGAGCTTTAAATGCAAGAAATTGCAATTGTCAGCGAGATACGATTGTTTGCCAATAAAGTTAAGATGTACGCCTTATGCTGTACAGAGTGTGTTGTAATAAATGTTGTGTAGAATCCTTCACTGCTTCCGGAAAATCTCGGCTTACCAAAACGACCTCCTTCTTCCAAGTGTTAAAAGTATTTACATCGATTTTATAGGGCAGGGGATGAAACTTCTTGCAGTAAGAACGCAAGATCAGTCGGAGTGATACCGTTCACCTTTGAATACAGGCAATCAATGTGCTATCACCGAACGCCGATCTAGAGCAGTCGTCTGGATTAAGATCAGCGAAATTGCTCTGAGGAACATAGGCACCACCATTCCCGCCCATCCGCACGAGGGGCGCAGTCCGCATGACGTACGGAACCAGTATTTTCAATTTTTGCGCCGAGTCACGATAGGCAGGAGTTTGTTAAGTGTCGAGATCTAAAACTGTTCAGCTACAGAACTAAATTCATCAGCCGATTTTATGTCTACATTTTAATGATTCATTTATTGAGAGAGGACAGTATCGATTTCTTAATGCTGAAAAGCGGATCTGATATATCAAACGTGCTGCAATGAGAGTTAAAATCCTGGCATAAGCAACGGAGTGGGTCCTGCAATTCGAAATTAGTTTTACAAGCTTTCAGAAATAGGGGGCAAAAGTGTCTTGATACCCGGGAGGGAACATAAAGGCTAACTTCGCCAAGAAGAAGCGGACTTGAAATTGAGCCTGTTAGTAATTTAACTATAAAAATTGTACTAAGCATTTGCCTGCGGCTGGAAAGTGTAGGAAGATTAATAAGTTTTAGTCGGCTCGTATAAGGTGGAAGGTTATATTGAGAATCCCAACGGAAATTTCTTAAAGCAAAAAGTAGGAATTGTTTTTGAATTGATTCTATCTTTTCTGAGTAAATTTGATACCTTGGATTCCAAATCACCGAACCGTATTCCAGAATTGGCCTAACTAATGTTGTAAACAGGGTCACAAAATTCTTTTGACCATCGTTTCACAAATGCAAGTACACCTTTAGCCTTGTTGACGGTCACATTAATATGAAGATTAAAATTAAGCTTAGGATCTATTGTGATACCAAGGTCCACAAAATTGTATACCTGGTCCAGGTTATGGGTACCTATTGTATAAGAAGTGGGATGAACAGCTCTTCGCGAGAAGCTCATTACTTTACATTTCTTAAGATTTAGAGGCATACGATTTACTTGACACCAGTAAGCCATGCTGTCTAAGTCTGATTGTAGCAAAGACCTTTCTTTAATTGAAACGTACGATTTATAAAGCTTTACATCATCTGCATACATTAAAATTTTGGAAAATTGTATATCTGTAGAAATATCGTTAATAAAAAGCAAGCACAGAACCGGGCCTAGGTGGCTACCTTGAGGGACTCCTGAAGTAACATCAATGACGTCAGAGATAGTATTTTTAAACATTACCCTTTGCGATCTGTCATAGAGGTATGAAGAGATCCAACGTAGAAAATTAGGTGGAAGACCAAGAAGATGAAGTTTGTAGATGAGCAACGAGTGGCACACTTTGTCAAATGCTTTACTGAAGTCAGTATATATAACATCAACAGTTTTGCTTTCACTAAATGCTTTTGAGATATAGGATGTTAATTCGAGTAAATTTGTAGAAGTTGATTTGCCCTTGCAAAATCCATGTTGACTATATGAAATGCTAGAAGAGATAGAATGCGTCAACTGATTTGTTATAATTGCTTCAAATAATTTAGGAATTGCAGAAAGCTTAGCTATTCCCCGGTAGTTCTCCACTGAAGATCTGCTTAAATTAAATAACGCTGTTAACGGCTCATAGAGATAATCAGAACAATTTATACGAATACAAGTAGGGATCTGGTCAGGACCATAACTGAAGGACCGCTTTAAGGATTTCAGATAAACTACTACATCATCGGGATATATTACTGGGATATTTATTGAGTTCATTGGACATAGTTTAAAAGGATAGTCAATGTTAGCATGTGAGTTAATGGAATAATTGGATTTAAAAAACTGAACGAACATGTTAGAAATTGTTTGATTATCACTAGAGACGGTATTTTGATACTTCATGGCGGAAGGAAACCCACGTACATTTCGTTTGGAGTTTACGAAGTCATAAAATGATTTGGGGTTATATATTATACGCCGTTTGATTTTACACAAGTAAGTTTTATAACACTTTTTGTTTAATTCAAAAAACTTATGACGCAAAAGTGAGTATTTTACATAGTATGAGTGTAAACCGGTTTTTTTGTGTAATCTAAAATAACGCGACTTTCGGTTTTTCAAATTTCTCAGTTCTTTAGTGAACCATAACTGTGTTTGCTCTTCAGGAACATACATACGTTTAGGCACATGCTTTTCAAATAATTTATGTAAAGTAAAGTTAAAAAGTGCAACGCTTTGTTCAATATTTTCTTTAAATGCAGGCCACGACAATTTAGACAGTTCTCTGTTAAGCATTTTAAAGTTGGCTTTCGAAAAATCAAAGCGAATATTTGGCTCGTGTGTTTGGGTCCTGCAATTTTGACCATCACTTATAACTTCGTAAGATACCTCCATAGCAGGGTGGTAGACATCTTCGGGCAAGCTAGTGGATCACACTTATTTACAACGGACTTAGATGCATCATCAACATAAACAAGATCTAATACTTTACCAAACTTATTGTGAAGTACATTAACCAGAGTTAGGCAGAGTTCAGCCATCTCCTCTAAAAATACGTTGTTGCACGCACTAGACGCGAAAGGTATGATATCATTGTCAATGATGTTCCATGATATGCTTGGTAAATTAAAATCACCCAACATAATCATTGAATCAGAAGGTTTAGTCAGTAAATTAACTGATTTCAGTAAAGAGATGAGTCGTGAAATGTAGTATTTAAGAACTTTAGACTTCACTTTTATAGAAAAAAGTTATGGGATGTTAGGAATTCACTTTTTGAATGATTTCCAGGGCTCCGAAAGTTTCACCACTTCTTCTTATTTCTACACATTGGAAACGATGAGACCATCGAATGGTGGATTTAGTGAGGTATTCCATTGTCGATGGATCTGAACTTTTATCATCAACAGTCATACGCCGGCGAAATGAATGGCCCTAGTGGATGCGATTTTGGAGCAGATTTTCAGAAGTTTACCAGCCAGTATGAAGCTCGCCACTACAATAGTAACCACCTTGATATAGAGATAGCGGCGAAAGTGTGACTTTCGAGAAGTCATCACAATTATTTGCAATTTCTTAAGTTAGTATAAGTAGCAAGGTGTAAAAACAATTGCTTGGGCATCCATTAAAAATGTTTGTTCGGAAAGATTTTTGTTAAGGGCAACAAACCCGGAGAAATGGTTGTCACAGTTTTATGACTACAGTTAAATAAAATTATAGTTTAAGAAACTAAAACCTCGCTAATATAATTGCCAATCGTACTGTCATCAGGTATGTAACTTGAGAACAGAAATCGCTGCATCTTTTAGGCGCATCAATAAACATGGTTACATCCCGAGCTAATAAAAGGAGGGTAATAATAATATAATAAAAAGGAGGGTAAAAAGGAAGATTCGGCTGTAAATTTTGGCAACGTTTATTCCGCAACTTTTTTTTTTTTTTGTAAGAGGAGAGAGTCCTATTTTGAAATTATTGCAAATGCGTTTTCAAACAATTTTTTTTTTACAAAGTACAGTGTTTGAAGACAATTTAAAAGCCCATTCAACACAGAACAGAAAGAAGATAGAAACTACTTTCAGAGAGTTGTTTTCGAAGAGATTTTAGCTCCTTATCTATTGGTTAGTATGTAGGACCACTCAGGAACTTGCACTGTTTTTAGCATTAGCGTGGAGTTGTCAGGTTATCTGCTTAAAAATTATTATTGTGTAGCATATTTTATTGTTGTAAACTGAAGAAAAAATATAACCACAACACCTGATAACCAAGCAAGTGTGAACAACATCAATATGTTTTTTACATGCTAGACAAAATATGTAAAAAAGCTTAACTATTTTATTGCAAAAAGCTGCCAAATATGAAATGGATATGTTCATGGACCTTCATTAAACAACCAGGACAATTTAGTTGTGGGCTAGGACATCAGGACAATTTGTCTAAAACCAGGACAAATTTTGGTAGAGTAGGACGTCTGGCAGCTCTACAGTAAATGACTATATTCATGTATGCATTTTATAGCAGTACCGGAAATTATTCTTAGTAAGTTGTCTGGGCCATTCGGTTTTTTAAAGTTCATATACTGACTAATTCGATGCATAAAAGATTTTCAAATAAATAAATAAATAAATAACCTATAGCCCCAATTTTCTTTTATATGGAGGACTTTTATTTCGATCCATACTACCCACAGTGTTTGTCACTTTTGCTTGGGTCATGCGGCTTCTAAAACTTGGTTTTATAGTGTTTTCAAAACGGAAGCATTTTAGAGGTCGACAAAAGGTTTGAAAAATCGCTGTTTTTCAATTTTCATGTCATGTTATGTCTATTAGTTATAGTGGAAGGATTGGTCTTTCAAATGCGCCTAGTTTTGAATATGTACAAGAAGAAAAAAAAAACTAAAAGAATGACACCTTTTTAAGTATAGGTGCGGCAGGTTTATCGTTGACACGCCTATGGATCGATGGAGTGTTAAAAGCGAAATCACTACTATACTTTCTGGCTTTTATCACACTTGCCGAGCTTGATTGCCAAAAATATTGATGTACATTAAAGGCACCAAAATACTATATGTATTTTTCAATGTTGAATAACCTTTTCATATCACGGTAATAGCCATACGTGCCGGATATTCGATGGCTCGTCAAACTGAGAAGTTTAAGAGAAATTGCTTAAGTGATCAAAGTACAAACAGTTGCTTCAACGCAACCCAATTTAGAATTTTGCGTCATTCAAATATTAAATAAATGCATTAATGCTGTAGTAGCAACTTCAGCCTAATTTTTTTTTTTTTAATTCAATACGTTTTTTCCTTGAGTGACCTACATTTCGGTGATGTTGCTGTAGAGCAATTGAAAGCACTGTCAATGCGCACAAAAACTTATGTACTACCAGTAATTTTGAATTCAGGACAAACTGTGATTCAGCAAGTCACCTTTTTACTTGCACACATCCTGAACGTGTGCACATGTTTACCTACATACATGCGTGTGTGTGCGTGCTTGTATGCCTTTAGTCAGCTGTCAAATGTGGCAATGTGCCTGCGCTATTATGGTGAGTGTCATGTAAAGTTACAATTGCAAGCAAAGTGTGAATGTTCATTATGACTCCAAAGCATTTCAAATGTTTCATGTAAAGTTGGCAAAGTTGATTGCTGGAAAGCCTAAGTGTATGCTTCATTTGTTGCGGTCGTCGTCATGATATGCAGAAACGCGCTACTGTGTATGTATGTCCATTTATTTGGTATGTAGGTATGTATTTATATTTTGCATGCCGGTAAGGATATGAATTAGTGAGGGTTAGTGTGTATGAATGGAGCAAATATATACAGGTAACAATTTTGTATGCAATTTATTTTTCCTTTTTGTTGTTGAATATTTCTATTCACAAATTTCATGCACAACAAAATGTAAACAAAAATCCAGAAATTTGGCTGTAATATATGCCACTGCTACCAGGGCCGTAGCCAGGGGGGTGAGGGGTTTCAGAACCCCCACAGGAAAAGGATTTTTTTTTGGAGGCTACTTTTTCGGTTTTTTTTTAATATAATAAGCGCAATTTACAAAAACTTGCGTTGATATTTTTGAAATTTTGTTGCTGACGGTCTCCCGCGTTTTATTTCATAAGAAATTCATACTTATATGAAAAAAAGTGCAAAAATTCGGCAACAACAAAGTACAAAATTCTCAAAAATCAACGCGTTTTTTAGCCGTTTGAAATTTGCACTTCATTAGACTATGAAACTGTATGGGCTATAAAACTGCATACCCAAAAATTTTCTAAAAATTCAGAATACAAAGTTGAAATTTTGAAGAAAATTTGTGGAATTTTCCTAAATTTTATATAAAGTTTGAAATTGTGATTTACACTTTTTTGGATAAAGCTTAGAAAATATTTTTATATGAAAATAACAGCAAAAACGAAAAAGAGCTCGAAAAACATTACGAATATTTGAATAAAATCAACACGCGGCCATTTGTTTGAGTCACTGTATGTAAGCTTCATAATAAAATAACACATTTACACCTTTTTATGCGCTGACACCAACAAGTACATAGTTATATATTTACAAGCATACTCTAGTTACATATTTAAGTGTAAGAGTATCTGATTTTCCATTGTGTGAGTATGTGTCTGTGTGTCTTTTACCAGTGAAGCTTGAAAACATGTTTGTAATACAGAGGGGAACCAAAAAATATTCCTGAAGGATCTGGTGAAAAAAAAATGCCAGCGACACTCACACATACGCGCCCACACACAAACCCACATCTATTCACAGAAATGTTATAGTGAAGTGCATTTGAAAGTAGATAAAGAAAACCAAAAATAAAAATCCTCAATGAGTTTACCTTTGCGCACACATAATCGTTAACTAATACATTCACATGATTGTGTTTACATTGTATACACAAACACACACATACACTTTTCTGGACAAATCAGGAAACTAGACTCTACCGCGTGTCGAGTGCAGTTGGCGCAATGCCGCGCTGAATAAAGCAAAAGTGCACGAGAATGCGCCAGTTCATTGAAATGTGTAATGCGAAAGGATGAAAGTGAAAGCTTTTGATATTTAGGGCACTACTCACATACACACGCACACATACATTTTTACAATGCGATGCTAGCCAACTTTTATATGTGCTAAACAAATAAGCAGGATGTGTAATGGGAAGAGAGCACCGCCACGCTTGTTTACAAACCCGATTGCCGGAGCTACATATATGCGCGTGGAAAAGTATATGAAGCAAAGCAAACTAACAAATGTCCACCATAATGAATAGCGTTGGGAAATTAGAAAAAAAAAGAAAAAGTCACAAAATGTGGTTACATTACGTGCAGTTCAAACACAGTGGTCCCTATATGAAAAAAATGCATGCACCCGGTCCCGGACGTTTGTTTATTTGCCCTAATAAACAAAAGCATTTCATTTGAGTGCTAGTGCACAGAAAAATAAAATAACGCAAAAGTGTGAGTGTATTGAGATTTGTTGTTGCTGATTATTCATTTTGCAATTTTTTATACAAGTGACACAGGCACAGGTAACGTACCTTGGGGCAGAAAATAGAAAGTAGAAATGCCATGAGTGGTTTCAATTAATTTTTCAAAATGAAATGCTCTAAATCGTAAAAATTACTCAAGACGGATGGTAAATATTGAAGTTAGCAAGTAATATAATTAATTACATATACAGTGAAAGTCAAAACAATAATTTAAATCGTTTGAGTACAAAAAATCAACCGTTGAAACTAAATATCTGAAAATTCATCTACCCGCTAATATTGGGTCGTTGATTTCAAGAAGACAATCGAACAATTTATAAAACTCTTAGCTTTTCCGTTATTAAGCGTCCATTATTATGGAAAGTGGTATCCTAGGTTCGTAAACTGGGAAGTGATGTCAATTATTTTTATTTTAAAACAAAAATTTTTATTTTAAAAACAAAAGCTCTTATTTAAGAAAAAACAGCTTTAGGTACAAAAAAAGTTTGTTCAAGATATTGGACGATTGGACTGAAAGGGTTAGAATACAACTCTTATCAAAAGGAAAAAAGTGTTTAAGTAATTTTTCCTGTTTTATGGCAGAAATAGCCATAGCCAATGCCCAGTTGCTTCACGGCACCTGGTAAGAAATTTTGCGTTGACCGATACAAAAACAGCATTGAGATGCAAAAGCGGTATGTAAAGTAAAAGTTCTTAGTTTAGGTTGTAAAGAATAAAGAACAACACAACCCTCATTACACATATCGAGCCCTAACCGGCAAAAGGGCGTAAGCGACAACCTGTTCGATTTTCTGTTTTTTACGGGAATCGATTACCTACCACCATACTCACCAGCTGTCAAAATTTCAAAGTCCTACGAAGTACCGTTACAAACTTATAGCGAAAGCAATTTTGGCTTAAGTGCTTAATTGGACTCTGTTTACATTTTTTTTTGTGCCCGCTGTGTCGGTTAAGCCTTTTTTTTTTAAGGGATTTTCATGATTTCAGACCTTTAGTAAAGTTAATACGATTTATTCAGATTGTTTTTGTTTTTTACACACCATTCCTCTTTCAAAAATATACAATTTCATAAAATTTCAATGTCTATTTATCATATTGCTCTAGCGTTAGACGATCTAGAGTCCAAATGCATAAGTAGCCCATTATGCACATTTGGATACTTAAAGTTGACATTACAGATAATGTTTGTTATGTAAAAATAAAAACTAAAAATAAATGCTATAATCAAAAAAAATCAAAAAGAACAATGTTTACTTAATTTGTTTTTTTTGTTTTTTATACATTGCACATTAATGTAATAAAAGCACAATTAAAGCCCATAATAAGACGGAAGAAATACATTTAGTTTCATTCAGCTGCGTTAAAAGGTTTCCAAGATACAGCACGTTAAAGAAAGGTATATATGTATGACGTTTTCTTAAAATTTAAGTCCCGTGTAAATACGTCGGCTCCTACGTCATATCGGCAAAATATGCTGCACGTATATTCATGTCACCTAGACCTTCAATCTCTTCAACTTTCATCCAAATGATGTTTGCGTTATATCTTTAGAAAATGGGCTCGGCACTGCCTACTTATGACCATATGCGTGCTCGTCAGTAACCGTTTTATCAATTTCTACCAAACTCAGCATAATTATTTTACTTGATACAAAAATTGGACTAAAATTACTCCCACTCAAATTTCAGGCATACGGATATTTCGAAATCTAAGGACGCTCCGCTGGCTTGGCCATGGCGTTCGAATGGACACCGACGTTCCAGCTCTGAAATAATTCGACTCCGAACCCGCTCCGCTGGGGGTAATAGATAAAGAGGGAGTCCTCCACTGCGATGGAAAGACCAAGTGGAGAGGGACTTAGTTTCACTTGGCATTTCCAATTGGCGTCAGTTGGTACAGAAGAGAAATGGTTGTGGGTGTTTTTGTTGAGCTCGGCCAAAATCGTTTAGACGATTACAGGACCAAATAAGAAGAAGAAGCATTTACTCAAAGTAGATATGTTCTCACAACAACCTCTTAATAAGAAATAAGGGTTTTCAAAAATGGGCATAGCAGCGTCCACATATTACTACATAAGTTTACCTCGGTATCCGCTTTATCGATTTCTAGCAAATACGTTTAAATTATTTAATTAAGTCTAACGGAACATATCATCGAAAATGTTTGGTAAAAAAAAAAACAATATTTTAGCCGTTTATTTAATGTTAGGCACGCCCGAACTTAGACTTCTTTACTTGCCAATTTTTAAGTTTGTTCTTTTCTAACGGGTAGGCAAGAGCATTAGATGTGTATTAATTTAGCACCGCGCAAGCTTTATCACACCAACTTAGCATTAAACTACTCAATTATATCTAAACCAATGATAGCTTGCTACAAATGTACCCAGGCTTGCATTCTCGTAATATGTAATTGTTGTACATATAATAATTTTTTTAAATGACAAAATCCAACAATCCCATAATTTTTGTATGCTGGCACCCGGGTACCTGTTTCGTCAGAGTGAGAACTTTTATTTAAAGGCAAAATTTCATTAGTTAAAAAAATTTTACGAAATTTTTAATGGTGATTTCGTTTCTTCCAAAAAATGTTGCGCTTTCCTGGTGCAAAATGTGTTTGCTGTTACACTAAACCCTGTAAAAAGGCATGTTTTTCTTCTTGTCCTTGTCTAGCTCACGCATTTCATAGTACTGTCGTTTTAAATAACCATATAATTTTCCGGGAAACCATTTCCTCTGATAAAGCTTCACATGACAGAGAATGTGCCCTTTTTGCCTTATATGAGGGCGACATTTTAAGAAACGAGCCCACAATTTTCTCTTTCCTTGCCTTTAATTTAGAATCAAGAAAGGAAATGAGAAAGGGGCAATCAAAAGACAAACTTTTTTGATAGAAACGAAATCACCATTGATAACATATGATTTCAAAGGAAATGGTTCAAATATTGTGGATCCGGGAGATAATTAACTAAGCGGTACTTTCCATTAGCTGCACATATGGCGCAGGTAACGGAAAATATAAACCATATTTTTCTTTGTGGGACAGGTATACGTATAAATGCAATACGAACGTGGCATGGAATCAGATGTAAATAGCGAGCTATCCAGTAAAGGTTAAGTGAGACTGAGTATTTGTTAAGCAGTAAAATAATTGACGAGCATTTAAGCAAATTTCCAGTTTTACTTATCAGTCAAAGAATTTAAGGATAATTAAGAAAGTAGTCAAGTTTTGTGAATTGAAAAAGCGAAGTATATCCAAGTTTGGAATCAAAAGCAAAATAAGAATAATGGTTACCGGGAGATACGGAAGCACCAGCCATCGATTCGGCGGAATGAATATGAGCATATTTTTTGCTGCAATTGAGTCGCAGATGGCACTGTTTCCATCTCAGCTGCAAGCACAGGAATCACGTACATATATCATCGCGAATAGACGCACTGGAAACACGTCTATCATGGCGAATAGATGTACAGGAATCGCGTATACTGCAGTTGCCATCACAGCTGTCGTCGCAAGTATTATCACAATCGACATCGAAGCAGGGAGTACTTATGCCGCAGTTTTCATCTTCACTGGATGCAAAGATTACGCAGCATCAGAACAATTTTAACAGATTTGGCGTGAAACTCAAAGAAAGAGACGATAACATCGAAGTAAAGGATAAGAAGAAAAATTATACAATGAAAGAGCAACAGCATAAACTCGAAACCGAGGAAGACAAGTTGAAAGGTTGTGGTCCTGAGTTGCAGTTGGATCATCCAGTTACTTCTACGAGTTCTACCATGAATGTTGAAAAAGAAAATGCTCCTTGTTCATCTGAGCGCAGGGACATGAGCATATTATTGGCTGCAATGGAATCTCAGATGACACAGATTTCCTCCCAGCTGCAAGCGCAGGAATCACGTATAATGATGTTGACATCGCAGGTCTCGCAGGTATCATCGCAGCTGGATGCAAAGATTACAATGCTTCTGGATAATTTAGGCAAACCTAGCGCGCAACCGAATGAAATAGACGATATAGTCGAAGAAAAACATAAGGAGAAGATCGAAGAGAGACAGAAAATGAAAAGGCGAAAAATGATGAGGAGAAAATCAAAGAAAGACAGGATAAAATCGAGACAGAGATATATGAGTTGAAAGATTTTCTCCATAAACTACAGTTGACTTGGCCAAATATTTCAACGAGCTTTCCATGGTTTAACGGCACGATTCCTTTCCAGGTATTTAAGCTACAATTTGAAAAAGCTGCAACAGCAACTAACTGGAACGTGGAAGACAAATTCACTATGTTAATTTTAAATTTGAAAGGATCTGCGGCGAAGTTTTTGGCGACCATTCCTATTTTGGAAAGAAATAGCTATCACGCGATATGAGTGCTTTGGAAAGGTGTTATACATACGAGAACCGAAAACTTAAGTACTATTCGGAATTGTATAGCCGCCGCCAAAAAGAAAATCAAACTATTACTGATTGCGCCGAAGCGATTAGTATACTAGCTGATTTGGCTTATGAAGATACATCTTGTGGGTCTATCGATATCGAGGAAAAAAAGTCCAACGCTTCATTGAAGGATTACGAAACCCTTTTGCAAAGAATATGGCAATGTCTCAGAAACCAAAAACTCTTCAATTGGCAGTTTTCGCAGGCAGGATGAAAAGTTTTCCGGTACATTGGCTAAATGAGTCGTGTGATCTCTTGAATATCGTTCAAATGAAGCCACTGATATACCAACCTGGCCCTATTTAGACGAATGAGGTCAATTCGCCACTTTTACAATTCGTTTTAATAGTCTGAGTCTTACTAAGTCAGACAAAGTTAAGTTTGTATGGGAGGTGCCACGCCCCCTTTTCCAATACCAGCCACTTTTCTCTGAAAGTAAGGTATTGATAACATGTGTGGCTGTTTCATATTTAGGGCGTTAGCATAGGCGGCTCCAGAGATAATCGATATGAGAAGTTAACTTTGTATGGGAGGTGCCACGCCGCCTTTTCCAATATCTGCCACTTTTCGCCATAAGTACGCTACTGATAACATTTGTAGCGGTTCGGGACATAAGCAATATGAGAAGTTCAGTTTATTTATATAGGAGGTTTTTTTTTTTTTGTTGATATATTATACTAAGCATAAGTGTGTTTTCTGTTGTAGGGCGAAGTTTTCAAGCACATTGGCTGAATTAGTCGCGTGATCTCATGAATATCGTTTAAATTAAGCCACTGATATACCTACTGTGTTCTTTCGTAGAAGGATGTGGTCGAACGTTTCCTTTCTAATTCGCCACTTTTATGATTCCTCGTAATATCCAGGCATCCAAGGACCTACACATATTAATTTCATTCTATATACCTGGTCTACGTGAATAAGTAAGTCAGAAGATATTGTAATATCGCAGTATATATATGTGAGGTAGGCGTGGTTATTGCTCGATTTTTCCCATATTCAATATGGATGGTCCTTGGCTCAAAAGAAATACATGTATCAAGTTTCGTTAAGATATTTGGAGTTATCGTGAGCACAGACGGACGAACGGACAGTCAGTCGAAAATATTGATTTTGAAGAATTCTATACCATCTCTACGAAAAATAGTTTTTTCCCATATAAAATACATGAAAAACTATGAGCGCGTTGAGCGACCTCTAAATATTTTTTGATGTCAAAAAAAGAGGGTTATATTTTTTTTGGAATAAAGCAATACTAGGGGGAGTGAGAGCAATAAAATTACCACTTTACTTATTTTGGACCGCCCTAGTATACGTATATTTACATACATATGAACCAGACAATTTTATTTCGGTCGCGAGCAACATATTGTCTTTTTTATGGATGTTTCTTCTCATTGGCGACTAAAAAGTTTTTTTGAAGTGAAACTTCTTTAGCGGCGGTTGGTTGGTTGGGAGTAAATTGGCTAATTCGGCGGAAATTGCACACGGTAATGGTGCAACGGAAATGATGCAACAGTAAAAACAAAGATGAGGATGAGGATACCGATAAAAGTAAAGATGAAGATAGGGGAAGAATGATTAAAATAAAGGTAATTAAAAAGGAAAGGATATAGAGAGAGACACAGAGACTCAATATGGGAACTATTTTGGGATTTTAGAGATTTTCGGGATTCTCGAGACATCGATAAAATAATCGATATTTTTATCGGTTTTGTTATCGATATTTTTATCGATTTTGATATCGAAATTTTTGTAGGTATTGTTATGAATTTTGCGATCGATTTTTTCGGGACTTATCGATATAAACATCGATATTTTTATCGATTTTGGTATCAATATTTCTATCGATTTGTTATCGATTTTATAATCGATATTTTTAACTATTTTGTCAGTGATATTTTTTTGTCGATTTTGTTATCGATATTTATCGATTTTGTTACCGATATATGTCGATTTTGTTATCAATATTTATCGAGTTTGTTGTCGATATTTATCAATTTCGTTATAGATATTTATTGATTTTGTTATCGATATTTATCGATTTTGTTATCGATTTTGTTATCGATATTTATCGATTTTGCTATCGATATTTTTATCGATATTTTTTTATCGATTGTGCTATCGTTTTTGTTATGAATTTTACTATCGATTTTGTTATCGATTTTGCTATCGTTATTTTTATCGAATTTTGTATCGATATTTTTACCGGTTTTGTTGTCGATATTTTGATTGATGTTACTATCGATTTATTTATCGATAGAGTATAAAGATAAAAATGAATAAAATAAATTTGATTAAAGCAAAAAGGGGAGATGTAGGGATACATATACATATAGATAGAAAAAAAAAACCAAAAAAATAACCCTAATAGGCCTTTCGCACGAGGCGATTTTTCAGGGAACAAAAGTTGAATGCGGAGTTGAATGAGAAGTTGAAAGTGAAAAAGTTGCCATCCCTATTCAGACGAGGCGATTTTCGATTCAACTCGAATTGTTGTTTACATTATTTAAAATGAGTTTAAATCGCCAAATTTTATCAATTGGCGTAAATTTGGTAAGCCAAGCGTTGGTATAAGTGCTTTTAGCGAAGCTGAAAGATAAAATAAGAGTAAAAAAGTAAAAAAGAAAAAAAACATGTATACACAACAGTGTTGGCATTTTTTGGTACAATTGTACTTGTTTCATACAATTTCTTTTACAATATACTTTCCTACTACGCAGTACTTTTTAATACAATTTTGTAATGAATACTAAAAATATACTGCTCTGAAAATTCACAGCAAGAAATTTTTTGTATTCTCTTTTGTTCGCCAGTTCGTATTTACCTTTGTAAGTTTTGAAAAATGGCTTGAACGAACCAGTATAATACAGCCTAGGCAAATTTTTAAAGAAACTTTTCGATACTAAGTTTTATTAAAACAAAATGTCGAAGTCAACTTCATATAGAAAGAAAGTCTTCGTTAGTTATAAGAAGAGATTTTCTTAAATATAATACCTTTACGGCACTCACATATTGACAAGATTTACTATTTATTTTATTATTCTTTAATTTTAACTATCTGTTTATAAAATATTATGTATTCTTTAAGAAAAACTGTATAAACCCAAGATTAAATCTATGCGAAACATCCAAAAACCAACATACTTTCGTAAAAATTTCAAGCTTTATCAATATTCTTTAGTTTTTAGCCCATTCAATTTTAGTAACGGGTGATTTTTTTGAGGTTAGGATTTTCATGCATTAGTATTTGACAGATCACGTGGGATTTCAGACATGGTGTCAAAGAGAAAGATGCTCAGTATGCTTTGAAATTTCATCATGAATAGACTTACTAACGAGCAACGCTTGCAAATCATTGAATTTTATTACCAAAATCAGTGTTCGGTTCGAAATGTGTTTCGCGCTTTACGTCCGATTTATGGTCTACATAATCGACCAAGTGAGCAAACAATTAATGCGATTGTGACCAAGTTTCGCACTCAGTTTACTTTATTGGACATTAAACCAACCACACGAATGCGTACAGTGCGTACAGAAGAGAATATTGCGTCTGTTTCTGAGAGTGTTGCTGAAGACCGTGAAATGTCGATTCGTCGCCGTTCGCAGCAATTGGGTTTGTGTTATTCGACCACATGGAAGATTTTACGCAAAGATCTTGGTGTAAAACCGTATAAAATACAGCTCGTGCAAGAACTGAAGCCGAACGATCTGCCACAACGTCGAATTTTCAGTGAATGGGCCCTAGAAAAGTTGGCAGAAAATCCGCTTTTTTATCGACAAATTTTGTTCAGCGATGAGGCTCATTTCTGGTTGAATGGCTTCGTAAATAAGCAAAATTGCCGCATTTGGAGTGAAGAGCAACCAGAAGCCGTTCAAGAACTGCCCATGCATCCCGAAAAATGCACTGTTTGGTGTGGTTTGTACGCTGGTGGAATCATTGGACCGTATTTTTTCAAAGATGCTGTTGGACGCAACGTTACGGTGAATGGCGATCGCTATCGTTCGATGCTAACAAACTTTTTGTTGCCAAAAATGGAAGAACTGAACTTGGTTGACATGTGGTTTCAACAAGATGGCGCTACATGCCACACAGCTCGCGATTCTATGGCCATTTTGAGGGAAAACTTCGGAGAACAATTCATCTCAAGAAATGGACCGGTAAGTTGGCCACCAAGATCATGCGATTTGACGCCTTTAGACTATTTTTTGTGGGGCTACGTCAAGTCTAAAGTCTACAGAAATAAGCCAGCAACTATTCCAGCTTTGGAAGACAACATTTCCGAAGAAATTCGGGCTATTCCGGCCGAAATGCTCGAAAAAGTTGCCCAAAATTGGACTTTCCGAATGGACCACCTAAGACGCAGCCGCGGTCAACATTTAAATGAAATTATCTTCAAAAAGTAAATGTCATGGACAAATCTAACGTTTCAAATAAAGAACCGATGAGATTTTGCAAATTTTATGCGTTTTTTTTAAAAAAAAAGTTATCAAGCTCTTAAAAAAGCACCCGTTATAATAAAGTGCAAGTTTAAAGTAGCTGGGACTTACCGTTGAACTTGGCATTTTTTTTGTCGACGATGTCAGTCATTTTCTTCCATACAAAGTGTGTTCGACGATTTTTTTATATGGAGAAAATTAGCAACACCTTCATGAAAGAAATCTTAAAAAACTTACTTATATTAAAATTTAATTGCTAAAAAACCGCACACTCAAAATAAATCTAGGAAATCGAATTAAAAAGCTCGAAATTTTTACGAAAGTGTGTTAGTTTTTTTTTAATGTTGCACAAAGTTTGAACCTTGGATTTGTACGGCTTTTCTTAAAATATAAACCGTATTTTTACAAAAAATAATTAAAATTTAATAATATTAAGATAAATGGTCAAATCTTGTCGTAAAGTTTTGATAAGCACTTGAAATGCTATAAAAATGTCAAATTTTAGTACTGAATCCAAAGAAAATGTCTCTTTTATCCATTAATATCAACTTAAATATGCTTTTTGTTAAGATCTATACCTGAAAATGTGTGCATACATATTTGCGTTAAATGCAGTACATGTGCACGTGGTATCAATTTGTAAAAGTGTAAAATACGTAAACGTATGTACATAAACAATAAAACTTTCTCATGAATACCATAAAATCATTGGTCTTGAAGGGAATGTACTAAGAAAATATATGAGCGAATTAAAAAGTGTATACAATTTATAGCCGAAAAGTACATTTTTTGTATAGATTTCGTACTGAAGGAACGATTTCATTTCCCAACACTGATACAGAATGTAAAGAAACACAGGGTTGCAAGGAAAAAAAGTTGAACGAGCTCAAAGTTGGCTGGCGACCAACTTTGTTGAAAGCGATTAGTTGAAAGGCCGTTCGGACGAGGCGATTTTTGCTTTCAACTAAAAGTTGCCTGAAAAATCGCCTCGTGCGAAAGCCCTATAAGCAAAAGCAGATGTCTGTATGGACATTTGTATATTGGTTATGAGACAAACTAAATATGTACATACATTTTATTTTTTATTGAAGTACTAGTGTGGCTGGTGAGATTGAGTCAGTAAGTGGGTGCTTGTTTTTTGCTAACTTTCTACTTGCAGAGCAATAGCGCTGTGCTTTTTAGCAGCTATTCTTTAGTTGTTGAGGTTTAAATTGTGTGCTAAATCCTCATTGGTCATATTTCAGAGACCGCAAAAGTTAAAACTTTCATTAAAAAGATCGCTCTTTAATAGTTACTTTTTTACTTTTATTTAATTACTCCTCAAATAAATAACAGTTATTTTTGATTTTTATTTTATAAATCCAAAATAACAAATGTTTTTGATTATTATCTAAATAATCTGATTTGATTTTTAAATTATGTGTCTTAGATAACTTTTAGATAACAGTTGTCGCAGACTTTTATTATTAAAAGTCATATTTATAAAAAACTCATTTGCATAAGTCGTAGTAAACTTTTGTGTTCTCCAATACCTTATTAACTTGGTTGATTTATACAAGACTTGACATGAAGTCGGTGACTGATTTATATTGATGACTTTTAAAAGTAAAAGTCATTGACTGATTTTTATAAACAAAAGTCTTGGATAACTGTTATCTAAGACATATAATATAAAAATCAAAAATAACTGTTAATTGCAGATTATTTAGATACAAGTCAAAAATGATTGTTATTTTGGATTTATGAAATACAAATCAAAAATAATTGTTATTTTTTTAATTTTGCATAAAAATTCCAAATAAAAATTTATTTTCAAATTAGATTCTCGATGGAAAAAGTAATCGATTCTTATTTACCTATCACTTAGTTGTAGAACATTTCCGTCATTGTACATTTTTCAATGACAGTTTTCATCAATAACTATTATGTTCGTCCCTGACATATTTTTTTATTTACTTTGAAGACCGCATATTGATTTGCGACCCGACAAAAGTATGCTTCATAATTTCGGTTTTCATTTCCAAATCTTTTGCTTAATTTTGCTTTTATATTCTAGAATTTACGTTTTTTTTTTTTTTTTAATTTGCTGCTACATTGAGAAACAAAAAATATTTTTGCCTTGATCTCCAGCCTTTAGGATTCTCTTCATCTGCCCATCAAGGTTCTTGTATGAAACAAAGCCTGCCTTAAGGCAGCTCAAGCTCTCTTTACTTATTCCTGCATTAGAAGTTAATATCGCATATTGATTCCTTATAACTTAGTCACATTTGTAGCAACAAAGTTTCATAGTCAGTTATCTGTGTCACCTGTGCTTCAATCGCTTTCAAATAAAAACAAATTTCACCAACTGCTTCTCGAATTTCATTCCCTCAGGCGTTAATGTTATTCCCTTAAATGAAAGTTTTGACCTAGCTACTATATGCTTGCCCCACTCTTCCTCTCACTGTACTTCACCATAAACCATTTTCCAATTCCTTTTAATATTGCTTGTAGGGAAACATGTTTTCACTGCACTCCTTTCCGTTCCGCTACGTATTTGTTCTCCGATCCACAGGGATTTTTGCGCTTATTACGCGTTGTCCAGGTGAAGATTGTCGCATGCATACAACGTGCCTGCTACTCGCTTGACACTCCTCTCGCCCATGCGATACTTTCATTCATGCTGCTTGCTGCTTGTTGTTGCCACTTTCATTCACGACACATGCTGCCGCATACAAATTTTACTTGATACTCGTAGCAAGCGTAAGTGGGGAACATAAAATCTGCACACTTTACGCTACTTATATTCATATGTATGTATGTACAGGCACACACAGGTGTGCCTGCTCCTGTCTACCCCCCGGGTTGGCATATTTAGTTGACCCCGTGTTTCATTCACTAAAGTGGCTGTGAAAATAATTAAGCCAAATTTCACTTTCACTTTTCAACTTCATTGGGACAGCGACATAAGCAAGTGAAAGCAAGTCTACATTTACAGACATATGTATATACATACAGTGTTGCCGTCGAGAATTTTCAGAAAGTCGAAAAAAGGGGCACCATATTATTCTTGCTTTTCTATCTTCATGCATTATAAAGTCATTTCGCTGCTAGAATATTCCGTTGTCGAATTAAAACAGAAATTAGCGGGACAAGCTTTGCACAAAATACGATTGCAATCATACACAGATATCCTGTTGCTGCAAGGAGAAGAGTTGCATTTGCTTTTAAAGTTTCAAGTGATGCATTTTTCGTACTTACAGGAGGAAATATTATTTTTTAAAGCATTGTTCTGTTTACATTTCGATAAAAAAAAAATCTCTGAAAAGGGGCAAAAGTCGCACATATTTTGGAAAATGGTAAAAAAATCTAAATTTTCAAAAAGCCGGGTCAAAGGGTATTGGCGCCTAAAAGGGGTCAAATTGCCCCTTTAGTCGCACAACGGCAACACTGGTATAATATATACTTACGAGTATATATTTGTGCAAATATGTACATATGTACATTCCTGCATTCACTGAGATGTCTAAGCACCTACTCCTGTCGCTGCTTGTATTACCACTGTCACTTTATTCCTTTTATTCCTCATTTCTACCAACTTTCTTGCATTTGTACCTACTCTTTGTGCTGTTTATCTATCTTTAAGCTTTTTAGTGGGTCACGTCAACGCAATTAAACTTGTAGTTGTTGTAGGTGCTCGTTTAAATTCTGTTTTATTCGCTGTTAAGCCTATTTTTAGGCACGCAAACAATTTTCTTTCAGATTTTCAATTGTCGGGTGGATTAGGTAGTTGGGAACTCCTTAAGTAAGTCAGTAAGATAACACATACTAATGTATATTAACACGTTTATTCTAAAGCGCAAGTTTTAAGCGGCTGCGTTGATTTTTGAGAATTTTTTTTTGTGACGGAAATTTGCACTTTTTTCGATATAAGCATGAATTTATTATGGAGGAAAATGCGCAAGACAGTTTTCACTAAAATTGTACAGGCTGTAAAACTGCGTACTCAAAAAAATTAAAAAAATCAAATTAAAAAATTGATATTTTAATGAAAATTTGTTAAATTTTTCTCAGCTCTGTGTAAAGCTTGAAAGTTAATTTATATGGTTTTGGTTAAAAAAATAACAAATAATTTTTAACTCTAAAAACCTTGCAAATATTTAACAACAATCGCCGTGTGCTCGTTTCTGATGCCCACTGTACTTTTTGCCACCCCGGCTATGACAATAGCCATTTCGGCGAGTTTTGCACAGCGTTAGAATAGGAATGTGTTCGATTTAAAATGCAAAAATATTAACTTAATACAGTATCGTCAATTTTCTTAAAATTATTTTAGCATAGAATTTCCATTTGACTTACCACATCGATTATTTGCATTAAAGTTAAACCAAAACTTAATTGTAATGGATCCGACTCGTTTAAAACCGGACGTTCTAGGGTATTATAAGGATCTAAAAGATCGTGTAGCAGTCTCTTTTCATGATATCCTGCCAGACCAACTGCAAAGAAAAAAGGCAAAAATTAAATAATATAATCATAATATAGAATATACTTATAAATATTTTTATGAAAAATGTATTATAGAGCATCACGTTGACTCAAGTCAATACAAGTCAGGTCACGCCACTGACTCGGAGCGTTTATAAGGCACATTCTCTGCCCTTTGAAGCTTTGTCAGGTGCGGTCGTTGCCCTGAAAACCATATGGTTGCTTAAAATGAATATGTTATCCAATAAGGGAGGTAGACAAGGGCAAGAAGTCAAAAACATGCCCTTTTGCAGGGTTGAGTGTAACATCAAACATATTTTGCACCGTGGAAGGCCGACGTGGGAGAAACGAAATCACCATGAAATTGATAAAACCAACCCATTTCGAAAAAATACTACTGTGGGAGCCACGACTAAAAGAGGTAACACAGCCAAAATACTTGAAATACTTGAGGCATAATTTTGGATAGAAAGCTGACCTGGCTGCGTCTGAATAAAGAATCTAGCGGGATAAAACTGTTCGAACAGGTTCGCGTTGATGGATGTACACCACTTCGTATTCACTAGTTTATGGGACCACTGATTACAAATGTTCCATCAAGTTTCAAAAATCCAATATGGCTGATCCAATATGGCGGACAAATTTTTCAAAATTGATTGACTTTGCTCGAAACTGGTTAGTCTGGTATTTTACATTAAAGCCAACAATTTCAAGTCGGAGCTCAACGAAACTATTTAGTTTTTTAACCAACTTCACAAAAAGGTGAAAGGTTATCAATTTGTCGGAAGATTTTTTTTATGTATGTTACCGCATAACTTTGGACCACGTCAACCGATTTCTATAATTCTTTTTTTCTATGGAAAGGTGTTTCCACACTAGGTGGACACAGGTTACTAAATTTAAGAATTTATGAAATAATTTTTCTATTGCCGGCAATCATTTCCCTTCATACAAAAATTTTACAATAGACACACCGTTACACTTTTAATAGCTAATCGAAATCGCACCAAAAAAAACCGTTTCTCAGCTACAGCTAACTGACTTGCATCGCCCAGCCAACTTTTACATTAATATTTTTTTATTAGTGAAAGAGATCAAAGAACAAAATATGAGTCACAGTTATCTATTGTATTGAGAAGTAAGCCATGCCACTTACCGTTACCGTTCTCTAGAAACATTAAGTACTTAAATTTCTGTACGCTGTAGTGCTATAAGGCTAAATAACTTACTAAAATGGAAACAAACTAGATTCGGTCAGACAAATAGTCTAACTAAGACAAGTTCCCACAGTACATTACACTGCCTATTAATCTTGAAAACGAACTACCCTTAAGTATTCCTTTTAAAACCCATTGGAAAGATCACTGGGTTTTGGGTTTACTTGACAATTCTACAGCCGTTGTGCAAGGATGGCTCAAAACTGAATCTTAAAAAAGAAGCTCTGAGACACCTACATATGTAGTCGATAGTGGCGATAGAAATGCAGGCAAGTCCTTAACAAGTAGCCAACTAAATTTGCCACCCACGCGGTGCAGGTATCAGATGATGCAGATACACAAGGTAATTGCATTGCAGACGAACTTTTGAGGAAGGTAGCCTACTTTGTCTGACGTCAACTCCTCTCTCTATGCGGGCATGCCGAAATCTAGCTGCAAGTCACGCCTTAAATAGGGCTTCTACGAGAACGGAAACAAAGAAGTTCGGTAGGGACCTTATATAGGATAAAGCCGATAAGTCTGGCCCAGCTTCGCCACTAAAAAAAATGCCGATTCCCTAACTCATCTAGAATGCCGTCTAAATTTAAACCCATGGTTTCTTTGGCAAATTTGCTTAGAATTACACGTAGAATATATTTCTGTGCTATACGCGTATAGTCGAACAAATCTCCCATACAAATTGAGCCGCCCTAATGTATATGCATACATATGTATGTACCCCCACCATCCCTCTCAATCTCAATGTGTGCACACAATTTAAGAACAAATTTATTGCATATTTTTGCGATCAGCTCGTTTTCTTCCACATTTCTATTTTAACCGCATCTGGCTATGTCATAAATCAAAATTCAATCAGCTGATTTTGACAATGCGCAGAAAAAATCTGAAAAGGAGAAATTTAGCTGCCTTTGTGCGCTGGAAATGTGGTCATATCTACGCATACATATCTACTCAAAAGACACACGATTTCTGATTGCTACCACAACTAAAAGCAAAAGAGAAGTCAAAAGGCTAATAATACGCCCATAAGTATGCTTGTGTCTGGCAGATGAAATGCCACTACAGCTAACGACTAGCACTTAGCGACGAAGGCTGCAGAAGAATGATGGGGCGTAGAAAATAGTGCGTTGACATATGTATGTATATACATAGGTAAATAGTTCCGAGAAAAAATAATAATAATGCACTTGACGTTTCTACGCGCGCGTGTGTGTGTGTGTGTGCGAGGACAATCGCCTAAGCAGGAAATAATGAGTCTCTAATTTACGATATTGCCAACTCATATAAACAGTAAGAGTGCGAGTTAATAATTTATATTTATTTATGTTTATATAAAAAAAAAAAAAATAAGTGGCTGTATAGGGGGATAAGACCACCAAAGCAAAATAAATACTTAGACCGCATATTAGTGCCATAAATACGTAGCAAAGCAGGATAAGCCGCTAAGGCTGTTAAGCATGAAAAACACGTTTCCAACAGCGGCTAAAGGAACGCGTGTGCAAGTGCGCGTTAACGTATGAAGCTACCCACGAAGATGTTGTTCGCATATCGCAAAAGCTTTCCCTCCTTTCGTGAATATATACTCTAAACTACTTTTGCCGCTCGCATATGTGTGTGTGTACATGTGACATAAATAATAGTTTTTCTGGCCACTTAAAGGCCTTCAATTTATACACACAAGTATCCAATATTTCCGCTCGTAACTATATCCTTTCTATGTATTGGTTGCTTCTCATAAATTGTCAAATGTGCGCATAAATTTCCAAACTTGAACGCTGCAAAGTGTAGTGGAAAAATATTTTGAGAGGGAAATAAATTTTATTTGAAAGCATGTATGTATGTATGTACGTTCCAAACGATATGACTAATACTTGAGCTTAAAGCTTGTTTTTTTTTTCGATGCAAAAATAATGGTAGCCAGCTACTGAAAGTGTAAGGTACATGAGTTTTTAAGGCCAAAGAAGATTTCGATGCAATTGTGAATGAAAAGAAGAAAGGAACAGGGAAAATTTAAGCGCCAGAGCAACTATTACTTAAGCACTGGAAATGCTTTGAGGGAAATGCTAAAGTTGAAGACGTGTAAAAATGTAAAGGGCATGCCTCAATGCAGTGAAAGATATTCTTGATGGAAAATTCCAAGTAGTTCACTGAAATGTACATAGACAATGAAACAAACTCCTCGAATTACTGTTGTGATAACTGCTACGTCTAAAAGAAATTTAACGTGCAATTTCAGTTTGGAAGATACGGCAGTGAACAGATATTTAATCGTATTCTGAGGCATGGGGAGTTATTTGGAATAAGTAACTCTGCCAACCGAGCCCTTTATTTAAAAGCGGTTTGTGAAAAAATTAGGAATTTTCAAAATTATTCAAAAGATTCGGTGCATAGAATAACAATATGGGTAGCAACTAAAAGTAAATTTTATGTGGAATAAAAAAATAATAATTTTTAGGTGCATCAGGACGAATAAGTATTGAAAATGTCCTTTTACAATTTTATCCTTGAATATTCTTGGAAATTTCCAACATTTATTTTTGAAAAAAAATATATGTCAAGGACTAATACTTATGGAAAAAAAATAATATAAAAAATTACACTTCTCTTTATAAGATATATATAGTTACAATATTATGGAACCATGTATGCGCTCTAAAAGAACAAACTGACCGTATGACGTACGGTTTAAATACTTTAATTGTTATGTAAACAAGGGCGTAGCCAGCCTTTCTCTTTTGTGTATAAATAGAAATTTTTGGGTCTCAGAAAGTATAAGTTTTCTGGTATCCTTTACAATGAAACCAATTTTTTAAAAATCGGTTTGTAATTTTATTTTATTTTTATAAAAAAGTTTTTTTTTTGATTTTAAATGTTTTTTCTCAAATTTTTATATACGAAATATACAAATATGCATACCAGAAGAGAAGGAGTTTAATCGACAACGATACCAAAACGATAAAAATCAGTTTGTAATTTTTTATTTTATAATATTTGTTTTTATAAAAAAACGGGTTTTTTCCTTTTAAGTGTTTATTTTCTAAAATTTTTATAAACGAAGTATACAGATATGCATATCAGAAAAAAGAAGTTCTGATTGCGTTTACAACGATATATATTTAAAAGAAAATGGGTTAGTAATCTTCTTGTTAAAAATATTTTTTTTTATAAAAAATAGGTATTTTTTCCTCTTAAGTTTTTTTCTCAAATACAAATTTGCATATCAGAATCACGTTTACAACGATACCAATTTTTTAAAAAGCTGTTCAAAATTGTTTGAAATACATATAAGGTTTTTAATTTTTCGAAGACCCGGCCTTTGACCCCTTATGGCACCTGCAATATAAGTTTGCACAAAAAAAGTTATATACCATTTAAATAAGAGCAAAAGACGGACTATATTTTTTTACCAAAGGTCGAAGACCCATATCTCGATTTCGGAGGTTAACTTCGAAAAACGGAGAAATTACTTTTTTACCTAAAACTCAATCTCTTAAAAAAAAATGGTTTGGTCCAATACCCAGCCAAATGCTTACAGTGTAATGATTCCAGTATCTTCATTTATGTATGTATATTGTAACTATCAATATCTTATAAAGAGAAGTGTAAATTTTTTTTATCTAAAACTAATACAGTTAGAAGGAGGAAGTTCGAGGATGTGGTAGTTAACATATTAGCCCTTGACATATATTTTTTCAGAAATAAATATTCGAAATTTCCAAGGATATTCAAGGATTAAGTTTTAAAAGGATATTTTCAACACTTATTCGTCCTGGTGCACCAACAAATTTTTTTTTTCTCAATTCTACAGAATTTTTGCCTTTAATTGAAACCCATATTATTACTTTACAATGCACCAAATCTTTTAAATAATTTTTTTATTCAATCATATCCTGGCAATTTCAAAGTCCTTTAAAAAAAAATCCTGACGTCAGAGAGAAAAATGAAAAACGCAGTTATACTATATTTGGCTCCTAGTTATAGTAGTATATTGATTTTTTGTCAGTCTCAAATTTCTTGCTTGACCTAAATTTGTAGTTTCTTCATAGACAAGTGGGTTCAATCTGGTGAAATATGAGCTAACGTGGAGTTTTTAAGTTAAGAACCTGTCTGTAATTTAGCGAAGTTTCACAGCATTCCAGTGATACTATAGCTTTTGGTTATCGGAGTCAATGGTTACTGTAGGCATATTAACAGAATAGTCGATAAGCCAAAGAAAAGGGTCTTCTATTTCCGCGAGCCCTACTTAGAAAACACTGCAGCGGTCTAATAGCTTAAAACAGAGACATCCCCTCGAGCGTATTCCTCTATCTACCCTTAGATTTAGTTTGATAAATCCGTGCAGATGTTTATAGAGTTATTGTGATGGCCCAGTACCGAAACATCTTCTCAATCACTCCTAGAACAAACACGAATAGAGAACTTGTTCTCAAGATCGAGAGGCGGTGTTGGGTAGTCTGGAAAACTCGCTAGAAAACATGAGTTCTATTTTGAAACAAAAATGCTATTGATCACCAAGAGTCGGGTTCCTATAATTTTAACTGGGTCATTCTGCTTAGTGATCGAGAAGGACCTCCGGAGGCTGAAAGTTTTTGTGAACCAACATGAAACTACATACATACATAGATTATGGAATGAAAAGTTGATTTAAAAAATATTCTTACAACCGATTCTCTACTAAAAAAAAGTTAAGTTCTCGCTGGAAGCCTTCAGCTTAACACTTACACCGCAACGTTAAACAAATCGATAACAGTTGAAGTAACCCATGTGTAACAACATCGCAAAAAATATCGATAACAATTCTGATACAAAGTTTGATATTAGCGAAAAAAACTAGAGTAGCGATAAGGAAATCGATAAAGAGATCCATATGAACTTCGATAACAGTGGATATTGAATAAAACATTGATATCAAATTTGATCAAAGTATCGAAGTATCGATAGCAATTTCGAAAAAAGGAACACCCCAGCGCCTTCGTCTTGGTCTGCAGGCTGTATCGGAGATACAGACACTAAATTTAAACGTAGAATACGTGGTGTGGTTAAGAGCATGTCCAATTCAAAAACGAAAGCACACACTAAGAAAAATATCGACAGCAAATCTATAACAATATCGATAAAAAATCGATAACAAAATCGATAGCGAAATCAATAACAAAATCGATAGTGAAATTGATAACAAAATCGATAAAAATATCGACAACAAACCGATGAGAAATAGATAATAAAATCGAAAACAATATCGATAAAAATCGATATAAAATATCGAAAAAAATATCGATAACAAATCGATAAAAAATATCGATAACAAAACCGATAAAAATATCGATAACAAAATCGATAACAAATCGATAACAAAATCGATTCTCACCCCTACGATTATTCTACGTCGACAAAAAATATTCCCCCAATTTTTTTTTAATTTGAAATCGAAAAATATTTAGAGGTCGCTCAAAGCGACGAGTATTTGTTAAAATTCACCGTTTAAAATGTAGCAAGGTTGTACTTTTTGTACTTGTAGAAAATACGAGTCAGCTGAAATTTAAGCTGCAGTAAGCACAAACACAAACAAGGCCAAAAAAGCATACACGCACACATACCTACATATCAACAAGCGCAGAGTAGATAAGAAAGTGGCTGCACAAAAAGTGGCTGCATTTAAAGAGCGCACGTAGTACATAGTTAGTGCAAAGGACGGCCGCCTGCCTGCAAACGACAGCGCGAGGCTACTTCACCGACAACTGGCCGCCGCCTAACTTCCTCACTAAAAGTAACAACAAGGACGAGTACTAGAGACTAGCAAGTGAAGTGGATAAATGCTCAGTTCTGCATTTTTTGGCGTTACTTTTCTTATGCACTTGACGCACTAAGTGAATTTTCGTGCAGAAAACAACTGACTCAAGCTGTCACAAAGAGAACGAAAGAACCAGTAGGGAAAATGAAGGAAAATGCAAATGAAAATATTTAGCGTACAAGGAATGCGGTATGTAAGAAGTGGCCAAGTAAACAAGCAGAAATATGTTGCTGCTAGTTTCCGACACTGAGAGACATTTCGTAGTTCAAATGGAAAAACAAGAATTTCACCATCCAAAGCAGATATGTTTTTGCGTCGTTGAAGTTGCCACCAGCTGCAAGAACACGGGAAAAAAACGGGAAACGTAAGCACTTCACCAGCGCAAGACTAGTAAGTGCAGCTGACGCAAGCAGGGAATAGTATTTGCAAGTGGCAAAGCATGCTTGCGGGGTAATTCGACAGCGCTTTCGGCGGTGCTGGTGTTGACTGTTGGTGTGCCAGAGTGTGGGGGGCGGAGGTGGTTGGAGCGTAAAATGTGAAACTAACTTGAATGGCTCGGAAGTAAATACACTTTGTGGGTTCTTTTGACAGACGTGCTGGTGTGTAATTAAATTTTGCTGACATGCTGCACTGTGTTGATAGCGAGTATTATGCACAAACAAGAGATCGCAAACGATGCATCAAAGGTGCTAATGAAGGATGTGAAATATGGCAATCCTAGATTGAAAGAAATTTAGCCAGTATGATGTTGCGAAAATCGAAAGGTAGTCGGTGCCTTGAATGGAAATTCATATTTTGGAACAGGGTTGCTAAATTAAAGAAATTAAATTGCTTGCATGTGAATTTATAAAACTATGACTAGCCGAGCATCTAGCACCTATCAAAAAGCATTAAGGAGGCATTAAATGGTGGTACGTAGCAACCCTAGAAAGTTAGTTAGTTAGGGAGTTTATTTGGTCAAAATTATGTAATGCAGTAAAATGATTTAAGACAGACGAAAGCCAAGAACTGTAGGAGCTTTATAAGACGGAGTAGTACAGGTGGTTTTATAAGCTTGCTTTTTACGAAATATTTAAAAATTATTAAAACGAAAATTTAAAAAAAGAAAACACAATTATTTCTTCATTGGGACAAAAAAAATTAAAGAATGGTCAATCCATAAATTTGTTTTCCAGTTTTTAAAATGATTCGGGAAGGCTTAGGGCCGGTTGTTCAATGTCTGGTTATCACTACCACTACACTATCTACGATTTCGACATCATGCATGTAACATGTGATCGATAAAGCAGTAGTTGTGCTTAACCGGAGCTTCTACCTCCGATTTGTGCTAATCAGACATTGAACAACCGGCCCTTAGTCTGTATATATTTTTAAACGGGGGTTGCCAACATTCTCGTTCATAATGAAAAGGGTTGCAACCTGAAAAATAATTCTTAACCCTTACAGAAAATCAACCGTTGAAGAAAAAAATCTAAAAATTTGTGTTCCGGCTAACTTTGGGTCGTTGATTTCCAAAAATTAAATAAAAAACTTTAAAACATTGTTAGTTTTACCGTTATTAGGCGAAGTCATCTGAATTATAATTTTTTTCTTACGCTTAATATATTCAAAATACTTAAAAAATTTTTTACAAATCTAGAAATAAGGAAAATGTCAGTTTTTACAACTAAATTTCTTCAACATTTTTGTCTTACATTTTTGTCTGTTTATATTTTTCCTGCTTTTTCTAAAAAAAAAAAATACTATTCACTACATTTTCAAATTCAATTTCTTCAAAATTTTTTTTAATAAAAATTTGCGTATCTACTATTTTTCTTTTGTTTGAATAATTTCTGCTTTTGTTAAAAAATTATTTTTCTAAAGGCAGTGTCACCCGATAGGTATATATTTTATATTTGGTTATTGGTATAATATAAAAAAAATTGCGATAAAGTAAAATATTTGTGCAATCACACGATTTTTTCCATCAAATTTGGGCAAATGCCCTATCGTGTGACACTGACTTAAGAAACACATTTTCTCCTAAGCAACTATTCTTTCAGACATACTTTTGGAGGCCTTGATTTCGTACGTAATTAATCTAAGCCGTGCATCCGATGCCAGCTTCAAGTGGTATGAGAGTGTGTTGTTGCGAGGTAGCCCTTTGAATGGGGTGTGGATCGAAGTTTGATGGAGTTTTTTTTTATCAGAACCTCTCGGGAAACACACGTTTAGGCTCACTGATTTCTGGGGCGCATTTAAAGATAAAAGGGACAGACTCCGTAAATAGCGTAATACAAATTAACTGGAAAGGTTAATAAGTAATTTGCTGATCAAGTGGAAATCTGAGTTTTAGTATCGGCTATGGTTCGATAGAAACCGCCTCGCTTCTCTCTCGGTCTATACGGAACATATCAAATTTAGGCTTGTTTAGGTACCAGGGTACAGCGAAGTTGCAGGTGTAGGGCACACTCGCGGCTATCTTCCCCAAAAACGGATTGTATAGGAGTTCATTTGTGGCTTGAATATTCCCTGACAGATGGACGTGTAAAGTTAGTGGGTTTTTTTGGCCGGCTGGTGGACTGCACGCAGTCTAAGGAGTTATAATTATAAACCAACTAAGCGCTAACTAAACGTGGTGACAAGAGTCGTGACAAGTCACCGTCGAATAGAAACTCGTCTCAGACCGCTATTGACTTAGCTATTTGGAAGAGGATGAGGTGGAATTCTCTCCCAACTTTCTTTTCAGCTGTTGTGATTTCGCAAGAGTAAGGTCAAAACAATCAATGCCATTTTCTGAAGTAAGTTTTAGAGCTTATCTGGCCTTCAAAGACATTTTTTCAGAACAAAATTTGTAGTTGAAGGGCAGATACATTTTAAAGCCTACTTGAAAAAACTGCCCTTAGGATCTTATTTTATCAACCTTTATTAAAACTGCCGGAACCTCATATGGAGCACATAGAATTATTATTTTTTGCTCGCACTTGCCGTTCTAGGAAGAGTAGTTCAATGGGTGGCCCTGGCGAGTGCGCCACTTAACCTATCCTAACTTCACCTAACGTAAAGTAAGATAACATAGTGGCTTAGATAGTTTAGTGTAAGTATATATAGTTTTATGACTGGTACATATTTTTTAACAAAGGCCCCATCCATAAAAATTCTTAAGTTTAAAAAAAAGTAACAAAATTGGCATCTACTAATTAACAGTTAAAAAAGCTTCAATAATTACTTCGGTTTCGGTATGGGGCACCCAACTTAAATTTTTTAGAAAACAGTTTTAACACAGCAACATTTTTGTATAGAGTTGCCACACTTTTGAAAGAAATGGTGAATATTTTACAGACGTTACTCTTAATATTTACTCCCTTACTTTACGCGGATTTTTTCCTCTTTTCCTATCGTTTGCTGAAACATTAATATTTCACACTTTATTGCAATTTAACTGTAAAGCGAAGCAGCCCTTTGATAGAACAAAATTTGCGTGCACAACTCTGCGCGCACCTATCACCCAATCCAAAGTTTAAACCCTTATTTGTTTCTGCTCTAAATAAACTTTTACTGCGCAGTGTGGCATTGCGGTAACCGCGATTTGAATGGCTTTCGTTTTGCTTGCTGCTTGTACTTGTAGTTGGCAGCTGTGCGTGGCAGCTGCCACAATTTCTCGGTCATTGGTATTGCTCGTGAAATATTGTTTAGAGAATGTCGGCAGCAAGTTGCCAGAAAGGGTGGGGTACACAGGGAGACTTGGAGTGCATGCGGGGACAGAGGAGAGCAAAAAAATTAACATTTGTATAGAGAAAAGCGCTAAATTTCCTCTACCGGATATAAGAAATTATGTACAAAACATGGCAATAAAAATGGAAATTGTTGTCGCCTTTGTTGTAGCAGACGCGCCGCGCCAGCTGCCACGCAGCTCGCCAAAGCTAAAGCCACCGACAGCGTCAAAGGCGAAAACCAGTTGGTCGACCCCAAACCACTTGTGCTCAATTGCAATTTCTTAGCCGTTTTGTAGAGCATCTTGATGGAAATTAAAAAGCGGGCAAGTGGGGTGAAAAATCAAGTGGGAGGCCTGCACTTAAGGTTGCTGAAGCTCTTCAAGTAGTGAGGGTCCAAACGCCAAGCGCCAGTATCAGCAAGTCAGCCAAAAGCAACGAGTGGTTGAAGCGCGAGGAGGTATGTATTTATTCTCAACAAATATGTACACTCACATGCACGCAGATATTCAAGTTAAGTATGAAATATGCAGATAAAGAAGCGAGATATTTAAATTTAAAGGTTTATTTCAACTTAAAGTGGTTTAGCTGCCTCTACAATTTGTGATGGCAAGGGTTTGGCGTGCGTGCTCGTATGCTTCGCTGACTTTGTGTGTCACACGTGGGCTCTTTTTTTGTGTTTTATATTTTATTTATTTTTTAATAGGAGAGGGTTGAATTGATGCACGTTTAGCCATTCAATATACAAACGTTTAAATAGCAATAAATAGTAAGGTGACATTTGTTGGATAGGTAAAAAATAGGCACTATGCAAATGCTATTTTTGTTGAGCGAAGAAATGTGACCTAGAAAGTGATAAATTACGGTTAATAAAAACCAGAAAGTATGTTGAAGATGGCTAAAAGGCTAAGTATTAAGAATAATTATATGACAACCGTTTTGGTATGAGATTACAGTAAAATATGCATCGCCATTAATTCTGGGATACAATTGAATGCTTGGCAGTGAAAATTTGACATAATATTTTAGTAGTTCAAAATTGGGAAGTAGAATTTTGGTGGTTTAAAAGCTGGGCAAAAACTTAAAAAAAAAACAAATAAATTTTTAACATATTTTTTTTTTTGCAATTTTAAATTTGGCCATATATTTTGGACATTTAAAACTTGTACAATTTAAATTTTAATTAAATGTTATAAAACAGAAACTATATTTTATATGCCAATGTATGTCTAATTTTTAAAAGACTAAAAATTTTAAATAAAAAATTTAAAAATTAAAAAAAAATTTAAATTTTAAAAGTAAAAGTAAAAGAACATTTAATTTAAAAAAGACAAAAAAATCAAAAAATTAAATTAGATCCTAAACATTAAATGAAATAAAAAAATATATTTTCCTTTTAAAAACAACAAAATCTAAAAATCTAAAAAAAAAATGGAATTAGCATAAAATGGAATAAAATAAGTCTCTAAAGCTTAAATTAAATTAAAAAAAAAAATATTTATCTTTTTAAACAATGAAATTTGAAACATAAAAAGAAACTAAGGAAAAGAAAAAAATTGATTTAAAAATGAAGAAAATTAAATACATAAGTTTCTAAAAATCAAGTTAAATTAAAAAAAAGTATTGTTCTTTTTAAAACAATATATGTCTGTACATTAAAAAAAATGCAATTAAAAAAGAAAAAATGCTTAAGGTAAGTTTCTACAAACTTAAATAATCAAAAAAAGTGTTTTTAAAACATTTAAATCTAAAGATTATTTTCAAGAATTAAATTTAAAACAAGTAAGAGTAGCGCTGTCTTCGGCTATACCGAAGGCTTCATACCTTTCATGAACATCTGAAAATTTTACTTGAACAGATTATTGCATTTGAAAAAATTTATATATTCACAGCGTTTGGGGGGGGGGGGGGGGTAGGAGGGAGTTGGAGAGGGTGAAATAACATAAACGGCAATAACGCAAATTTGTGTTATTTCCCAATTGAATTTGAAATAACACAAATTTGCTTTATTTCATTTCTCTTTGAGCAATAAGACCAACTTTTAGACGTAACATTTTGAGTAATAAAGCAAAATAGTGCACATATGTAGGTAGTCACCCAGTTACATTTAAAACAATTTAAATGGACGGATTTGTAAGTATACAATTTTGAAAGTGCCCAGCGTTTTGAAGTGCCCAGCGTTCGACGTCACGCTCGCGTCGCCCGCCCCCCTCCCCTCCTTTCGCAATTATGCACTGCTGGCATTATAACCGTTTAGAAAAAAGAATAATAATAAAATGATACTAGTTCACTTCTGAAACTGCCTTTTAGTGTCCAAGTAATGGGAATTATTGCGTATGGTGTTATTGCATGCACCCCACCCATGGTGGAATTATACCAGGTGAAGTAAAATTAGAGTGAGAAGAAATATGCCTATAAAATGTGACTATAAGACAGCGGAATGTCAAAATAAGTGAGAAAGCTGTTTTATTACTTCACCTGTTTATTGCGCCATTCATCCGAGTACCGAGTGTTCGTTCAAATTTAGAAGTCTGAGACCTTAGAACCTTTGTTGGAAATAAAGCAAAACTTGGATTTTGGTATTATTTCCCATTTAAAAGTGAAATAAAGCAAATTTTGCTTTATTGCCGTTTGTGTTATCACAAATAAAATCGATTAAATAAAAATGAAAATTGTTACCAGTACCTTCACTATTGGTGGGGCAGTATTAGTCGGCCGATTTACAATAGATCTTTAAATAAAATTAGAATTTAGGCAATCTAGTTAGATGTAGTTATATTTTAGTTCATTAAAGAAATAATATTTTTTGTAAAATGTCATTAACAATTTCTGCTAATAGGTGCGACAACTTTGACAATTTTAAGCTGATTATATGACGGTCGTTCGTTAGTGGTGGTTGGTTTCGTAGCAGTTTCAGTTGAGCAAAGCATCAGAATAACACAACAGTGGCTGAAAAGTTAAAATTACGAGGAAGACCTGAAATTGGGACACGGCGGCGCAATGCAAAAGTCAATGACAGCAGAGGAAGTGTGTGTGTGTGCGTGAGTGTACGAGTGAGTCAGTACGTATACCCTGCAGGGAAACCGTGGACTAGTGAATCAAATTTCTAGTTCCGTACTAGGGCTTTATCGCCAAAAAGGAACTAGTCTGATACGAACTAGATCCGAACCAGTCCAAAATCGGCGAAAAGTGGTACTTTAAAAGAACTAATTTTTTAAAGTTTTTTTCACCAGAAATCTATATCTTAAGTGACGAATTTAGAACTAGTTCGGAACTATCGAAAAAGCGATGCAACGGGGGGCTTGTTTACTTTACATAGATATGTGTTTGGCGGCTTTTTCGTTCAAATACACTTCTATTCTGGACTTCGTAGATGCTTTTTCATAGCTTGGTAATACAAAATCAAAATTTGTGTTAATATTTCGACATCTTGGGACCGTCTGGAATCTAAGAAATAACAGCGAGCACCTCTGCAAACTCAGCTACAGCTAAAGGTATGTAAACGTACATTTCTTACAATCATTCAAACAAATTTAATTTCAAATTGAAAACACATTTCTTTAAAAATAACTTAAAATCGCACACACGGAAGAACCAAAAATACTTTTTTCTTTCGTCCGTCGATTTCAGAACTGGTTTAGAATTTAGGACTAGTTTGGAACTATCGAGAAAGGGATGCAGCGGGCGGCAATTGACACTTCCTAGGACATCGCCATGTTAAATGCGCCAGTTGCTTGCATGCAAAAGAGATTTATCGCGAACCAGTACTGGGTCTAAATGTACTAGAAGCGCACCAGTTCAGAACTAGAGATTTTCCCCACAGGGTATGGTTGTGAAAGTATCGAAAAGTGAGGCGCGAGTGTGCCAATGGCAAAATTAATTTTCCTACCAACTTATACTCACTCACTGCATTTATGAAGTCATAGCAACCGTGCAAGTTTGCCCGTAATGCGCGCATATTTAACTGTCACATCGTGCATATGATGGGCGTGCGTGTATGCATGAGTGTAGATATACATACATACATATGTACGAATGTATGACCGAACTACCATCTACCATTATTATGTGAACGCTCCTGCGTACATATATGTAACTACCAAAAAAACTTTTAATTTTGAACAATTCAGCGCAAAAAGTTCTGTGTGCAGGAAATAATAAAAGCTCGTTATTGAATATGATAATATTATTATTTTTTTTTTCTGCCAACAATGAAATTTGCTGCAAGTGAAATCCAATGGGTGCTTAAAGTTAAGGGGTTGTAAAATTGTTGCTTGTCGGTTTTTGTTAAAAGATAAAAGCAAATATTTGCACAAAGTAGTGCGACTTGTTACGCTTTCAGATAATTTGAATTTTTTTGATTACTTATACAGAAAACTGAAGAAAGTTGGTCAAATTTATTGCGGAAAGTGTGCAAAGAGTTAAGTAAAAGCCGGAAAATTTAGATTATACAAAGTTTTGTGTTAACTACGTACAAAATTGGTTTTAACAAAAAGTAACATTTTAATGTGGATGAAATTTTCAAATTAGGCTAATTATTATTATTATTTTTCTCCGCATGACTGAAAAGTATGTAAGTTAATAATTTTCAAATGGGCTAATCGAACGAATTTGGACAAGATGATTGCTTTGGTGCATTTGCATACTACATACATATGCATGTGTATGTTAACGGAATTTATTATCCACCATTTAATCAATATAGTTATCGATGTTGTTTTCGATATGTTTATCGAAATTTGTATTTGGTATCACACATACTTCTGAGCCGCTTTACAAAGTAAGTTACGTGTAATGCAGAGCATTCGCTCGGAGTAGTTCGGTGCCTGGAAATAACTTCGGGAGCACGTTACTTTGCAACTGACAACGTAATGTGTCGTCGGAGGTGTTCATTTTGCGCTTTACTAGCAGATGACATTGGCCATGATGACAATTTTGGTACTAAAAACTGAAAGAAAACATGGCTTTAGGGTGCTTACCTATTTTCCCAGTGGGAGTAAGCACAGCATTGGCGTGCAGTTCGAGAGATCCGAATTTAATTTAATTAAAATTAATTTAATTTTTAGCTGTTATTCTTTTAAAAAGAAGAACATTATTGAATTACATTGCATTTTTAGGTGCTTATTTAATTTTGTTCTTTTTTGAATTTTGTTCTTTTTTAGTTAAATTTTCTTTAAATTATTAGTCTCTATTGATTATAAAAGAAAGATATATTTTAATTTAATTTAATTTTTAGAAACTTTCATTTGTTCTTTCTTTTATATTTAACAATTTTATTGAGCAAAATGTAAATTGTTGCTTTTTTTCGCAAACATTTTCATTGGAAACGGCCTCAAGCTCAATAAAATTGTTGAATGTAATTGTTATAAGGCCATAAATAGCAAAAACATTTTTTTTCTTTTTTTAAATTTAACTTATTTTTCTTTTGTTAATTTCGTTTTCTTTTACGATTTTATTATTTAAAAAAGAAAAATATATTTTTCTATTTTAGGGATCTTATTTTAATTTCTGTCTTTTTCAATTGTTTTTTTTTTTACTTTTTAAGTCATGTTTTAAAATTAAAATTCATTTTTTAAGTACTTTTTACTTATTTTGTATTTAATTTTTTTCCTTTTATAACTTATGGCGTTAAGTGCTTCTTCGTCAAGTGCCAAGGTCTTTACCTTACACGTGAAACTCGGAAGTTGAAAAGTTTTAGCGTGATAAGCCGTCAGTAGCCGAACTGCTCTGCCCGATTGCTACATGTCAAAAATCATGAGAATGGAGAAACATCTTTTGCTTGTTTCCTACGGTAGCCATGGTCATACGTATGGTCATACATATGTACATATATTTACCTGAACGTGAAAATAAGCTAAGTCCATTTTTTTTTTTTGAAATTGTTCATGGGAGACGAACGAAGACGATGTAGTTTCGCATTATTTGTCATTCCGAATCAAAAACTTATCACCTTTAAGTATATTGTTATAACATACATATGTATGTATGTATTTTTTATATGATTATTTTCATGTAATTTCCGTTGTCAATATTGCTTTATTGTCAAAACAGTTATCGATATCATTTCAATCGATATACATATATATTTATCCATATAATTCTTAAATTGTTTACTACTATATTAATCGATATCGTCATCCTTTCTTACCTCTATCGATATTTTTTATTTCTGGTATTATTTTTTTATACTCTACGATTCGTTGCTTTTATCCTGATATTAATCAATGAAATTAGCTATGTTACATAAATTTGTTATCGATTTTATTAAAATTTCTCAATTTTATATTTATCGGTAATTTATTGCTAACATAACTATTTACCAATATCTCTTTTGCCTTACACTTATCGATATGTTTTTGTTTTTCACAATCAATTATTTATTTGATTTGTTCGATTAAATCGTTATCCTTGCTAAACTCGTAGAATTTATCGATTTCCCTAACATTATCAATGTTTTTTATCAATACTCTAATATACCAAAAATTTTCACCTGTACTTTATTACGCAAAAGCCTGAACCAATAGGCCTTAGAATATTCAATTTTGATTTTGTTCATATTTATTTTTTTATATATTTTTTTACCTCAGCTTCAACCAATAACTTTCCATTCATATTTGTTTCACAAGAATTTATGTACGTGCTTTTGCTTAAAAAGCCAATTCGAGTTCTCTTTTATGAGTCTTGAAAGTGGGATTTTGTGTAAATTGTTAGCGGCAGTTGTTAACTGCGTGTCAGACTTGCCACGGCTGTGCATTTTTGCTGTGGTGGGGATGTGTACGTTTGAAATACGGAGCGTATACGCAACTTTTCGACAGCTGGAGAAACAACAGAGTTCAGCTAACTTCACGCGGGTAAAAACAAACGCTAAAAGATGTATGTACATATGTACATACATGCAAGCGGCGTGCAACTTGTATCAGAGCAGTGTATAACCGATAAATAAGTATCTATGGTAATAAATGCAGTTCAGCGACAGCAATACAAAAAAACAACAGCTATATATGTAGCTAAGATACCAGCAGTTTGGCAAACTTTTGCAAGAAGCAAAAAGATAGGGTGGGTATCTGCATGTACTACATACATATTTTTTCATGCAAGCGCACACTACAAAAATTAATGCAAGTGCGTTTATATTTGTTTTTTTTTTGGTATTATTTGTATTTGTGCAGGCATATGTTGGTGCAAGTAAGCAAAAACCCAAAAAAAAAAAATCCAACTTTTGTGTTGTAGAGCCGAGCAAGACTGTGAATGCAGTGAATGCAGCAACTTGCAGCAATATGTGACAGGTGGCTCACATTTACTCTCAGCGACACTACGAATACCGGTTTCACAAACACCGCTGCTTCTTTCCTTCCTCGCCTGCGCTGGTTGTTCTCCTTTCGAGCGATTCTTTTTCTGCACCTGCTTTTTACTGACTTTATGGCACCTGCGATGGCGATTGCGTGTAGCTGTTATTGGTGTTTTATTATTTCACAACATACAATCACGTACGCATACGCACTCTAGCACGTATGCACACGCTCAGTGGAAATAAAGTTTATTGCGCTTTCATTCATTCGAAAACAAGCGGCCAACAAATTCATTATTTACCTGAGCTACTTTAAGGGTGAACAGCAAATGGGTGAGTATGGGTGAGCATGATGGGTGTGTGTTAGTGCGACTAACGAAGTAACGAAGGCGATACAAGCAGGCTAACAAAATAAACGTGTTTAAAGTTGAAAATTAAAAGTTAAAGAAAAATTGCATGGCAACTTTTGGCCGAAACGGCAGAATTTGGGTGAGCATAAGGAATATTTTTGAAACTGGTCTATAACGGCCTAAATATATTTGTATTTAGATAAAAATTATGCTTAGATTTTCAAACAAAAAAAAAAAAACACTTTAGAAATCTTCTTACATAGTAGAATATAATTTTGACATGACTTAAAATTTTTGGATTATAGATTTACTTTACCTTTTATAAGAGTCGAAAAAGATATAAGCTAATATTTTAGTTGTTTTTTTCGGCATTGATAACAAATGAAACACTTGAGGATTTTTGAGAAGATATTTTCGGCTTCTTTTTTTGATATATCTTTGAAAATTTTGAAGATTTCTTGAGCATTTTTTGAAACTTTTCAGTATTTGGGTATTTTCCTGTAATTTTCCGGGTTTTCAGGTACAGAGTTAGTTTTGTCCGAGACTCTACTAAGGCATGCTGGGAACACTTTTTACACGATTTACCCTAGAACCTGTGGTACTTTTGGTTATAGCCAAATATGCCGCTGAGCCTGATGCCGGACTGTTTCCATAACTATTTCTTTGGGTGAACGAAGAAAAATTCGTTTTAGCGATATCCTAACTAGCGACAGCCACTCTTTGGCTCCCGGTGGCAGAAGACATATTCTTTCTAACACCACCATTCTTTGCTCGTTATGCACCAAAAGCGTGTAAGCAAAAAGTATAGACTCAGAGACAGCCGCTTACTGCTTGCACTGAAAGGAGGGCTGCCACCGAACGCATAGGTGCTTAATTTTCTCCTCTTCGGAGATAATGAAAATGGACCTTTGCAGACATTTGTGAATGGTTGCCAATAGGATACCTTCCGCTGCCTACTATGAAAAAGCGTGAATTTCAACCGCTGCACACCTTCGGGTCATGAACACACGAGATTAAGGTTGCGGCTACCAGTTAGGTTAGGTTAGCTTGGATGATAAGTCAGATTTCAACATAGACCATTAGTTGATTATTAATTACCAGGCTTGTTTAATATTTTGTTAGTCCTTTGGTATGAAATTCCCTTCAGTGAGCAGAAGATTGCGAAGTAAAGGTGGCTGAGTCGCACAGGAGATGCTCCTGAGTACTTTTGGTGTTACCTTCGTCCACATGCCATGCATTTTATTTCTGTAGATACCTGCCGTGCTTCCGTGGCGAGGTAAGTTTACCTTGATTTAGGCTCACATAACAGCCTGCACATTCCTTTCGGTTCGCAGTAAATGACCACTAGCCTAGCTGCCTGGCAGTTGTTTTTATCGATTTACAAGGGAGTTTGAAAAGTCCGAACTTCTACAGATCCAGCTGTTTTAGGTGCGCATAGAAATAGACACCAAGAAAATGCTGCAGTAGTACCGAAGCTAATGTGGCAGTTCCCGCCCAAGTTCCAACTAAAGTACAGCAGCTCCCCCTTCTTAACTCGTGTGGGTTCAATGCATAAATAAACGGTAGATATTCCGGTTGGGTCGGAACAATCTCTTTCACCCCTACTGCTCTGACGCGTGACCTATTTTTGCAACTGGCCTGGTGAACGAAATAATCTGATGCTCCATGCAAAAGAGAGAGGGTTGCAATTACCCCAAATTCTTAAAGCTTGCTTTGAGGGCATTTGAGGGTCCTTGGCGAGTCCTAGGAACAGCTAAAACAAAGATATTTTTTTTTAACGATATATCACTCTTTGACATCGAGACATATGTAAATAAATATTTAAAAAGTAACTTCGACTTTAGCTGTTCTCAGTTTTCGCCAATGACAAAAAATATGTCAGACCCTAAGACGGCAATTCTAGCCAAGATAGTAGAAAAGCTTTCGTGAGAGCAATAGAAAGATAGATGGCAAGGTTCGAAAGACTTTTGTTATATTAGCACAAAAGTCTTAGAAAATAAGCGCACTCATTCACGACTCTTGGAGAAAAGCTATTTTAAGGGAAAGCACCTGCATATAATTTAGCTCAACAATGGCAATGAGCTAGCAAACCACTGGCGGGGCATTCAAGAGATCCGAGTTCCAGTCGTGGCGCAGCGAAATTATTATTTTTTCTTCGATGAAAATTTATTTCTTTTTATACCCGAGCGCAATAACGGTTGTTTGTAACAGCCAAAACGAATCGTGATAGATATAGACAAATGTATACATAAATGATCAGGATGAAAAAAGAAATCGATTAAGCCATGTCTGTCTGTCCGTCCGTCTGTCCGTCCGTGTACACGATAACTCGAGCAAAAATTGAGATATCTCAACGAAATTTGGTATGTAGGTTTCCATTAATCCAAGGTAGGTTGGTATTGAAAATGGGCGATATCGGACTGTATCGGACTTCCCATATAACGGTAATTTCCAGAAAAACGAAAACTGCGATATTTTAGTAACTACTGCAGATAATTTACTCAAAATTGATATTTACAATAATTTTTAGACGAAAAATAAGAATATTATAAATTTTTTGAAAATGGGCGTAGCTCACTTATGGTTACATGTGTATATCTTGGTAACCGCTGCACCAATTTCCTCCAAACTTGGCACAGTTTTTGGCCTTGGTACAGCATACTCAATGGCCGTAAATAAAAAAAATCGGACCATAACCACGCCCACATCCCACATAACGGTAATTTAGAGAAATACAAAATTTTCGATAAATCCGTAAATATTAAAGCTAATTTATTCAAAATCAAATGATCACATATGCATATGTATATCGGTAATCGTTCTACTAATTTGTGCCAAACTCGGAATTTTTATTGTGCTTGCCACATAAAAGCAAAACGTTGAAAATTATTGTAATCGGACTAAAATTACGGCCGCTTTTCATATAACGGTAAATTTCAGAAATGCTTGAAACTTCAATATTTCGAAATTTAAGGACGCTAATTTACTCAAAATTGATACACCCTGGCTTACCAGCTAGCGGTAGGTTTCAGAAAGGTGAAAAAACATATATTTAATACTTGCGCCGGGTTCGGCTCCGCCCGAACTTAGACTTTCTTACTTGTTTAATTTAATTTCGTTTTTATTGAATTCTGTTTTTTCTTTTTAAATATTTCTTTTTTTTTATTTTTTTAGTAAAATTTTCTTTTAATTGTTCAGATCATTGTGAAAAAAAAGAAAAATATTTATTTTTTTATTGTTTTTACTTTTTAGAAATTGATTTTATTAATTTTTATTTTTTATTTTTTTGTCTGATTTGTTACTCTATTGTTAATTCCATTTTCTTTAAATTTTTAGACATTTGGCATTTTAAAAAGTCATTTCTTTATTTCATTTAATTTTTGGGATCTTATTTATTTTTTTAATTTTTTTTTTGTCTTTCTTAAATGCAAATATTTTTAATCAAACATAATTTATAAGTATGTTTTCCTTCTTTTGTGATTAATTTTTATTCTTATTTAATTTAATAGTTTGTATTGTTTTATAATGAAAAATTTATATATTTTTTTTAAATTTATTTTGCCGAAAAGGCGAACAGCACAGCTCTAAGATCTCCCCGTTAGCACATCTATCAATTAGTCTTTCGAAAGACAGTAAGAAGCTTTCAAGATAGTTGGCAGAATTGACAACTGTCTTACGAAAGACTTTTGCCTTGAACACTTTTTTCGCGTCCCGGTTAGCCCACTTAAATTACGGTGGCCAAATTATCAATAAGTTTTATTTAGAATTAAATCATTAAAGTTATGCCGCACATCAGCTCTCCAGCAATCTTTGTAGGTTCCATTACTTCTATATCGGTCACCAGTTGTAGAATTTGGCGGTATTGTCTCAGTAGCCAGTGTTGCCCACCATTAGTGCTATAGCTCAGTTGTGACCCTCACTTTTCTGACTCATTAAAATGAGCTTGAGCCATTGAGTCGACACGCGAAGGTACACATACATACAACTATCCGAGATATGTGAAAATTCCCGCTGCATTAGGTTATTCACCTTTAAATTCTATTAGGCGTTCTCCAACAAAAAACGCGTGTGACTCTGTGCTTTTATATTTCTTTTTCTCACAAAATTCTACTTGAGACTGAACTGCGACTGTGGTCTTTGCCTGTGCTTTTCCTTCGCCTTGCTATTTATAACATAAATGAGAATTTGTGCCCACCCCCCTCACCCCGCCATTGCATGTGCGGGGCTCACAGAGGCAGCAGCAACAGCAACAGTCTCGACTGGCCACTTAAACGCCATAAAACCAGCAAACCAACAAACCGGCTAGCCAACAAACCAAACAAATAATGCAAATTAAAATGCATAAAGGCAATTTAGAGCAAGCAAATAATGGCAGCCAAGCGAGCTCTCTAGAGCGAGACAGAGAATGGGAACCTGCGCGCAAGAAAGAGAGGGTTGGAGCTTAGGAGAACCGCTCAAATAATAAATGTTTACTTGGACGAAATGGAATTTGTTTTTTTTTTTTTTTTAAGAAAGCGATTCAAGACTAACAAGAGTAAAAGGAGTAGATACATACAGCAGGAAGAGGCGCACAAAAAGTGCATGCAAATTAATTAAAGTGGCTAAATGAGATACAGCGACAAAGCAATGGCCTACGAAAACGCTGCCACTGTGTTTTATTATGCGATAAAGCGCCTAAAAGCAGACTATATTTCACATAGTTTTATTAATATGTATTTGCAAAGTCTTAAAAACCCATAAAGTCAGCGCGTGGTTTTGGCGTTAATAAAATAATAAAACTTTTTGTCGCACACTAGGCCAACATACATACATACTACATACATACATAGTTAAATGGAAGTGCAAAAGTTGTGGGCACTTCATGATAAATGCAATTAAAACGATGGCCACATTTATTGTGTTTTCGGATAGTTTTCTTGCTTTTATTTCTTTTTCGCAGCCATTTGCGGTCACAGTGTTGCCGCTGCTGCAACGCCAAAATGCACTTATACATACCTACATACATACATACATACAATTGTTGGCTTTTAATTTCATTTTATTCACTGTTATGTTTACATTTAATTGTGTTGGTGCTGTTGCAGCCGGCAGCGCGCGACTGTATTCTCACTTTGTTCACTTGAAAATTCTTTTGTATGAAATAAGAGTAGGTATTTCTTGCGCTTTCTTTGTATGCTGACAAAAAAAAAATAAAAATAAATCCGTGCAGTGGAAAGTGCAGCACTCTGTGCGATAAGCCTGACTCAGCAGTAGGCTTGCCCACTGGCTGGCTGTGCATTCCAATTCATATGTAAATTGTTACAACTGCAACAAAAAAAAGTAACAAGCAAATGCGCTCCAGTGTTGGAATTAAAACGGACACTACTTGTTGGCTTGTCGCAATTTGCATAGGCGACACAGCAAAAAAGAAAAGCCAACAAAAGAATTGTTTACAGAACAATGCAACGGCGGCTGTGCCAACACATTCAGAGAAAGCGGCAGCCAACCGGCTTATAGCTTACCAACGAGCCGTGCTGAGCCAACAACCGGTGAGGCGTGATATGCTTAAAAACACACACATACAATCAGACATATTTATGTATGTACATGTAGAGTTACATTTGCATTACTTCTCAGAGGCTGCACGGATTTTTTAAGTTTTTTTTTTTACTTTTTCTCTGCAAATGAATACTCACTTTATTAATTGCACAAATTTGGGGTTTTTAATCTCTGGTAGGAGGTAAATATTTTGGTAGTGTGATAGTGGGAAGATTTTCTTATATAGATTAAATCGTATTCGCACAAGTAAAATGAACGGAATTAAAAAATATTTATACATCAAAATGTTTGCGCCTTAAAAGTAGTTTGGGTTCTTAAGAACTAAGATAGATTTAAAGGGCTTTATGAAGTGAAATTTTTAAACAAATTTTCAATTTATGAAGCATTCTTGGGTTTAATTAGAATATTTTCGAAGGTCTTTGGAAAATAGGTATAACTAGTAGCAATTTTCTCCTGGGAATTTAATTTTTATAAATAATCTTATAACTCGAGTCTACATATCACGTACAGTCTTCAAAGGTATATTAATTAAATATTTACCTCATCTTATCAATTTAACTCAATTTAATTTTTCAAATAGGTGGCAACTATTGTTGACAGTAAACTTTCTTAAACCTTTGTAGTTTGATATCCGTATTTTAATATTACATTTAACTTATCAATTCAATTGCATACAACTTTTCAAGCAGAAGGCAACACTTCTCTAAAAAATTTACGGCAGCAAACTTTCCTCGACTTTTTTAGTTTGATGCCCATGCAATTTTTAATTTTTCTTATCAGTTAATTTAAATTAAAGTTTTCAAACAGGTGGCAATCTTCCATAAAAATATTTTCGGCTGTAAACCCTTAAGGCTCTTTCTTTTGACAGCGAAATTGCAATATTTACTTTATCTTATCAATTTAATCCAACTACAATTTTCAAACAGGTGGCAACTTTCTAATTTTTTTCTATACTTTAAGCTGTAGATTTTTTTTTTTGTTTGTACTAATGAAATATTATTGGTTAGAATTTTGGGAATTAATCGGTGTTTGAATACGAAAATTACATTGGCCCATTTCATATACATACACATCGCACAAGATCTTCAAAAGTGAGTCAACTGAAAATTTTCCATTTTTGGAATTATGTACATACTAAAAATGTACACAGAGCTTTTATTTACCTTTCAGCAAAAGCTGGAGCAAATTTTTGTTATAATTTGTTGAAAAACCTGATCAGCATGTGCTACGAAATAGTTGTTCGCTTTCTCTGACGAATTTGTGTAATTTTGAGTTGTGTCACTTTTGAAGATCGTGTGCGATATATTAAACTTATTAGTTAGCTATTTAACTATATCTATTATGAAGGGATATTATATGTTTTTGCACAGTCACGGTAATAACACGAGAGTGAAATTCGATAAATTCCTAAAAGTGACCAATACTAAACTTTATTAATGAAATTTTATCAAAAAAAAAATAAAAATAAAAAAAGTTGAAAAAAAGCAAAGAAATGGCTTAGCAGATATCTGAAAATGGCGCTCATTACTGTAGCAAGGCACAGAAAAAAATAACTTTGTTATTTCTTGGGAGGAGACCCAAGGCGGATTTAAAAGCAAAAAAGATAATCTGTAAATAAATTATTTATGTAGTATGATTATTTGCCAAGACTGAAGTATAGGAAAACTTTGTGTGGGGAAAAAAACGATAATGATGTAAAGCTGAGGAAAGAGAGGAAGGCGACTACTTATTCAAATAGCGTTTTCATGTCTTCAGAAATGAATGTAAATTGTGAATTTGTTCCAATATTATGCCTTATATTTACATATAAATGTGTTTGTTTACAAACACGCACATACAAATGTATGTATATATGTAAATGTATATGTGTGTATATCATGTACATATGTATATTATATAGTGCAGGCACTAGCTTACATACGAATCACTCACTTCCTTTTTATTGATTTCTATATAGAAATTGTATATCGAAAATAGGCTATTGAAATCACGGCTATAACAAACTTTTTTGCCGCTCAACAGCAGACCGTATATTTGTGTGTGTGTGTGTGTGTGTGCGTATGTCTAGAGTATTTCAAGCCTTTTGATGCTTTTGTCTCTGCCTTAGTTCAATAAATTTTATTTGTTTACGCCAATTTCGCTGCAGCCATTTTGCTCGTTGAGAATGTCTTCTTAAACACGCATGGCTGTAAACGCTTTATTTATCAATTTGGGTTTTGTGTATTTAGATATTTATTCGATGCTGAAAACAGTAATTTGAAAAAGGATGTGAAGATTTTTAAAGAATATTTACGCATAGAAAAATCGATATCGCTACCATTTATGTTATTTAGTTAGGCACAGTGGTTAGCTAAGGTTAGTAGTAGATGAGGAAAAGCTTGAAGCAATACAAAAAAGATGGGAAGAGTTGAGTTGTTGCATATAGTAAATTCTTTAGTTCACGAACTTCCGCCACAAATTAGGGGAGAAGCTGAGTAAAACACTTAGCAAAAGTGTAAACGCCAAATATTTATCCTAATTATTTTGGAAATCACGTGTCAAAAATCAAATTTTTAACAGACACTTTACTAAATATATTAGCAAAATATTACGGAAAACTATAAACGGGATAAAAGTTGGTATTTGAATGTGCTGTTAAACCTAACAGTTCTGATGAGAGCCGTTGGCGCACTATGGGCACCTGCAATAGAACCAAGTATTT
>NW_023458557.1:75163284-75195492 GCF_013731165.1 Rhagoletis pomonella
CATGAACATGAACACACAATCACATAAAACATAGAGAGAGACACACGCAAACCAATAATCGAATAAACGAAGTTTGTACACGAATGTACATAAACCACATGGACCGTGTGTGGCAGGGGCACTGGGGAGGGCGCGACTTGCATTAATGAGTGAACGCGCCTAAAAAGCTGCTAATAAATATGAATGGTTTAGGAAGAAGCTCACAAGGTGAGTCGTATTTAGTTCTGTTGTTCTAGAGCTAGAGCAGAAGTAATGTTAAAAACGTGAAAATTATTTTACGATGAAGTAAGAGAACAGAAGCAATGGCCCTGAAATGAACAAACCACAAACCATTTCTCAGCGATATATTCCTAAGCCGTTTCGCTATAAGAAAATTAGCTGCTTGAGTTTCTAGTGATACTGACGTGACAAAAAGCTCATTTTAAGCGCCTTTGATGAGTTCGAAGCGTGTGAGTATTCTATGTTTAGCAGGCCGTACTTAAAAGCACGATTTCCCATGGCACTATGAGTATGATAACTGCCAATTTAATTTTTTTTTAAATTGCTAAAAGAAATAACTAAAACTGAGCAATCGTTTGGTCTTTAATAGAAAATAACTTATAGCTTCCCTTATTGAAAATTTATTCAAATAAGTTGCCTTTGCTACTCGCTTTTCAGTCAGTACAAGTTAGAAAGCACAAAGGAAGAAGGCAAAAAAAAACAATAAAAAAAACCAAAGAACTCTAAAACATGCAAATGCTTTGAAAAAATCCTTCCGGTTGCAAAGTGAAAACACCTGTAAAAAATCGTTTCCAATTCAGTTGTGAACGTGCTAACGAAATGAAATCTTATGTCGCTCGTCCCACTAAGTATGCCTTTTGGAGTTGAAGGTGCACTGAGAAAGGCATGTGCTCCAATGTATGAAGGTACTTTTTTGCTGCGGCGTTCAAATAAGTGATGCTAGCACAGTGCAGTAAAAGCGACAGCAGATGTAGATGAGGATTATAACTTCCTTAAAGGTGAATGTAAGTATGTAAATATGTAAGTAAGGTTGAACGAAAAACGAAGTCAGGGAAAAAATATAGCAAAAAAGTTTAGAAAGTTTTGCATTTTCGTTTTTAATTGTATAGGCATGCACTTACGTTTGTAGGTCAATTGGAGTATCACTGACATAGGCAAATTCTGTATGTGAAATATTGTTGGTTTGGATAGGCCAACAGTTTTCTCCGACTTTAACCTGGATCCGGATGGAATCATTGCAATCATGCTACAATGAACAAAAATCACGATAACTCTCTCCCTAACGACTATCTATAGGGCGAGTCTCCTTCTTAGCTATATTTCAAGGAATACCCGCTGAACACTCTCAGGATTAACAACATGTTGAGTACCAGAAGCATCAATGGCGCCTTTGGAACAACACGAACTAAGAAAAATAGCCACATGAGGTACCCCTCAAGGGGGGCTGTATTATCTTTCCTGTTGTGGAACTACATGCTAAATGAATTCCTGCTCCACATATCGAAACCCAATAAGGTCGTTGCATACGTGGATGACTTAGTCACCTTGGGCATGGGGAAATTCGTCTTGACGGTCTTACATATTCTGCAATCTGCAAGTAAAGATCTAGCAGGGTGGGCAGAAGGAAACGGTCGAGGGGTTAATCCTACCAAAACCGATATAATATTTTTCGCGAAGCGATATAAAGTAGACAAATCTCGAACTACGTCCCTTAATGGAGCACAAGTCTTAAATTGCTAAAAGAGGCAAAGTTTTTGGGGGTCATTCTCGACTCTAAGCTTTCCTGGAAAAGGAACCCCGAAGACACCAAATCCTATCTACATAATGAACCTGCAAAAGGTGCAACGGCAAGAACGCCTAAGCACAACAAAGGGCGATTTACTCAACGCCTTAGCTGGCGCTAGAGATACTCCTGGGCATTCCACTTATAGGCCTATACGTTAAAAGTACCGCTGCTAAAAGCGCTCTGACTCAGGGCAATGATCACGCCACACTCCTCGGCAGAGTGGGCGTTAAGTACATCAGCTGTGACTATCAGGTCGCGGAAACTGACTTCAATCGAGACTTTGATTTCTATTTTGCCAACAGAAGTGACTGGGAATTTAATAAATACCCATTTTCACGGACGGTTCAAAAATAGACGTCGAAACAGGATCGGATGTCTTCTCTAAGGAGGTATCTCTGAGAGAGTCTTATAGACTCCCAGATTACTGCAGTAGTTTTAAGGCTTATATATGTGCAATCGACATGGCATCAAAGCTTGTGAGCACGATCGACCTAGCTCCATCTAAACTTGCCATCAAAGCCTTAGTGTCGGCAACGACTTACTCGACGTACATTAAGGTATCCCGAAGAATGAAATGAAATGGAACAGAGATTGGACTAGGGGAGGCGATCCATATCGTAAAACCTCCCCTGCGATTGCTATCTTCAGAAGTTGAACGAATGTCCAGGGCATCCACCAGGGTCCCGTATAACGATCTATGCAGAAGCTGCAGACATAAGAGTAGATAGAATCCGTCCTGCACTTTATTTTCGAGTGTCCAGAACTCCGAGTTTAACGCCTTAAATTTCTTGGGGACCCTTTCTACGAGAGCCTGGATACCTTGGGGAAACCTCCATTGGGGGGACTGCTAGGATTCGCCAAAAATGATTCAATACATGTAAAGACAGGCCTGGCGTAACACCCTGAGTAACGCAAATGCTATTGAAATGAGGAATCAATACAAAGTAAAACAACAACGATAATTAATCGATAAAATATTCAATAAATATATCGATTAATGTAAATATTTAAAACGATATCTGAAACAATTGTACATAACGATGCCCAAAAATGTTTTGATAAGAGTATCGATAACAATACCAATATCGATAACGATAACAGAATCGATACCGACAACAAAGAAAGAAGCAATGAGTACTGCATCAATACGATTATAATCAGAATATACCTTCGCAGTATGGCCTCTAACAATCAGAGAACCGCGGCCTGTTAGGTCTGTAGCTACAGGAAGAATTATTGACTCAACTTGAAATATATCCACAAATGTATGTACCGACTTAGGTATGTACATACATACCCAAAAAGCGAGCAGGGAAAGTAATTTTATTATAAATGGATTTAGCTGAATTCCCTTTCTTTCTAATTGCTCAACTAAAACTTGAAGACCTTGAAAAACATGTTGAAATACGTATGTATGCATGGGTATATGCGCAAACAAGGATACATGCATATCAACGGACATACATATGTATGAATGGGTAAGTATAGTCAACTGGGCTTGTATGTATCTCTATCTATGACCTAAAATTCCAGCTATGCCAAAACTGTTCTCGTAAAAACATAAGTACATATAGATACATATATTTATGTATATACATACGTATAGACGTTCCACAAAACAAATATTTAATACAGCTTAGATTAGCAGCTTTCTCCATACTTTACGCACAATGTTGACGACGAGAACGGCTCCTATTATTGAGTATATAATTTCCGCCTGATTTTCACTTGGCAGCGCAACAAAGGCAGTAAGGAAGTAAGCATAAAGGAAGCAAAAGAGAATCGCTAAAAAAGCGTACCAAAATAATACTAACTCACAAACAAATACACTCTTATTTGCCTACTGCAGAAGAAGAAAAACACACCCATAAAAGAGTAAAGCAAAGCGAAGAAATTGTTGTGAACGCATCATTGAAGTTAAGTACCATCTAATAAAATAAAATTAACAGTAACTTGTTGGCGGAAGAACGTAAAGAAGAAGGCGAAACAGGGCTAAAAGAAAATTTCACGAAGCAGCTAACATGAGGATATATCTACAAAATAAATATATAGATTTGTACAAATATATATTTATGTACATGTACATACATTGTAAGTATTTATTTGCAAATGGATCTCTACTCATTTTTTATATGTAAATATTTTTGAAGTACTAAATATGCAGATTTTACTTTGGAACGATTTTACGTAAAGGCACAACAACGCGTCACTAATAGTTCGCAAGCAAGTACAGCGGAGTCTACTATCTTGGCATGCGAGGTGAGTCTAAGGTGAGGCGTGCCTTGGTGATATTTACTAAATAACCTGCTTCACTTTCAGCACTTCTCTTGTCAATGCGACAAGGACTCGCTGTGACTTGGTGCCTAGCAATTCTGGCGTCTTCATTGCCTTCATCCATGATGCCTGCGATCATGTGCCCTTTTGCAGTGCCGCCACTGGGCATTACCCCATCGCTCGTTGGCACTTATGTAAGTGACCTACGAATCTATCTCGGAATCCGAAATAATAGAAAATGTCTTGCACCATAACGAACTCTTTCTGATCTTCCCTGAAACATGAGGTGATCACACGACAATCGGTACGTCGGACTTTATGAGTGGCGTTATAGAGGTGTGCTCAGACGAAACTCTTGGGCTTACCGCATGTCAACAGCGTATACCCATCCACAGCATTGCCAACAAGGTCTGCACGTTGTGGGTGGGTGGGTCGTGTAGCGGACTACAGAGCCGCTGTAAGCAGTTAAGACTGAGTATGTAGTACCGAAGATCCCTCGGTATCCGAGGCAGTCCGTTCCCAAAGGGATTTTATGAAAAACTTCAGGCTGGTACTCGAAACGAGAGGACATCTTCCCACGGACTCCAAAGATGAGAGGAAATGGATTTAGGAAGAAATTTATGGTGTGATTAATAACTTAAACTAAAAGTGTCTGCCTTTAGATTGGTGAAACTTCCGAAAGCGAAGGATTTGGTACGAAGAAAAACATTCTAAGAAATGTTCGCGTTTTAGACAACCGAAATCGAAACGTTGCGCTTAGCGGATCACACTACTAGCGGACTAAACGCGAGGCATATATGTCAGATATAGGGAGCTGAGGAAGCGAGACGCATTTGCCGTAATAAGAAGAGAGAAGCCGAAATTCGGGAATGCGAAAATGCCCGAAAATTTTACCAGAGAGTTAGACGACTTGCGGTAGGTTTCAAGACCAGTTCGAACTCCTGTTAGAATAACCATGGCGACCTAGAGACTGATATCCAGAGCGTAGTTAAATTAGACTAGATGGAGAAGGACTTGACTTCACTTGGCATTACCAATTGGCGTCTTTTGGCCGAAAAGAGAAACGAATGGCATACTTTTTTGAACTCGATCGAGTTCGCTTAAGTGGTTATAGCGACAAACAAGAAGAAGAAGAAGAAATACAGGGAGGAATAACCTAAAAGTCTTTAGATATCAAAGCATGTCTCTACTGAAATGTCTCAATATGTACATATACCTGCTCTGCACACAAATTCGACCGCCTTTCATCTCTGTTTGATGCCGCAAAATGACTTGCTCCTAATTTGGTTTTGTATCAATTATCATCAGTTTAAATTAGTTACTGTCTCACGAGCTCAAAAAATAAATACATTTATACCGAGGCTACATATTTACCTCTCTATTCGTTATGCATACCTATTCATATATCCTGCTGTTGTTCCGACTAAAAATACTCAAAATGCCAATTAAGGATAATCAACATTGAAATACGATTTTGAGTGCACTCTGCAATTTTGTATTGTGACAGATTTCACTTTGAGTTTTAAGTACCGAAGCAGAATGCAGTTCAATGCATTTTCGGTGTATAGTATGCTATACATTATAAATTGGGATAAATTGGACAGATATTGCGGCTGGACTTGTTAGTATATTTTTTTTTTTAGTATTTACAGATGCATTCTAAAATTAGTAAAATTAGCTAACCAAATACAATTAGCAATGCATGCAAGAAAATGAGCAGCGGGATGGTTGGGCAACGTTGCAGTAGTGAAGTAAACGCAGTGCGGTTCCAGATGTGGTGTGAATGACTAGTCAAACTAAAATTTGCCTTTTGCAAGAGCGGCAGTGGCTGTACGAAGTATTGTATATGTAAGTCACTTGTAATTATAAACAGAATTTACTTAAGTATGCATGTATGTAAGTTGAAGAGAACTGCTGCTCCTCGAGCAGCTTATTATGCTCGAGTGGTCATAAAATTGCTAAGCGGCAGCATATTTGCATAAACATATGCTCATTCAAATCAACGACCAGCAGCAGCTGCCAGCCATGCCTACTCGAGCACTGCCAGCAACAACATACGCACACATGCACATAGTAAATTTTATGGTTTCAAAATTGGTTGAATATTATGGCCATAGTCGTCGATTAAAATTTCCGTATTTGTGTATATGTAGATTTATCAGATTATTGAAATTTATCAAGCTAATGAGTCGGCCGCTGTGGTGCAGTGGTAAGCAGTGCGCGCTTTCACACATCAGCACCTAGGTTCAAGCCCTGGTCAAAGCAACATCCCAAAAAATATAGAAAACGGTTTTTTCTTAACAGCGGTCGTCCCTCGGCAGGCATTGGCAAACCTCCGAATGTATTTCTGCCATGAAAAACAGCTTCTCATAAAAATACAATCGCCGTTCGGAGTCGGCGTAAAACTTTGTGTGACAACATCAACGCGCACGCCACAAGTCGGAGGAGAAGCTCGGCCAAACACTAATATATGTGTAAGCGCCAATCTATTATTATTATTATTATTATTAATGAAATTTTTTTTATATGATATTTATTGAATATCGAAGGCTATCCAGAGAACGAAATTTATCGAGGTGTTGTAATGTATTAAGTTCATGAAATTATCGAGTTGTTTATATTTATTGATTTATCGAAATTTGTGGGTAGCTATCGACTTTTTTAAGTTATCGAAGTTTCATGAATGAATGCAATTATCACTATTTTTCGATTTATTGACTTTAATCGAGTTACCAGAGTGTATCGAGTCATCGAAATTTGTCGACAGATATGGAAATTTATGGAGCTAAATCGAGTTATCGATATACATATTTATATCGAAATATGTAAATCATTAAGCCGTTGAAGTTTGTCCCGTTCTGAAACGCGTGCTTATCTAAATTTATGGATAGTTATCGCTTTTTATAGAGTTATCAATTTTTATAGTTTTCGGAAATCAGTGTTTTTGAAATTCAATATCGACTAACTGAAATGTATCGAGTTATCTAAATTCATACAGTTTTTAAAATTTGTCGAGTTATCGCGAAAAAGAAAGACTTTGTCAAAAGAAATATACTGACTTTGAAGTGCTTTAAGCCAAATGCATTTTAAAGTAGTTAAAATCAAAAGCAGAGTCGGACAATCGACTTGCTGCTTGCACACAAATCAAGCTGAACATTTGAAAGCACATTTTCATATCTGGTTCTAGGTGTGCCTGCTGTTGCTTGTTAGTCTGTAGAAGGTCCGGGTTCGAATCCCAACAGAGACAACATGTGAAAATGATAATAACATTTTTTTTTGTGTCTTGGAAATATGAAAAAGCATCTGTGAAGTGCACAAATCAAACGCAGAGTCGAACAATTGACTGCTTCTTTGACCTAGCTCTTTGACCTAGCGCCATGTTAAGGTCAACAGTTCGTTCCAAGGAAGAAAGTCAGATCTTCAATTAGTTGTGTTGGGTAAAAAACTGGTTGAACATTAATATTTAGACTAGTTTCTTTCCGTACTGGGTTGCATAAATATTTGCATGGCGGATATTACGGATGCATAACGCACACGAGCATACAAGCATACACGCTGGCATTGTTTGCTGCTGCTGCTGTCGCTGTTGTTGTTCTGGCTTGTGAATGCCTACTTGAGGCTGAATGCAGCTTGTTTGGATTTTAGTATGCACTCATGCCAACTAATGCTATGCACACAAGTTGCATGTACATATAAGAGTATGTGTGTGCTCCAACCTATGCATGGAAATCTGTATAATAATGCGACTTGAAAATATTGACTTTGTTTGGCAGCTATAAAATACCAATATCCGTACGACAGGTAATTTATGGCCAACGGCATAGTTAAATAAACTTGCATCCATTTATAAGTAAGTGTATATGTACATATGTAAACGCCGCCTATGGCTGAGTGGTTAGAGGTGCTTACTAACACTCCGCAGCACCCGGGTTCGAACACTGGTCCGAGCAATATCTAAATTTAAAAAAAAAAATTGTCCCACCTCGCCAGGCAATGGCAAACCTCAGAATGCATTTTTGCCACGAAAAAAAAGCTTCCCATAAAATGCATATTCCATTCGAAGGCATTTAAAACTGTTGGTCCCTCAATCTGTGTAACAACAACAAGACGCACACCACAAATTGTAGGGGAAGCGCGGCCAAATACATAGCAAAAGTGTATGCGCCGAAATATTATTATTATTAGATAGATATTATGTATGTATGTATGTATGTAGATACTTATGTACAGCTGCATTAAAATGTGTTTTTGCAACACTCAGGTCAATACACATACATAAATAACCATAATGACTTAAATAATTGTCAAAATAATTCAAAAGACGTAAATACGAGTAGTTCACTAATTTTATAACACAAACATGAACATTAGGATGCATCACTTTCCATATACAAAAAAAAAATAATAATAATTGGTGCTGTTTTCCCATGCGAATTATAAAATCTATTAAATTTTCAAATTTTCGCCAAAATATTTTAGAAAATTACTAAGATTTACATAAGCTCTATTTGAAAATATCTTAAAATTCGAGTTTACTATAAATAAAATAAGTTTTCAAATATTTTTGTTTTTTCTAGAAAAAAACACTTCAAATGATAGAAGAGTTTAAGCTTAGAGAGTCTTCATGAAAATGTTTAACAATGTTATCAACGCACTATGGTTCAAATGCCTGTTTTAAAATTTTTTGTGAAAAATTTTGTTGCAAGTCTTAAAATACTTGGCCGTATTATGGTTGTTGACGTCGACGTCGATGTAATTTTTTTTAGCAAAAAAGAACCCTCGTAAGTCCAACTCCAGCTATGCTGAATAGAGTATTTTTGAGGAAAGTTGTTCTTCACAAAAATACTGTGGTCAGCGTAGCTCAAGTTGGACTTACGGTTACTATTTTTCGATGAAAAAGTTACATCGGCATCGACAACCATAATAGGGCCGATTATTTTATAATTCCGGTGGAAAAACCGCAACTTTTTTTTTGGTGTGGTACCCTAGTTTATGTACAAAGCTATGTTCATACATATATGTATGGGTGTATGTATGGGTGTATGTACATATACCTCCATTCGTAATTTAATGTAAATATAATTTTCTGTTCGTAAATATATTAGCTGGACATTTTGTATGTTCTCTTGTTAAGACAATAATTGGCTACTTGCCTGAGGCAACTTTAAAGTAAAGTTTTTGCTTGTACCTTCGAGTATAGATATTCAATAAATTACAACCATTTGAAGTCTATCATTAATGCAATCAGCATCATGAATTACTGATAGTTTGTCACTTACCTTTGGTAAAGAAACAACGGAAATATTACTGAAATTAATTGATTGCGCAAATTTGTGGCAAAACAATGAGTAAATAAAACGAACCAAATTGTATCCTACCAAATTCCAACAAAGAAATGCACTTGTGTTGTCCATTCTGATTTAACTGGTAAAATTTTCCAGATGCATTCCAGCCTGCCAACATCTCAGGCGCCTCGCAGTAATGTCTTTCGTGTACTGTTTTCTTTCTTCCCCGCATGCCTGTGCCTGATCTTAATGTTACCCTGTATGCAATGAACGAGAAATGTGATCCCATTAAGTACTCGCAAGCGTCCATTTGTTAAAGTGCGCTCTGGGAGAGAGCGTCGAAAGATCATTTGTACTGCACAGACGCGTGTGCGTATCTTGACTGCAAAAAAAAACTGCTGACTATCTTGTTTCGGGCTCTGGCGCAATCGCTCAGCCTCAGTCCGTTATCGAGCTGTTATTTCGCAGATCACTACAACTCTTCGTCGGATTTCTTTCTCTAGACTTCAGCAGGGCTGTAACCGCCACCTCGTAAACTCTTTCTGCTTTCCATTTCCTCATACAACCTACTCCGATGAAGTGCGGCTGATTTGCAGCTATTCAAACTACATGGATGTGTGGTTGTTGTTGAACTTTTTTCGTCAGTGGGACTTTTGAAATCGCCTAGCCTTTGTAATTGCACTCTAAGTGATTACAAGCTAGATCTTTGAAGACGTCGTTCCTCAATTCCTTTAGAGTGTATTTGCAAATCAGCGATAAGTTGATGAATTGCCCTTTCTTTATGGGACAGCGTTAGAAGACATCGCAGGTTTTAATATTTTTCCTGCATCTTACTCTAAACAGAATTTCTTGGTTAAAACCTTTGTCTGCCATGTACGTAAGTGTACTCAAATCTTTTGCGTCCGTTTGCGTTGCGCCCAAAAAACTTTGCCAATTTTATCTCTCTTGTGCAAAAGTTTAGCTAGTTGTTCTCTTCTCACCAGTGGCCTACTGCACTTGGCTTGATTTCGTGAGACCTAAGATATTAATGCCATCTGTAACCGCTAGCAGCATCATGTTTTCTGCTTTCTAATATCAGATTGAAGATGTTACATGAAAGTAAGTTGCCCTGTCTAAAAGCTCGTTGGGTTTCGACTGGCGTAGGGAGCTCCCACCTAATTTGGGCAAAGGTGAAAGTTGTGCTCAACGTCACTAAACATAACCGTATTAGTTTTTCTAGTACGTCAAATTTGTGTATGGCTTCGTAGGAAAAGCTTTTGTTTGTTCTTCCTACAGCGGCTCCAGAATCTACGAAAAGTTAGTGTAGTCTTTTCTAAGAACCGACGTGCCACCTGTATAGCAATAGAAAAGCTTTAAGAAGTGTTTTCTCTATTTTACAAGTTTTTTTTGGACATCGGTTACTAGATTTCCGCCTTCCGCCTTCCGCCTTCCGTCTAGTTCTTATACCTTTTCCTTTGATGCCTAATTTTTTGAATGCGTTCCAGTCTGACAATTTCTCAAGCTCTTGGCATTCTCGTCTTTATGGGCTTTCTATTTAGCCAGAAATGGGAGGCGAGTGAAAAATTTCTTGAGTACCCGTTGTAACTGAAGTTTTCGTCGTGACGCCTGAGGGCCGAAAATTTTGCGACCACTAAGGTAATCACTGTAATTTTTAATTGAAAATTGCTTTATCGCTATTTGGAGTTTATACACGGCATTTGATGCACCTCAAAAAAAAAATCGGATTTAGTATGGACTCTGGTAAATTTCGATCTTATTAATTGGATTTCTTAGAAAGCTTTTAAGTATGCAGCGTTACAGCCCACTCAATTTTAGTGTCACATATTACAAGTTTGAAGTAGCTAGGACTTACCGTTGATTTTTGAATTTTCTTTTTTTGTTGACAGTGTTAGTCATTTTCTTCCATACGAAATATGTTCGATGATATGAAGAAAAAGAGCAACAGTTTCAACAAAAAAAAAAAAATCCAAAAATCAACCGTAAGTCCTAGCTACTTTAAACTTACTTTTTAAAGAAACCCCTAATAGGTTTAAAGGCAGCATCTGCAGCGTGTTATTACTGTTTCAATTAACAACTCAAATTTTGTTATGAAAAACCAAAAAAAATACCACTAAATTTCTTCTTTAAAAAAATGTCCGTTACAGTATTATATTCAGAAAAATTCTTACGTATTTAACTAGCCATCCGAAGCAGATTCCATTTAGTTTTGTTGGATTTCCTTTACCCAAAGTACCAGTTTATAACCTTTCCCTTTGAATCTACTACATTCCTACTGAAAATAAAGAGGGGACTTGGGGTACAGGCCAACTTGCGAGACGTATGCAGAGCTCATCCTTTTCTACTGGCGTTTCATAGAGTTGATCTTTAATCAACTTCTTCTGGGTTGGGGTAGGCTAATACTGTTGAACTTATGCGAATTAGTATGAAAATATGTGTTAGTATATTCATTCATTGTTTAGCCACTTCTTCGCATACTGAAACTGCAATATAATTCTCGCGATTTGCTCGCAAATGTCCTCCACGGTGGAGTACGGTCGAAGTTTGCCTGGTAGGGAAATAAATATTTCTCACAGAGTTTACTTTACCGCAAGAAATTATTTATAGGCTCGGAAAAATGAAAAACCTTCACGTCTTTTTTCGCTATCCTTTAAATATGTTTTAAAAAATATAATAAATAACATTTTTGTGCTAATAACCACGCTCAGTCACGTACTTTCTTTGAAAAGCAAAAACCGCTGACCTTAATTTCAGAATACTTTTGAAAATTAATTATACAGCAACAGCAAAAAGTTTCTGTTTGCAGGCTCTTCAAGAATTCGAGGAAACTCCCCAATTGGGTGACAGCCTAAATAAAGCAAGAAATAAACAATATGTATGCCCCACTTCTTTGGCCACCTTAAACAGGCGACGTCAGTATTCAAGTATTCAAAATCAAAGTGACGCCACTTTCCAGCTTTCAAACCCCGCATGCCCTCCACTAAAGCTAATTTGTATGTATTTGTAAATGTATTTTGTCTTTGCTTTTCTTTTCAATTAATCCTACACTTCAATATCTATCTTTGGTGTAGAAGCTTTGAATAATTGCAAACAAAAAAAAAATGCGTTTGCGCTAAAATTAAGCTTGGCCAGCATGAATAATTTCCCCCTCCAATTTAACGGCCTTTCGCTTTGCATTTTCAACACTAAAAAAAAAAAAATAAATAATTTGCTTGAAAAATTAGGTTAAGCAATTATTTATTTACGTACACACATACATACATACATATCTACGATGCAAGCATAATCTCAGCGCGAAGTGCAGAGCGTACACAGAGCTACAATGACGCCTTCATTTATTATGAAGAACATGTACATATGTATATATCTATGCATGTGTATGCATATAAAGCTGCCAGCTTGTCTCTGTCTGCATTTGTTTTTGTGTCATATCCGAAAAATTATTTAAGCCTTATATTTACCAATCGAAATAAGCCAAGTAAAGCAAAAACCAAGAAAAAAAATTGCATGAAAACGCCAGCGCTGTAAATTTTCGCTCCGTATAACCACTTAAGCATCTAAGCTGCCGAATGACCAATGGCAACTCAACGCAATTCATTACTGACCCAATGACCGCGCTTTACCCATTGCCACAGCCAGTCGTCGCCCAGCCCAAACTGTCGGTGGGATTAGACCGAAATGAAGTTCGGTGCGGTTTTCCGCATTGCGGTTTTACTTTGCTGTTTGGAAATTTATCGTTGCGCTTAATTGGCGAAAGTGGAGCAGAGACATATTTGTGTTGGCTTTTTTTTGCAAAATTTAATTGAAAGCAATAATATATGAGGATAAATATTATAATTTTAGTTCACGGCAGTGTTGTTTGCCAAATATTAAGTGTGATTGGGCCAATAAAAATAAACAGCCATCAAGGTAGGTAGGAGAAAGAATTTTTGCCCTTGCCTGGAATGACTTCTGCTTGCTCTCTTTTCTAACGAGCGATCGCGTAAGAATAGATTTAATAATAAAATCGCTTAGTATTAGCAGATGCTCCCGTATAGTGTTTATGAGAAGTTACTTGCATATAACGAAAAGGACAGGCGTTGTATTGATGATGAACAGGGCCGATAAAAAATTTGCAAAACTGTTAGTAATTATACTCATCTTAGCTCTGTGCTAAATGTTTGATGTAAAAATCGGATCATTTCGGTGCGGGATGCTGGGATCACCTTCGTTAAGCTGCTCTACTTCTAAGCTACTCTACTTCTCAGGTGAAACTACCACACGTACATACATATAACTAAAGTATAAAGAGGCAATGAGGTCATCAAATCTATATACATACCTACATCAGCGCTTCGGGCAAAAAAATATCTTTGTGGGCAACATGCAAAGCTATTGGCCGACTGTTTTTCTCCCATCAAGTTATTGAAATTTATCAAGTTATCGATATTTATTAAATTATCATTACTTATAGAGTTATCGATTCTTTGAACTTATCGAATTATCGATATTTATTAATTTACTGAAAATTGTGGATTCATCGAAACGAAGTTTTTGAAATTTTCAAAATATATTGAGTTATCGAAATTTCAAGGTTGTATAAGTTTATCGAGTTATCGCTCCTTATCCAATTATGTCATGCCACCAGAAAAATTGGTCGATAGCTATTGAAAAATATGTAGCTAAAAAAATTAACCGAGTTATCAAAATTTATAGAGGTATCCAAAGTTTATCGAGTTATCGATTTATACCGAGATATATACATTTTGGAGTTGTCCAAATTTCTTAAACCCTAGAAACACACAGTTATCGAAATTTATCGAAATTAGTCGAGATATCGAATCCATTGAATTATCGATATGTATCAAAGTATCGAAAATGTAGAATGTATCGGGTATATTCCCAGTCCTGCCAAAGTGCTCCAAAGTAAGATATCAAAAAATTAAGCCACGTTTTAGTTCCAAAGCAGGGGATTTTCCGGAAGGTAATTTAGTACATTATAAGTAAAACAATGCGCCGAGTTAGAAAACCTCTCCAAGGGTCTTAAAAAACTATAAGAACGGTCGAATTTTGACAATAACTGACACTCTTAGTGTAGATATAAAAGCACTGAAAGGCAAATAACAGCGAATTCACTAGAAAAAATATCAAGCAAATGTGATTTTAGACCACTTATCCACTGCTGAGTGGAAGATCGACCTATCTCGGCAGCCAGTTCGAAAACGCTCTATCTCAAAAAGCGTTTCATGAACGCCCTATTTCAGAATTCTATTGAAAAATACCCTATCTCAAAATGTGGCTGAAGAACGCCGTAACTCACTTCAAAATATATAGAAAATGTGCTGAGACAGGGGGAATCGACAGCACAGACAGGGCATTTTTGAAACGAATTCTGAAATGGGCGTTTTTGAAAAGTTTTTTAGATCGGGCATTTTCGAACTGGCTGCCGAGATAGGTCTATGTTTCACTCAGCAGTCGATATGCTTTGATTATTTACATACATAGACCGAGTTCAAATTAGAGAGCATTTCTTTCGCTAACTTTTTTTTTAATTTTCATAAAAAAGTTTCGTGTGCGCCCTTGAATGGCCAGGTTAATCTGAGCTTCATTTCAGGCAGCAGGTAATTAACATTAAATTTGCAGCGGTCATCTAATGGCAAACTATTTTCAAACTTACATAAAACACTTACATATATAAGAAGATAGATATGTGTGTGTACTATAAAAACTTACATTTCCTCTCTTCATGCTCACCACCTTCACAGGATGGATGACCTTTACTTCTCAGCAAAAAATTAATTATTTAATATTTCTATCTTAGATGACACTTAAGTGACTTTAACCCAAATCTCTTGCCATGCTTGCATTTGAAAATGTCAGTCAAAGCCAACAAAATAAGTACCACATAAAATGCTAGTCATCAAAAGCTGATGCATAAATTCGATTTCCGTCAACATCTTCAGCCGCTTTGTTTTGCCATCCAAGCAGCTTACCCACACTAAAAGCCACTCTACTCCGCTGCACTCACTCACTCACTCAGCTAACTCACCTCAACCCATGTATTCCTTCGTATCTTTTGACACAATGCAAATTCTCGTATTGAATTAAAAATTGAAGAGACTTTTAAAGCAAATCTTATAAGTTGTAGAACTTGAGTTGCACTTGGTGGCGCTTGAGTGCACTTCAGGGTAATTTACGTGTGGCGGCGCCGCACAGAGCGTACACAGCACAAAAGCGAGACACTTAACAAGCGGAAAGGAAGAATATGACAAAGAAGGCATGGCACGTTCAACCAAAGAAAATAAAGATGGAAAATTTGTGGTGGCTCACTGTTGGAGGTGAAAAGGGCAGCCGAATGCGTATGCGGCGGTAGATATGTATAGGTATATGTTGTTGGGCAATAAAAGGTGCCTAGACAATGAGTGCTACAGCAACGACACCCTTGTATAATAAACACTGGTAGTGCATGATTTTTTTTTTTTTTTTTTAATTTCTTGTTTTGTTATTTTACATGCGATGCAGCTATAAAGTAAGGGAGCAACAAGTGCGAAGGAAAAGTGTAAGAAAAAATCACAAAATGTCACGCCAAAGCAAGCTGTCGCTTTTGTGAGATGGGGGCGAAAAAGTTTATACAACTACAAAAATTGCAATTTCGGTTTGTCACTTAGAGACACCACGAATGAGTTGCGTATGTTTTACTTAAGCTGAAGTGGTTGCATCTATTCGGTCGGTTGGCGCGCACTTGCCGTTGGTCGTGTCAACTTTTAGGCGCATGACTGCATCAAAATGCAACTTTTGCAATTTAGCTATACTTGTATGTGTGACTTTGCGCCACATACTTAGGAAGAGCTGATATTTTTACTTACCATTAAAAAAGTTTTCCATTTGGTTCTATACGCAACTTTCGCAAGTATGTGAATGCATTTATGAGTTGGCTTCCGTATGCCGGCAATGCGCAACGACTTGGCATTTGAGTCATCTATGTGCAAGTCTGATGATGGACTGACACGCGTCACAATGCAATGCCATGCAACATTGCACTTATAATGGATGGCATTTGCATTAGTTGGCTTGAAATACAAGTGGTGTAGAATGATGAATTTGCAAGTAAGAAGAAATGACTCACAATGAGTAAAATTTGTTAGACAATCAGCTGGGCAAGTCAGTCATCAAACGCTTTTTCAACTCTTCGGTGCCCCTTTGGTGAACGATTACTCATCCATCGGGATGTCTGAGAGACTAGGCGAACTAATTCGAAGTATGAAGGTTAGCTTTTTCTCTACTTACATTTATTCAAGTTTTAGCTCGTTGGTGGAACAAGATCAGTTCAACAGGTATAAGCTCTGTGAAGGAGTCGGTGAAGGCATGTGATGATGCAGCTTGCAGTGTACCTCAAGTGGATATAGTTTTGCGATAGTGAGCCCTAGGCAAAGTTGGCTTTCGCGAAAGCAGCTGTGCAATTCAATGCATTACATTGATAAGTGGGACAAGCATCTACTCGGTAAGCCTAGCGCCAATCCTGGACCTGGGGTCACGCGCAGTGGAGTCTAAACGAGTCGGAGGCTCGTCAGTCCGGGAGCTACGCAGCCACTATGATATTTCTCAAAAATACGTTAATATGACTGGTCTTAAAAGAGTAAAAGGTGGTTTCAATGAGGAAATAAACTTTATCTACCTGCGTGTTACTCTTGGAAAGTAAAATCCTCAAGATCCTGCTTCCATGGTGTTTTTTTAGTATTAACCCCTCCTAAACAGCTATAAAATATATAAAATTCTGGTTGGGCTCGTGGTAAATGTCGTTACCGTGGCGAATGACGTGAAAATTTCAAAAGAGACGAACGCAGTAATTCTGTACAAGCGTCTAGCAGACAAGTCTTGAGAGTGCAGTCATAGGATTCCTAGACATTACTACCAACGGTATGGTAGCTTGGGTTTCGAGAGTTACCAAAGCCACAAGGATACAGGTACGCACCAATAGGACAATGCCAGACGGCATAGCTGCAGGAAATTAAGTCCATACGTCGCACGATAGACCAGGTTGACAAGCGTATTCACTTAAACTTTGCTTGAAAATGTTTTACCAATGGAACGATCTCATCCCCTAGGAGCGTGGAAAATCTAGAATCACAGATTTCACATGACCTCTTCCCGCAAAGCTGATACGAGAAAAGTAATTGTTTTCGGGAACATGTAGCTCTAAAACTCCAAATGGGGCGTAGGCCTGCGTAATTGTTCTGTATGCAAGGATTATCTAACGTAGAAATGATCATATTGGAGACCTTTGGAAAGCTAAATGTGTCTGAAAACACAGCCTAATCTAACTATTATGGCCACTAGCTCACTAGAGATAAAAGCTTTGTTAGATGGGCGGCAGCTTTAACTCCCAGAGGTCCTGAATCATTCTTTAGGTAACACTGTAGGGAAAATCTCAAGTTTTGAAATTACAAAATCAACAACGTCGAAACACGTAAACTTAATATTGGGTCGTAGATAATGGATCTCTATACTATTTCTCCAGATCAGGTAATTTTCCTAAGACATTTTCAAGTTAATGAAAAACGCAAACTTAAAATGAATATATCTTTGGAAAATGGCCAGATTTAGCAAACCGGCAAACAGATTTGTAATCTACGTGCGTTCATCGAGTGTAATCGGTATAAGAATATGTCGGTGGCATAAAATAATAAGCCCTTGCCAAGCTAAGAGCTTATTGGGCGGACTAACCTGAAAACATCCAAGCTCCTTATTAACCTCCCAAAAGAGAATGTCCTAACTATTAGAGGCATATTTTCAGGACAAAGAAGATTGAGAAGCTATTTGCACGAGCTAAGAATTTGGTAAAATGGCCTCTTGCGCTTATTCAACTGAGCAAAAGAAACTCCATTGCTCCCTATTTTTGATTCTGATGCCATTGCAAGCATATGTGTTTAGGTTCCCTGTAGCTAAAAAGCGAACATATGTAGTATACTCTGCCTGATCTAAAAATCTTTTACGTTTTCTGAATTAGGTAGTATAAATAGAAGGCGTCAATATAGCGTTTTAGGTGCATAAGGCTGTAATTCTCGACTTTGGTGTACTTTTTTGGCCCGACACTGTCTGATGGGGATGCATGCGATGACACTAAAAATCAGACCTCATCGTCACTGTCGTAGCTGAAGTCGGAACATCTCGGCTCACCCTTCCCAAGCATACTCATATATGGGGATGATATAGGTTTTGGGTTAACAGTTATCGGTAAAAAAATATATTAACATCACAAAGGTCAACTTAGTTACGCTATAAATTCGCTACAGTAACCACTAAAACCCAACATAACCGATACACATTAGCACACTATCTATTCAGAGCCAAGTCTTGAGAGTCACACTTACTGTTAAGCTAAACTGGTCATTGAAAAGAAGAAACCGGCAAATTGATTTTACTAGAAGTTTTTTCATGACGGAAATACACGCGGATATTAAACATTTCCTGCAGAGGGGCGACCACTGTTTCTTGGAGATCGAGGAACTACGGATTGGTGGTACGCACCTCTAAACACTGAGCCATAACGGCGGCTCATTGTGACATACATACAAATATTTGCCACAAGGTGAAAGGTAAGAATCGGATTCCACTGATGTGCAAGGTTATGATGCACCCGAAAACGGTCCTTTGGCGGACCGCACGGTACCTTTTTATTTTTTTACACCCATAAATATATTATATATAGATATTAAAGAAAAATTAATATGGTGGTCTTTATTATAGCAACAGAAGCCAAATCAACAATTTTTAGAATTTTTGTCTGTCTGTCTGCCCGTTGTACGTTTGTCTTCATGTTTGTACGCGCTTAGCTCGACAAATAATGCTTGAAAGCAATTGCAGCGATGCATTGCTAAAGGTCCAACTTAAAATATAGAAAAATCATAATGAGAGAGTTGCCACCTGTATGAAAATTGCAATTTAAGTACATTGCTAAGATAAAATAACTATTGCAATATGGCCGTCAAAAGAAAGAAGTTACAGAAGGCTTACAGTCGAAAATATTTTTAGGGTAGGTTGCCACGTATTTGAAAATTATAATTTAGTTTAATAAATAGGATAAGTTAAATATTGCAATACGTGTATCAAACTAAAGAGATTTTATAAAGTTTACTGCCAAAAATATTTTTGATGAGTGTTGCCAACTGTTTGAAATTTTTTAGCAAATTTTTAAATTGATAAAATTAAATAAATATTACAACGCGGGTATCAAACAAATGAGGTTTAAATAAATTTACTGTCGAAAATATTTTTGTAGCTGATTGCCACCTATTTAAAACTTGTATTTAGTTAAAGTGATGAGATAAGGTAAATACTGAATTAATACTCCTTTTCAGAATGCGTACTTTATGTAGAATTGAGTTATAAGATTACAAGTTTAATTTCCAGAACTAAATACCTTCGAAAATATACATATTAGCTAACACCCTTATTCATAAAAAACAAAGTATGTTTCATAAATCGAAAATTAGTTTTAAAATATCACTTCAAAAAGCTTTTCAAATGTACATACTTTATTTTTTAGCAACACAAAAATATGTTTAAGGCGCAGTGAAGCACGCCGGGTATTTGCTAGTTTTCTTATGCAAAATCAAAGTAAACAAATATTTTCCAGTACTCACCTCTAGCAGTTAAATTCACATATATCCATAGAAAAATCCATGAGTATTTTGTGGCTGTGAATGTTGTTGGTGTTGTGCTGGCGATCAGTGTTGTCAATGTGGTTAAAAATAGGCGCAGTGTAGTTGCGGCATAAAAGGCCGACAGTCGTATGGCAGGCGATGCAGCGTCGAAGGCTGCCGCTGCTGTTGGTGAATAAGATGTTGATGACATTGCTGATTTAGCTGTTGTGCATGTGTTTATTGTCGCCATTTTATTGCTACTTCTTGAGTGATGTTGCACACCAGTTGTATTGCCATTGCAACAGCTGCTATTGCTGCGTTCATGACAATCGACGACGACGACGACGACGTGGTGCTTTGGAAGTGTTTTGGTAGCTGGCAATTTATGTGCGTGCGTTCCTGTTGTGTATGGCATTGGTGATGATATTGCTGCTATTGTTGACACGTCGACAAGCGTGTCATGCTGTGTTGTTGCTGCGGTTGTTGGTGTGCAAGTTGTTGCTGGTTGTGCGTGTGAGACAATTGCACTTTTATGAGTTTCGTGTGCATTAAATGCGACTACTGTTGCGGATTTAGCGGTTGTATGTACTACGGCTAGTTGCTCGCCAAATGTCGCTATTGTGTTGTGATTGCGTTCTTCTTCTTCTTCGTCTTCCTCTTCTTTTTCTTCATGTAGCTGTCTCTTTCTGTGCGCTTTTCTTTTTCGACGCCGTCGCAAGCGTCTTTTTTTGCGTTTGCACAGTCTTTCAATTGATTGCGGTCTTCTACGATAGCTGCCATTTGTTTCATTAGTATTGCTTCTGATTATGTAACTGTTGAACTTTTCGCTCCAGTCGCAACTGGCGTATCTGCTTCTGCTGTTTCCGCTGCTTTTGCTGTACCTAAACGGCTTTAAGTCCGCCTGCAATTCATATTCCCTAACTGCGGCGCTTTGACTTTCACTACTCCTACAACGTGGCGCTGGTGCCAAAGCTATACTGCCACAACGTCTTAAGCTGACTTCACTCTTGCTGTAATTGACACCACAATATCGCTTGATTTCACGACTATCTTCCTGGCCTACGGAGCTGAGTTGATTTTCTGAAGTGCATCTATAGCTTATTGCTTGTTCGCGTGCGCTTTCTTTAACTTGCAAGCTTTGTAAGCTTTTTATACTGTGAAAGCTATCGAATCGCCTGTTACCATTAAAGCTTTTACTTTGCGGAATCAGCAGCATTTGCCAGTAGGCGCTTAGCGCTTGACACTTGCGTGCATTTGACGTAGGCGTGGTTGCTTTAAAGCTGAGCTTATTGCTTTTTCTTCGAGTTTTGCGTAAAAAATGCAAATAAGTGGTATTGCGTTTGTCACTGCCATTTATAGTTGCAGCGTAGTTGCACTTTTGCCTTTGTGAGCTCACTTTAGCTACGTTTGTTTCTGCGTCATGGCGACTGTGTTCGTCTTCGTCGTCGATTGGAACCATTTTCGCGCATTTGCGTTTACTTTTCACTGCTTTTCGTAAAAAGCTTTAACCTCAAGTTAAAGTGTTTAACAGAGCTTTCACTCCTCAGTTAAGCGGCAGTGCTTTAAAGTGCTTTCAAAATGTAGTGTCACTCACAAATTATGCTCTAAAGCTTTATACAGCCTTATCTGCGCTAGGCTTTTCAGCCATTTGGAAAGTATTTTTCTAGTTTTTCTCTTTTTTAATATATTTTCTTAAATTTTCTACGTAATATGGCGAGTTTCGTATTCTCTTTTGAACTACTCTGCATTCAGCCGTTGTTTTCAAATTTTTTTGTCAGTTTTGCATACTTAGATTTATCTTTTAATTTTGTCATTTATATTTTAAGTTTCTTGTTTTAGCTTTAGTTACAACCCAAGAGTTTTATGCTGCCCCTCTAATTTCCACTGGCTTCAGTTGGTTTATTTCTGTTTATTTTCAATTTATTTATAACTAATTTGTATAACTAATTTGTGCTGTTGCGTGTTAGGGCTATTTTTTTTTTATTATTAGCCGTTAAATTATCATCAATCTTTCACTTGACCTTCACTATCGAATATGATTTGACGAATATTTACGATGTGCTTAAGTATTACTTACTTTCTATTTTTCTTTGAGGATCATTATTTGTGTAGTTATTGATTAATTATGGCAGTGATCTGTACCATGATGAACTGCAATGGGCGTCAACTGTAAAGCAAAAGAAAATACTGAAATTAGTTTGGTTTTCTTTCGTGACACTATTGGTTACATAGATAAGATCACTTAAAGATTCACAATGCAATTAATAGGGTAAATCTGACTAAGATACCACAAAAGTCTTTCGTGAGACAAATGAAATACAGATAGCAAAATAGTTCCAAAGACTTTTGTTATTCTAGTGCAAAAGTCTTAAAGTAGATATGTTCATATATAAATATAATCTCAATCAAAGCTCGATTTTTAATCACTCCACTAAACCTAGTATGAAGAAAGCTCTCCCGTTCTCTGCTCGTAGTGAGAAGTTATTTTGAGAGCAATCACTGTATGTATGTACATAAGGGTGGTCCAAAAATGCATGAGAAGAATTACAGTCGGAATTATTGTGCTCTCACCTGGGGGGATTGATCTATACCGAAAAAAAACACCAATATTTTTTTTTTTTTTGAAATCGAAAAAGAAAAGAACCAGAGTTTTCCGATCGAAAAATATTGATTTTCAAGAATTCCATACCATTTCTAGGAATAGTTAAAAACAACTATCCACATAAGATACATGGAAAACTTTCGAGCGCTTTGAGCGACCTCTAAATATTTTTTGATTTCAAAATAAAAAAATAAGAGTATATTTTTTCGACATAGAGCAATCTTAGGGTGTGAGAGCTGCAATAGTGAGCGGGTGTTCCTTTCGAGTTCGAAATATCATGCAGCGGGTTATTATTTTTTGTATTAACTTAAATTAAATTATGATATTTCAATATCTTAAATAGGAAAATATATATTGTTTTAATTTCCTTAAATTTTTGGAAACTTACCTTATTTAATTTTTTTTTTTAATTTTATTCTTTTCAAAATATATACATTTCTTATTCTATAAATTTTTGGAAACGGATTTAATTTTTTCTATTTAAAAAAAATATTTTTCTGTTTTTTCAATTATTTAAAAATAAATTTCTTTGGATTTAACATTTATTGTTTCAAAAAAGGAATACATTTTAATTATTTCGTTTAATTTTAGGATCTTATTTTATATTCAACAATTTTTATTGAGCTTGAGACCGTTCTTAATGAAAAACTACAAAAAGCAACAACAATTTGAAAAAATTGTAGAAGTGATAACTATTTCGGAAATCACCACATTTCCTCATCAGACTTCATCAGCGGGATTCGCTGGGGTCGTATTCATCTCGACATAACACCGGACCCTTGTTCCATATGCTGGCTAGTATGCGACTCCTTGGGAGCGGAAAATATAGTGAGTTACTTTCTTCGCAACTGCGCCGCATTAACCTAAAACATTCCCTCATTTATCAAACATTTCCTTGATTTGAGCTATGGTTTTCATTATCAACGCAAGCTGGAGTCATTGAACTTTCAATTTGGCGCTCAACTTACAGTATTTTCATATAATAAACTTGTTTATCGCCTGGGTAAGCTATCTACTTGCACTTAAAATACATACTTATTTGCATATAACATGCCTGCATTTAATATTCAAAACACAAAACACATACATCACCGGTGTATATGCCACAAATGACGGTAGCCATTAGTCGTACCACCTACGCTTGTAGAATGTCGTAGCGAGACGAATTTGTCAATGCAAATGAGCGGTTACGCATGTCAGCATTATAATACAACTACGAGAATTTTCTAAGTTTATTGAACCTACATATAAGAGCAGCAGCGAGGTAGGCGTTGTTGATGGCTGGCCTCTACCTTTAACCATCAAAGCTGTAGTGGTTTCAGTTTCGTGCAGCAAAAATTTAGCCTTCACCGATATGTTTAAGTGAACACCATGAAGTATGTTTTATTTAAATGCCGATAAACAGCAGAACTCATGTTGAAATAAGTATGCCGTTCACCCACTAAGATACCACATTTACTTGGAACTATTTGAATTACTAGCATTGCAAGGGCATACACAATAGTCTTACGGGACATGGCAGGAAAGTCTTTAAACTGAGTAGCAGCGTGTGACTGTATGTATGTATGTATGTATGTATGCTTGAGACTGCAGCAAATGGGCATATCAAAAAGACTACAAACAGAGGTAGGCACTAACTATCCGTTTGTAACTTTAAAACTCGACAGGATATTACTATGCAAATCCTCACACACACACACACACACACACATACTATATATCATACATATGCTTATTTATGTATTTATGCATTTGCATGTACGTAGGAGCATGCAGACATTGTCGGCAACACATGTTAATTTTTATTTATTACAAATGATATGACATACAATACTTGTAGCAGCAAACAAACAATCCACAATAACAACAACAACAGTTAAGACAAACAAGACATACGAACATTGAGATGTGAGCTTTGCAAAAGCCCCAATGGAGCAAATGAAGAATGCAATAACAGCAGTCAGCGTGGCAGATCAAGCAAAAGGAAGGAGGGCAATACAATAGCAGGCAAGTGTGAAGCGCTGCAATACTCGAGCTGACAGATAGTCGAAGTAACATATTTGCAAAAATATCAACACACAGATGAATTGGAAATATATCGCCCCAATGAGTGCTTGGAAGCAATGTTGCCGCCGCACTGTGGGACGTCGCCATATAAGCTGTGGTCAAAATTAGTTACCGTACTACAAATTCGCTGAAATTTCGTAGGTATTTAGGTATGTGCGCTATTCGGCAATTTTAAATGAAGAAATGTTGAAATTATGATAACATTCGACGCGCTGCCACGCCCCTAGCTCATATGGGCGGAAATGGTAAATTTTATCCCAATTTGTTGAAATTCATTTTAACCAGAAAAGCATAAATCTGAAAGTACGTCAAAATTGGTTTACATTATCGTCCACTAATTCTAGAAAAATAGGCGCAAATTAAAAAAAGTATTTTTTTATGAAAATCCTGCCCGTTTACGACAAAATTTTCCAATTTGGAAGATGATGGGAAGCTACTTACCATGACGCCCACCTTCTGCAAAACATTTTTGGCTCCACGTACTAAATTTTATGAATTTTGGATAAAGTTGACAGACTTACTTATTTTATAAATTTCACTAGATAAATATATACAAACTTAAAGCAATTTAAATTTTAAAAAATTTAAAATCTTAAGAAATTTAATTTAAAAAATTTTAAAAATTAAAAAAAAATTATATAAAAAATTTTTAAAATTTACCAAAATAAAATTTTAAAAATTGTATTTAAAAAAAATGTTAGCAAAAAACCTCTCATCAGTCTCATTCGCGCAAGTGGAAAAATTAGGTAGTTTTTGGCTTGTGTTAGTTGGACATTTTGCTATGAATCTGCGTAATTAGTTTTTCAGAATTCGCTAATCTGTTTTTACTACCTTTTACCACTCTAGTGCCATTGTGCGCCGTCTGTAATACTCGTATGTTTGTATGTTTTAACGGCATATGCTTATGAACATGAAGCTCGCTGTGACTGCTATTGTTTACAGTCTTTCCTTACCCCACTGCCCTTATTGTTCATTACTACAATATTTACTTTTGTTTCGCATTAAATAGCACACAACATCGATATATTTATAAATATATGTGTGTATGTTCATCTTTGTACGTTTGCCAATTCAGCGGGTGTGGCAACAATGTAAACTTGAAATGAATGAAACAAATGCGTGTCGAAGCTTTGGGCAAGGGCTCATATGTATGTAGACAATAATAAATAAAAGAGGTATGCAAATAAAAATGTCTGATCGGATGGTAAGAACGATAAATCAGAAAGCGTTGCAACAAATAAATTATGAATACGTATGTAACAAGGTCTGAGTGTCTGACTAGGGTGTGGTGTGACATGACGTATGAGTAACATGAGTTCTATAGGTAGATACTCGTTGGTAGGTAGTAGAGATGCGTACGGCCCGTCACGAGTGCAAAATCAACTTTCAAAAACACGCACGAGCCCGCACGTTGAGAATTTTAGTGGGGCCCGGCCCGGCCCGGCACGACTGGACACGTCCCAGCCCGGAAATAAAGAGCCAACTTTTATTGTCTGTATACATATGTACATATTTTTAATTTTGTGTTTATGTATGTATGTATATTTACTTAAGCGAATAAATTTTTAACATCAAGGATTTTTATAATGGAGCGTATTCTTGTTTTCGTACGAATCGAAAATCATGGGATTTTCCTATCATTTTCTATACAAAAATTTCACATTTTCGGTTCGTACGAAATTCAGAATATGCCGCAATATATTTTCTGGGAAGTAGAAAAAGTGGAAGGTATTTTATGTACAGATATGTAAACAAAACTACTAATTATCTTATTTTTTCGATCGCTTTCCAAATATTTCTTTTTTTGCTTTTCTCTTATCAAAAGAGTTTAATATGTATTATGTAATCAACTAAGCGCCTACAGCAGTTTCTCCAAAATAATAGTATTTTTAATGCAATTTTCTTGAACCTTTAGGAAAAATGTATGAAGTGAATGACCAGTAGACCAATTAGCATTTTCAGGTTACTATTAAAAAGATAATACCTTTTATTATTAATTTTATAAAAATGTAAGAAGAGCAAAATATCCGCAAATTTTTTTCAGGTGTGGATGTATTGAAATTAGTATGGGACTACGATTGAGGCACCACCTTTCCGATAAAAAAATAAGAATTATAGAAAATGGTTAACGTGTACCAAAGTCAGTCGGTAACATACATAAAAAAAACATATTCCGATGTATTTTCATGAAATTTCGATTGAAAATTTGTATCTAACTTTTAACTATTACAAACCAAGATTTCTAAATTTTGCTATTCATCAGAGAAATTGAACCACTAATAAATCATACGAAATTTGATGACTTTCTTTATTTTACACCGAACTTGAGCAAAATGATTACATTACAAATTTACAAATTTATAAATTTTTTTTTTTAGGGTTTTTTCGAGTATGCAGTCTTGTAGCCCATTAAATTTTATTAAAAAACTGTCGTTAATTTTTTTTTTTTTTATTGTTTTTAAAAACGGTGTTGCGCATTTTTTTTTCATAAAGAAAAAGTGCAAAAAGAAGTCAGCATAAAAATTATTAAAAATCAACGCAATTTTTCAGTAACTTAAAACTTGCACTTTATTGTACTAAAATTTCATGAGCTACTCGAAGACTTAAAAAAAAAGAAATTAAAAAAATGTACAAATTTGTAATGTAAAATCAACTTCGGTGTAAAAAAAATCATAACTCAAATTATTGTAGAGTGCCCCCCCGTAATACTACTTTAAATATTGCGAAATACTCAGAGCTACCGTTTTAACTTTTTTCAATTTTTTTTGGGATGGCATATTTTCAAAAACAATTTTTATTTTTTTTTGAAAAATTTGCATTTGAAAAATTTTTCAAGAAAAAAAATTTTTTTAATATTTCTTTTCATAGAGAATATTGGTGTGAGTATGTGTGATTTTTTCAAATTTTTTCCTCATCCAGTTCTCGAGATATTTGGAAAACTATTAAGTCGATTTGTTTTTGTTTTTGCGCTGTAAAGTATTTAAAAAAGTATTAATCAAGCTCGAATTTCATACTTATGTATTATTTATGTATCAATCCTAAACATTTTTAATCAAATCAAACACATGAAGTGTGAACCCCGTCCGCTTTGGTATGGAACGCCATCAGACATTTACTCGACATTTAATCGACATGTTTGAGGTATCGTTGAAAAGGTCTTGCAGACTGTGTCCAAGGAATGCATTCAAGTTTCATAAACGATCCTACGAATTGTTAAAAATTAGGTGAAAGGCATATATATTAGGGATGGACGTTTTTGATTAAATTTTTATTCAAATAAAAAAACAAATATTATTCAATATTCAAGCAATTTCGAATGAAGAATAAATTTGTATTCATTATAAGAAAATTCCGATTGAAGAATAAGTGTTTATTCTTGATTCATTGCTTCCGAATAATGAATAATTTTTCATTTATTATTTAGTCCTTCTTGCTTGATCATCATATATTTTCCTATATTTTCGGAGGTCTTATTACCAGCTTTATTATTGACATATTATGGCTTTTATCATATATTGATTTTTCGGTCGACACATCTATCAACATATATTAATTTATTTGTCGATAATTTTATTTTTAAAATGTCTACCATTTTGTGCAAAATTGCAAAAAAATTTATGTGGCTTTTACTGATGCAACGATATGTTAACAGACACTTGTCGCTTTACAGAATACGAGAAGAATCACTATAAATTGTGGACCTAAATCTAAGACCTTCCGAAAATGTGGGCTGCCGTACGGTGCTCCAGCAATGAGCAAAAAAAAACACAATTTTTTTTTTATTTTGTCTAGACAAAATAAGGCAGACTTGCCCATACAACAAGCCGTCTCGGGCATATTCAAGCAAAGTCGTTGAGTTTGGCTTTAATAATGCTTTCAACACATTTCTGAAAAAAAAAAGTTCACAGCCGTTAGCACTTTACTTTAGAAGGAAAAGCACATTTTATATTGCTACACAGCCCAACTGGGTACACCACTGCGTATGAGTTCTATTAAGTTGCAAGCACTTTCAATGTTTGCCCACAAAAGTTTTTATACCAACAAATAACACACTGTTATAATAATTGCAGCATGAATATTTAAAAAAAAAAATATATTTACTTTGTTAAGAACGCCTGCCACAATTCGTATGATCATATCATCTCAACTCTAAACACAATCAAAGTAAGAAAACCAAACAAAACAGGAAAACAAAAAGCAAAACAATGATATTCTAAATTAAAATCGAGGAAGTTATTTGCCTATGTTGTTTTTCCTCTACTCTCTACTCTATTGTTTTTATTTTTATTTAGTCTCGTTAGTAGCACAACAATGCAATTGTTTATATGTATATATTTATTTTTCCCTACTGTACAATTCAATTTGTAAAGCTGGTCGTGTTTGTTAAAGTGGAGAAGTGCGTGTAACTATATTTGTAGATATGTATGCATGTGTGTATGCAAATGCAAATACCTAGATTTAGTTGGGAAACTGTGTTGGAAATGCCCAACCAAAGCAATTGCTACAATGCGCCGTTGGGGAATTGAAAATTACAGAGTAGTTGCTCGTACAATTTTAAACTTAGTTTTGAAAGAAATTATGTATGTATATTTTTTGAAGAGAAACGACTTATTAATGCATGGTGCGTGAAACAAAAATACATACTAAGATTTCAGTGCTCGAGCTGTCATTTTGAATAAACTTTCAAGAAAAACCGTTTAAAAGGGGTCAAGGTGTGAAAATTGAAAACCAAATTTTACGGTAGGTGTCTGAAGTAACGGAGTCTACTACATAACAATTTAACCAAAGTTCAAATTTCTTCTGTTACCACTAGATAACATGCACTCCATGCGTGGCAAATAGGCAGGGCCGGATTTACTTAAAATGCCGCCCTGAGCCCTGTAAAAAATGCCGCCATTTTCAAGTTGAAATTACTTGATAAATTAAAAAGAAAAACACATTTTATTAAAAGACATCCAATTCACGTTTACATTTATTACAAATAATATGCTTACTAGTGGTTCTTTTATTAAGAATTTAAATTCTTCCGAAATACCTCATATTTGGCATTTTATGTTAATTTTTTTTTTGTTGGAAATTAGATTTTTTTGGAAAAAATCCAGTTGTTTATTAACCTGTTCTGTGCCCCCCATAATCCTTTTTACCAGAGCCCAATACCGTACAATGAGCCTGAGCTCGGGGAGGCTCGGTGGGTTCGGTGGGTTCGCATGTCTGGGTACAAATTGTATGCTATTATTTTAATATCATTCAATTGCTGATTTACTGTAAATGCATGAAACCAAATCTTGCTGTGAGATTTTATTCTGCCTTTTAAATAGTAAAAATCGCTTTTGCATGCACTCCTTTATGTATAATTCCGTGTTATTCCTCCTAGTTGCTACAAACGAACTGCTACGCATACAACAGCTACATATTGCCTGTCGCATGAAACTCTAACTTTGTTTGGTTTTATACGCATCTTCGATATTTTATCTATGGTTTTCGAGATAAAAATCGTCACCCGGAAGCCGGAAACAATCAAAATTCTGTATGAAATCACGGGGAAGTCGTTTGGCTTGTTACTTTGCTTCTGCGTTTAAAAAGTGTAATTTGGTTTGAACTCCTTCCCCAAGGAGAAACTGCACCACTTAAAGAGTAACAATATAGATTGATATGTATGTATGCACTGCAATCACGATATCTATTGTGCCCTCAACCCCATTCATAGTATCTTATCGAATCCTATAGACCCCAACAATTTGAGGAGATTACCATGGGTTTGCCATTGTATAAATTCTACTCTTGACTACAGTTGGCCTAGGTACCTCTCCCGTCTTCTCGCAATTGCCTCGCATTCGCGAAGAAGATGTAAAGGAGTCTGCTCAGTCAACTCGCAGAAACGACATAGGTCATTCCACCAGATCCCTAACTTATGTCTTGGTGACCTTTTATTATCCTGTTATTAACCTTAACCCCTCTTTGGGAATCAATCATAAGTCCTGTATCTTGTGAGGTTGTTGGCTCCCAGTAAGCATTTGGCCTGGCGTAGACCTGCAGTGTTACTCCAGTGTTGATACCTGAGTCTGTTTCTGTGCTTACTGAGCTCTTGATTGTGCTAGGTCCAAACTCTTCTTCATTGTGCTAGGTCCAATCACAAAGAATGGCTAAGGCCCTATAGGCGACGAGGCGGATGCCGTTTTGGTTTGGCTAGCCTGTCGGTCAACTTCCTCGTTACCATCAATTCCTATGTGCCCAGGTACCCAAATTAGTTGGACAAGATTGTGCTCCGCCATGACGTTAAGACTATCAATGCACTCAAGAACCAAGGATGACTTGACCTCACATTCAAATTTACTTATTACAGTAATTTCTACGTAGACTAATGGCATATACATACCTCTGCCTGAAAGATACTCCCATGGGCACCGAGACGTTTAGCCTTGGTCCATAAATGCCTGCCCTAATGCCGTAGAGAGTTTTAGAGCCGTCTGTATACTATTGCAGCAAGCTAGCTTTTATATGCCTCTCCATAAGAGAGGTGCTGCAACTTGCGCCTTGCTGCAAAGCTCTACTTCTAGTTTCCTCTCAAAGTCAACTGTTTGGGGCCTTTCATCTCTGAGGAGCAAATCTAATGGAATCTGGAAGCCTAGCTTGCCTCTGTCAATTGATGATTGGGGTTCGCCTCTGTCAAAGCCTTCTCTCGCGAAGTGTAGTAGAGTTCGCTTTAGGAAAATCGAAAACCTTTTAAACACAATAGATTGTAATAATATTAGAAAAAGGTGATTTCAATCAATTTTTTAGCTAATAGTTTCCGGAAAACTTTAATATTGAGAGCTACCAAAAACATTATCTGTTTATTAACACCCACTTCTCCGACTTATGCAACTTCAAGATTTCGTCCTCACAATAAGCTAAACTATGAAGCCATGACAAATACACTGACAAATAAGTGAAACATTAATTAAAATAAACACATTAAGAATATCACTCTTCCGCCATTTTAACTCCCACTACAAAAAATTAACGAACTTAAATGCAATGCGCTTCCTTTCCTTATAGTCGCTTCACGACATTGTTTATTTGCTGTCAACAACGCTGAATCCAGTACTAAACTGGCAGTGAACAGTGACAGAGTTGCAGCATCTACACTACGAGCACTCCTTCACTCTGCCGCGCCAAGCTGATTCCTCCTGCTCAAGCTGTGACGACTCCCGTAAATTGCATCCTTTGGGTTTTAATATTTTGCTACTTTGAGTAGATGCAGCAGTAAGCAATACTGCTTTGCTTTGCTTTGCTTTACTGATTCTTACACCAAAACCACCACCACCACCACCACCACTAGCACTGTCATGGCGCTTGTCAAAACGTCATGTGATGACCGCCTCCTACTCGTACCTCTTCTTGCTGGCAGTATCGCTGTCTGACTGTGTGGCTGTATGCCAGTAATTACCACACAACATATTAATCCAATTGAAGCAGAGAACGATTTTTAGTAAACTTTAAGTTGCAAGTGCCATTTGGCGTTGGCGTCAGTCAGCAACATACATACAAACAACCAACAAGTTGAGCTAATGGCAAGCAATAGTAGTGGGAGCA
>NW_023458557.1:75195592-75196608 GCF_013731165.1 Rhagoletis pomonella
GAGAGCCGTTGGCGCACTATGGGCACCTGCAATAGAACCAAGTATTTTCTGAAAAGGCCTGACAAGGGGGCAGCAAATATTCTTCTCAGACAAAGCAGCACTGATCTACGAGCCTAGACTAGGCCTGATTACGTGGCACAATCCATGGGGACAGCATATGGCCATAGACATCATCGACGATCCACTGTGTACACCTTGGACGAAAATACTTAGTACAGAACATTTTCTCTGCCACTGTCCGGCCTTCGCCAAATTCCTACCCGCACCTACTTATCCTTTTCCTCTAAATCCTATCTCTTGCCCTTAAATGCAATGGGCAACACTGCTTCAGTGCTAGAAAAAAAAAAATTTTTTTGGTGTTTCCGGCCACCCACAATTTCATTCCATTCCATTTCAAAAAAGTTCCCAGAAAACTTCTGAAAATTTCGAAAAAAAAGCACGAAAAGTTGTGAAAAACACGAAGAAATTCCGAAAAAATCTTAAACATCCTGAAAGATTAAAAAAAAAAATAATTAAAATGTTTCAAAGTAATCACAATATTCATGAAGAAATTCTAGTATATCCCGAAAAGCCTACACAAGAGAAACTTAGAAAAGTAAGTATTCGAAACACGAAAATTAAAAAAAAAAAATATTAATAATAATGAGATGGGACGAATGGCTTTCAAATATATTCCAACAAAGCCATGAAAAAGTCCTAAAAAGTTATGATATGACCTAAAATAATTCCGAAAACTCGAAAAGTCTGGACTATTGCAAAACGAAAAAAGTCACATTAGGTCCGGAATAACCACGATTGCTTCCATAAATAATCCCGAAAGACTACGAGAAAACCCATTAAAGATGCTGTTTCCGGTTACGCTAAAAATGGATAATTAAGCCAAATGTTTTTTTGATGCATATAAAGTGTGAAAACAAATTGCCATTCATTTCAAAATAAAAAAATTAAATTCTGCCTAAAACTCTTACATTAAAAAGCAAGAATAATCAAAATATTAGATAAACGAAAAAACTTTT
>NW_023458557.1:75196708-75199391 GCF_013731165.1 Rhagoletis pomonella
TTAAAAAGCAAGAATAATCAAAATATTAGATAAACGAAAAAACTTTTTTAACCTTGTGAAAATCATATTTTACTGCCTGACTGGATTCATATGGCAGTTTCGAAAAAAAACTTTTAAAATTTCCAAAAAGTTAGGGTAATCATTAAAAAAAAAAATCATAAAAATTGTACCGTTAGCTTCGTTTGTAAATTTTCAAGAAATTCAGCCAAATAAATACATACATAGTATTTGAAAATGGAAAAAAAAAATTCGAATATTTCATTTTTTTTTTTTTTTTTTTTAAATGAGTCATTTTTGCTTTTAAATATTTAAGTCTAATACAAATAAACCAAAATTGGTTTAAGTCGATCAAACGTAATGTGTGCAAATTAGGGTAATTGAAAATAAATAAAGTCGGAATTTTAATGTCCCCTAAGATGGACCTACACCGAAAAAAATTATATGTACCATTATTTTTAAATAAAAAAATTTTTAGAGGTCGCTTTTGATTCCGAAATAAAAAAAACAGGGGCATGTTTTTTTCGATCTAGAACAATCATGGGCATGAAAATTCCGATTCTACTTTTTCACGTGCATTTTTGGACCGCCCGACTAATTTACATTGCAAATTTTAATGGAATTATTAAAGTCTATAAATATTTATGGCTATTGTAATTAAATTAATTATGAATCAAAAATTATGAGCGAATTCAATTATACTCTAGGAATACGCACACGCGCAACACGCATCCATACGCACGACGAAATATACACGCGCAAATACATAAACTTATGCCTGCGAGCGACCAGACAACCGCAACGCCTTAACACCCCCCACCCCACCCACGCACTTCGAGCCACGCCACAGTGGGCTCACATTTCAAGAAGGTATACATACATATGTACGTATGTGTGTATGTATGCTTGCCATTCTGAGCGCAAAATTTACGATTTGCTAGTGGACCCCCCCCCCCCCAAACCAATAGATAGCAGAACACAGTTGCGAAGTAGCGCAATAGCGTAAATTAAATATTAATTTCACACAAATCATAATAAATTGCACCGCAACGCTTGGTGGACAGAGTAAACACCCTGCAGCAAAATTTAGGGACAGTCTGGCAAAGCGCTAGTTCCGCCCTACAAATTTCAGAACTGTCCCTGAACTACTGAAAAAGGGATGTAGAGTTGGACGGTTGAAACTCATATGTTGCTAGTTGCGCTGTCATCTATGTTACTCATCCTGGTCATGTGAAAGCTGACAAAAGTTGCACAAATGTAATATACTATATTTTTTCGATTTTCTTAGACCCTAAAACTAATAACAAACTGTTTTCGTTTATTTAATATATAATTCTCTACATAGTTTATGGGGCAACTGCTAAAATATTTCCAAAAAAGTCGTTATTGGTAACATTAATTTCATTTTTATACATATCTACGTACGTATAAAATTGATTGCAAAATATAAAATTTAGTTAAGCTACACTTGGCAGCAAAGGTCTGCGTACACCATTTCTTTTTTAAATATTCACAATATATTGAGAGTTAAAATTTGTTATTATTTAAATGGTCATGCTTAAAATAAAATCATATAAACCATGCTTTAAAACTTTATACAAAGCAAAGTTAAATTTAACGATCTTTCATCAAAATGTTTGACCTTTTAGTCAGATTTAAAAAATTAAACAAAAGTGGTAAACAATCTCACTTTGAAATGGGAGTGCTATTGATATGAACGATACGTAAATGTATCACTAAGCAACCGAAATGTGGACTTATGCAGTGATTTTTTTTTAATTTCCAATGTTTTTCATTTTAAATATTTTTCGTTTAGTTTTTATTTAAGTACTATGTCTCATACTCCATAAACCATTTAAATTCAAATTCCTAACCGTGCTGCAAACTTGATAGAACTCTTCAAACTGTCTTCAAAATTTAAAATTTTTAATCAGAGATATTTTTTATAAATATTTCGAGTATTCTGCTTTGTAGCCCATAAAATTTTAGTGTAGTAAAGTGTAATCTTGCATCTTAAACGAAAATATTTAAACATGAGAATGCCTTCAAGAGCGTGCGTAAAAAGAGTTATAAAAAATCAGCGCGATTAATTATACTAAAATTTAATGGGCTATAGAACTGCATACTTATAAACTCTGATTTAAAATATTGAAGTTTTTATAACAGTATCTAGAATTCTACTAAATTTCCATCACAGTTAGAAACGTGAATTTATTTGTTTATGTTATAATACTTATGAGCCATCCTTAAATAAAAAATTTACGAAAAACATTTAGCATGAAAACTATTGTGAATATTCAAAATTCTATATTTCTTATTAGATGCCGGAAAGTCTATATAATACATTTCAATAAATTTAATGCAATTTAACACTGAGTTATCACAAATAAGCATTCAATATATCACAGTTTTTCTCATTTTTTTACACGACTTAGTTCAGATTTTTAGTTATAGGTATCCCAGAAATACCCATTATACGTAACAAATATAAATTATTTTTAAGAATAGCGGTTTTAGAAAATAAAGGAATAATTGACACTTTATGTTCCTAATTTTAAAGCACAGTTTGCCTCAAAAAGTAAATTAGTGCAAAACAAATAGCTCTTTAAACATAAAATGAAGTATTTTTATTTACAAAATTGTATGCGTGCTTATTTAAAGAAAATGCTCTATACTATACTTATTA
>NW_023458557.1:75199491-75203416 GCF_013731165.1 Rhagoletis pomonella
GTTTTTGTAAAATTTCGTGTTTTATTCGTGTGTTTTCCGATTTTTCAGCATCTTACATCAGTTTTTTTTTAGCGCTTTTGGGATTTTTTGTGGCTTTTAACTTCTTCTTTGGAAACGCATTTTTTTAGAATAGTTTTATATTATTTGTAGATACTTAGAAAACTTGGGGTTTTTTAAGCTTTTTGGGATTTTTTGCATTTTTTTCGGAAACGTTCGCGATTTTCTAAGATCTTTCCTGGATTTCTCGAGGTTTTTTTCAGATCTATCGAAGGTTGTTTATTGTATTTTTTTATTCTTTTTTTTTTTGCCATTTTTAGGACCTGTGAGAATTTTTCGAAAGATACGTATTTTATTAGTGACTTTTTAAAATATCTGTTTTTTCTTTGATGATTGTTTGCGTCCTTTCCCATTGCCTTTTAATTTCTTAGTAGAGAAAGTTCCAAATTGTATATGACTTTCTTCGACGTTGAAGGAAATATTATCGTGGCTTTTCGTGTTCTGTTCGGATTGTTTCAAAATTTTTAACGAGTTTTTTTGGATTTATCGACAATTTTTTGAAACCTTTCAGGATTTATTAAGTACCGGAACCTTTATGGATTTTTCACGGTTTTCGTGTTCTGTTCTAAGCTTTCGGATTTCTTAAGGCTTTTTTGAGATTATTTAGCATTTACTGAGACCTTTAAGAGTTTTCCAATATTAATTTGTTATTTCTTCTTTGAATATTTCAGGATCTTTTCGCAAGTGCTTCGGAACCTCTCGTGATTTTTGGGATTTTTCGTGACTTTTGAGATCTCTCATATGCGAACTTTTCACGTATCTTTCGAAAATTTTCGGGTTTTTCTGTATTTCCCTGGCGTTTTTGCGAACCTCCTAAGATTTATGTAGAACTTGTTCGGTACTTCCGAGAAATTTTCCGGACCTACAGTAAATTTTTTAAACATAATTTTTCTGGGACCTTCCGAAAACTTAAAAATTTTTTAGGACTTTTCAGACATTTTTTCATAATTTTTGTTTTTTTTTTTAGAACTTTTCAGATTTGGCAAAAGTTTTCAAATGCAATCTTAACTTTGCTGGCTAAATAATGCCCAAATACTAACGTTTACTGTTATTTTCGAATAAAAAAAAACTAAAATTTGCAAATTAAATTTTTTATCAGCTTTCTGTGCTGGAAATTCAAAAAATTGGTAGCTGGACTAAAACAACGTGTTTTTTTTTTTTTGTTTAAAAAACCAAATTCTACACCAAGTATAACTTTTGATCTAGGAAACTAATAGAATATTGAACTTCAGTGACTTAAGAAAAATATTTTAAAGAAATTTTGTTCTAGAATGACTTTTTTCCTTTGAAAAATCTTCATAACTGTTTTCTATGAAGAAGATCGTAGACTACTAGTATATGATAAGTATTTTTATATAGTAGATACGTATGAATTGTTTTCATTTGTTTTTGTCTAACAGAATTTTTTTAAACTAAAAGAGATATATATATATATATATACATTTTATAAACTTACTTTTTTTTTCTTTCACCGAACTATTTGCATACCCTAATGTATCATAAAAATAAATTCTATGCATTTACATACACCGCAGAAGACTTTACATAGTATGTAAACATATACAGACTCTTGCTTAGTATCGCATTCGGCCTGCAAGTGGCGTCGTTCTACAAATTGATTATTTCACTTCCATTGCAAGCGTAGCTGCTGTTGGTATTAGCCACCATTACCTAGTCTCTTTTTTGGCCATTTAGTTCTCGAACTGGGAATTGCCGACGAGATTTACAGGGATTTGAGGAATAAATGAGCAAGCGAAATACTTACATAAATACGTTCATATACTATATATATGTACCTTGAGTACTTCACCAACAGCTATCCTTTATTTAGTACATACAGAATGTATGGCATTCTTCATGAGCAAGTAAGCAAAATGGGATTGGTAAATATGTTTACTGAACAATATTAGCACGTAGTGCAGTCGAGTCGCCTAGTTGCATAATATTTTCGCACAGCGGGTAATACCTTGCTGTCCACTTCAACTGGGAATTCTGGATGCATTATGCAGGAAGAGCTTGAAGACATTAAATGCAAATCAGAGAAGTTTCTACAAGCAAATTTGTCAAAAGATTAGTAGAAGTTTACGCTTGCGGTAGTTCCACATTTACACTTAAACTTTGCTTTCTTTAAGGTGGCATAAAAATCGAAACAGAGTTCTCTAAAGAAATGAAGTTGTAGAACGATCGATAGTTGTCAAAATATTTTTAGGTATACCTATATGTATGTATGTATGCATATAAATTTTGTCTGAAATTTTGTTGTTATGTAGTATAATATTTGAACCTATCCTGTTATATGTCAATAATAAAAACAAAAACAATTTTTGATTTGTAGGAAAACAAGACTATAGCCCATTATAGTTATTTACTAATTTTATTCATTTATATTATATTTGAATTTCTGTTAATTTCATTGTTTAATAAGAGTATATACACATTTACAAATACACATTTCGTATTATCCACCCTGCCAGCTATGAGTCAAGGCTACTTAGAAGCTTAAGCCAAATTATTACTTAAGGCGACTTTGGTTGGTCAAAAACAATTACAAAATTGCACATCAAAGTGCAAGCAATTAAATTATTGGTTTCCAAATCAGGGTGAGGCTGCTTAATTGAGTTGTAATAAATTGTATGGAAATTAGTGAAATTAAATTTATTTATTGGTGTGCAGTTATTCAAGGTAGGGTCTCCACATTGACATTTGAATAAAAAAGAATAAAAAATAGTTGCACAATTTGCGCGAGAATCCTTTTTATGTATTTTGTATGTATGTTGTATGTTTGTTTGGGTTAAGTCTTGCAATCAATTTTTAACCAAATTTCCAATGAGCTAGAGATTTGAAGCTTAAAACTTAGCTCAGAAATCGATGACAATGCAATATGAAAGATGAATTAATCCGCTAGAGCTGTGAGCAGCGTGTATGCAATAATGCGTAAACTGAGAGTTTCTGCCACTGGAAACGTGGCGTAAATTAATTATCTAGCTAGCTATGCCAATCATCCCCTACTCTGAGGTAGTATACATAATGTGACCAACCGTACTTCTTTCGGGAGTACGGTACTTATTTTTGAGCCGTTGTACTTCGTACTTTGCAGGACAGTCACTTCCGTTACTTCACGTCACTTCATTCCATTCCATTATATTGCAGTTCATTTTCATTTCTTTTCAGTTCGTTACATTTCATTTATTTTTCTTCCCTTTGATTTCAGGACGAAAGCGCTGGACTGATCCCTTTTAAGCTTGTCCAAAAGTACCTTTGCAAATCTTTTCATCAGAAAAATAGTTTCAAACTCGTTTTTACGGCGGCTTTGAAGTGGTTTCTGTTCTTTCTAATATTTTACATCGCGGTCTTTCAATTAGGCTAATTTTTTCTATAAAATTAATATTAATTACTCGAATTCTCTCCCAAAACAATCTGTTTTCAGATAAAATGTGAAAAATTTACTTGAAGGAATTTAGATATATTTTCATTTACAAATTTAAATATTCATAAAAAAAATTCTAGCTAACCACGTTAAAAATTTCCAACTGAAAATACAGCAAAACGCCTACAAGGCACTCTAACCCTTTTACTGTCTATCCCAATGAAAATGCACGCCTGAATGCTGAACCCGTCATTTGGACTGACAAGTGGCATGTGGTTAAACAAAGCTGAAAGATGCAGCAATAAGACATGCGGGCACTATGTACATACCAACAAGCAAACTCTGATACTCCTCATTCAAAAGTGTGCAAATTAAGCGCAAAAAACACGAACAACTCCACACAGTATGCGCCAGCAAACAAATCGCTTTTCTTCTTTTCAAACTCAAAAAGTGCATGTTGACATTTTGAGCTGACATTGCTTTGAGAGGACTTTGTCAGTC
>NW_023458557.1:75203516-75205024 GCF_013731165.1 Rhagoletis pomonella
AAAAAAAAACCTTAAGGTTTGCTCAAACTTATAACGTGGAAAGCAACTATCAACAAATCTGTGCGTATTCAGGCTTTCTAATCTATCGGTATCAATTTTTCATTGCCAAATTTTCTCCTGACATGAGTATTTTTCCTTTATGGCGACCAAAAGTGAAAGTAAATATACTAAGCGCCCAGAACGCAGTATTCCCACTGTAGTTTTTTCGTACCGGTAGTACCCACGCAGGTCAACTTTGCTACCGTGCGTTGCTAAGCTGAGTGAACTTCATCTCTATCTTCTTCCACCAGACAGTGCAACATTTCCTTGAATAGGTTTACAGCCGAAGTATGAGTTTCATGAGATCTAGATATTGTAATCTTTAATGTCCCGTCTCCAAGGAGGTTCAGTTAATTTACCCCCTATCCCTTTTTCTAAAGAAGGTAACGATATTAGTTTTACAAATGCATTTACTTTATCTTGGCTGAATCACTTCGAGACTAGTTCGGGACTTTACGGATCTTTTCGGTGCTAGTTTAGAATTATTTCAGGGTGTTTCGGCACCATACCGGGTCTAGTGCATGACGTCTTCGTGACACAGATATTTACACATCAAATTTCTTGAGTATCCGGTATTCACTTTCTTTATCGGAAATCTTATCATTGATCATGAAGAAGCTAAGGGTATTCCTAAATTTTTGAAAACGCAGTTAAGTCCGTTGTTTTTCAGGAATAATGAATTGTTGCTACTAAAAATACAGCTTTTTTTATCTTCGGTACGTATGACAACAAAGACCCGTTAGCAGCACTGAACCGAAATTATGAACTCAATGATTCACCATATCTATCCTTGACGACTTCTCGTGGAATACACCTTTTGTCGAGAGACATGTTCCAACGAACGCAAGTCCAGAATTCATCAGGTTAGGCTATATTGATTGGCCCAGACAAAGGACTCACTTGTATAATTAGGAGACAATCGTTTGTGAATATTTAGTCGGCAAAATGCCGCAAGGGTGTGTCAGAAAGTGCGACCCAAAATATTTCCATCTTAGCCTCGCGAAGGCTACACAGTGCTTAGTTTCTGAGCTTACATAAGGCCCAATTGTCCACGAATGAACCGTAGTAGGGTAGGGAAGAGTCGCTTCCAGCTTTCCTCTAACCGGTGATAAGGTTTCAAAGCTGTAATTCATTGCCAACTCATCAGACACTCAGACCTGCGATGTCACTGTGGCCTGGTACACAAATAAACCTGCTTAGAAAATACTCCAACGCTGTTGATAGGGAGGTAAGACATTCCCCGATCGACTGGCTATAAGAGTTTATGCTAGCTTCTGTAACCGACGACACACTTTACATTATGTATATGTTATGTTTCTCTGAAAACAATGTATATTTTTAGGCACAGACCTTACTCATTTAGAAATTTTTAGCGGCACTAATTTAGCGTGGCGATTTCTAGAATTCAACTGTAGGTTAAGCAATCATGAAATATCAGTTCGATCGGATAGCCATTTTCTTTTAAAAAA
>NW_023458557.1:75205124-75206309 GCF_013731165.1 Rhagoletis pomonella
ATGTTGACATTTTGAGCTGACATTGCTTTGAGAGGACTTTGTCAGTCGATTCGCAATGGCGTATAACAGCATCAGAGGAACTGCGAACGACCAAGTGCGCTAACAACTGGCGACATTAAGCAACCCATTCACTACATGACGAAAATGTTGCTACGGCAACAACAACAACAAATGACTAAATTTGAAATGCAAAATAGCGAAATGACCGAAAAAGTCAAAGCCAAAGTTAAAAGTCAAGTCAAAGTCAAATGGCTGAGTGCAAACTCAAGTGGAATATGGACGCGTAAAGAGCTTGTGAAGAGTATATATGTATGTACATATGAGTGATAAAAATTGTTGAGAAGTGGAGATGAATGCGAGAAAAAATGCGGTGGCGTACCAACCAAATTAAAAGAATGTTTTTCTATGAGATTAGGAAGGAGTTTGAAGCGAAAATTTTTGCGCCGTCTATTACCCTCTGACCTCGTCCAATAATGTTGAAACCCATTTTTCAATCAAATCTAGTAGATTGGAGTTTAAGGGTTGAGCATATACTTGCATTAAGGGTATTCGTGTCGTAAAAGGCGATTAAAATCCCAGGTGTAAGTATGCCGAATGAAATCAGAGTGTATCGGAAAAATAGAGGAGATAGACGGGAAAATACCCTCGGATATACTCACCAACTCTGAGACAGGTATGGACAAAACAGCAATCATTATGGTGAAGAAACTCCGTATGGATTGTAATACTCCAGCTGAAAATAGTAGAAATTCACACACACTTCCGACAGGCATACATTCTGGAGAAAACTGTACATTGGCTTGCAAAGGTTGTGCGTCGAAAAACAGCTCGCATTAGAATTAGGCGAAATCTGGCGGAGAAGTTCAGGCAGGGGAATTCTCTTGTGTGGGGTTGCCTCTCTCAAGAGATCCAAGTCGATGGTCCTGCTCGTAAGACTATTGCTGCTCCCGCTGGGGGTCAATAGCGTGGCGGTTGTTGGTGTGGCAATGTACAATTTTATCTGCGACCAATGTCCCGAAGGCAGCGGGGAACTAAGGAGGTGTCAGAAAGACCAGCCTCTTCAGAAAGACCAGCATCTCTTGCCGAATCGATCGTAAAGCCATCTACATCAGAGATGTGACTGCTTTAACTAGCGAGATCTTGGTCCTTTCTCGTCCCAATTGTATTTTGCGTGAGAAAAAAAAA
>NW_023458557.1:75206409-75208530 GCF_013731165.1 Rhagoletis pomonella
TACACTCGGAGGTTTGCCATTGCCTGCCGAGGGACGACCGCTGTTAAGAAAAAACCTTTTTTCTATATTTTTTGCGATATTACTTTGACCAGGGTTTGAACCCAGGTGCTGCGGAGTGGAAGCGCGCACTGCTTACCACTACACCACAGCGGCCTTCGGGACATTGGTCACAGATAAAATTTGTACATTGCCACACCAACAACCGCCACGCTATTTACCCCCAGCGGGAGCAGCAATAGTCTTACGAGCAGGACCATCGACTTGGGTCTCTTGAGAGAGGCAACCCCACACAAGAGAATTCCCCTGCCTGAATTTTTCCGCCAGATTTCGCCTAATTCTAATGCGAGCTGTTTTTCGACGCACAACCTTTGCAAGCCAATGTACAGTTTTCTCCAGAATGTATGCCTGTCGGAAGTTTGAGTGAATTTCTATTATTTTCAGCTGGAGTATTACAATCCATACGGAGTTTCTTCACCATAATGATTGCTGTTTTGTCCATACCTGTCTCAGAGTTGGTGAGTATTTCCGAGGGTATTTTCCCGTCTATCTCCTCTATTTTTCCGATACACTCTGATTTCATTCGGCATACTTACATCTGGGATTTTAATCGCCTTTTACGACACGAATACCCTTAATGCAAGTATATGTTCAACCCTTAAACTCCAATCTACTAGATTTGATTGAAAAATGAGTTTCAACATTATTGGACGAGGTCAGAGGGTAACAGACGGCGCAAAAATTTTCGCTTCAAACTCCTTCCTAATCTCATAGAAAAACATTCTTTTAATTTGGTTGGTACGCCACCGCATTTTTTCTCGCATTCATCTCCACTTCTCAACAATTTTTATCACTCATATGTACATTAGACTGCATCACTCCCCATACAAAAAAAAATCGGTACTATTTTTCCATTGGTATTATAAAATCCATTATATTTTAAGACGTCCACCAAAATATTTCGAAAAAATATTAAGATTTAAGTGAGCTGACCAATTTCAAAATACCTCCAAAAATGGAGTTTTTTATGAATAAAAATAGTTTCTTAAAATTTTTTTTGAAAAAATCCCCTCAAAAGACAAAACGGTTTAAGCTTAAAAAATTTGCACAAAAATATTTTTAAAAAATTAAAAAAAAATTTGAACAGAATCGTAATGATGAGATTTTTGATGCAGTTTTTTAAACTTTTTTCAAAGATTGGTATAAGAAAAACTTGAATAACTGAGCCTAAACTCTTCTGATTTAGACTTAAGAGGTGTCTGTGGAAAGGTATTTTCTCACCCTTTTTATTTCTTTGCTAATAAACTCATTCAAAGGATGAAAGAGAAAGGTAGGATGAATGAACGTTATTCAAAGTTGAACTAAGATGTGTTGGTATTTGAAAAAAAAAAATTGGGATACGAATGAATTTTTTTTCTGACAGAAATAAAAACAGTTGTAAAATACCTAACTACTGAGATTCCATAAGTCTAAATCAGAATAGTTTTGGCCCAGTTATTCAAGGTTTTCGTAAATCAATCTTTGAAAAAAGTAAAAAAAAAATCTCATTCTTACGATTCCGTTGAAAATATTTTTAAATATTTGTATGCAGATTTTTTAAACTTAATCTGTTTTGTCATCTGAGGGGGCTTTTTTCAAAAAGGTCTTTACGAATCTATTTTTATTCATAAAAAACTCCATTTTTGGAGGTATTTTCAAATCGGTCCAGCTCACTTAAATCTTAGTATTTTCCCCAAATATTTTGGTGAACGTCTTAAAATCCCGGCGGAAAAACCGCAACTTTTATTGGTGATGCAGTCTAATGTACATACATACATACATACTCTTCGCAAGCTCTTTACGCGTCCATATTCCACTTGAGTTTGCACTCAGCCATTTGACTTTGACTTGACTTTTAACTTTGGCTTTGACTTTTTCGGTCATTTCGCTATTTTGCATTTCAATTTTAGTCATTTGTTGTTGTTGTTGCCGTAGCAACATTTTCGTCATGTAGTGAATGGGTTGCTTAATGTCGCCAGTTGTTAGCGCTTTTGGTCGTTTGCAGTTCCTCTGATGCTGTTATACGTCATTGCGAATTGACTGACAAAGTCCTCTCAAAGCAATGTCAGCTCAAAATGTCAACAT
>NW_023458557.1:75208630-75216471 GCF_013731165.1 Rhagoletis pomonella
TAAATTACACCGTGGGACAGTAAATTTCGCACACAAAAAATTAATATATTTCCGAAACTATGGGTAGATTATAGTAAAACTGCGTACTTAGTTTTTCTCTCTGACGTCAGGCATTTTTTTAAAAGAACTTTGAAATTTAAAAAATATGATTAATTCAAAGAATTATTTAAACAAGTAAGAAAATCTAAGTTCGGGCGGAGCCGAACATTAAATACCCGGCGCAGGTACCGCTACATGGTAAGCCGCTGTGTATAAATTTTGAGTAAATTAGCGTCCTTAAATTTCGAAATATTGAAGTTTCAAGCATTTCTGAAATTTGCCGTTATATGAAAAGTGGTCATAATTTTAATCTGATTCCAATAATTTTCAACGTTTTGCTTCTATGGGGCAAGCACAATAATCATACCGAGTTTGGTACAAATTGGTAGAACTGTTACCGAGATACATATATGTGATCATAAGTGCGCGGTGCCACACCCATTTTCCAAAATTTTATCATAAACGTATTTCTTGGTAAAGAATTGTTGCAAGCATCAATTTTGAGTAAATAAGCTTTAATATTTATTGATTTATCGAAGATTTCGTATTTCTCCAAATTTCCGTTATATGGGAGGTAGGCGTGGTTATTGTCCGATTTTAAAAAGTTTCGGCCATTTGGTATGCTGTAGCAAGACTAACAACTGTGCCAAGTGAGGAAGAAATTTGTGCAGCGGTTACCAAGATATACACATATCCATAAGTGGGCGTGGCTACGCCGATTTTCCAAAAATGTATAATATTCTTATTTTCCGTCTAAAAATTATTGTAAATATCAATTTCGAGTGAATAATCTTCAGTAGTTACTAAAATATCGCAGTTTTCGTATTTCGGAAAATTACCGTTATATGGGAGGTAGGCGTGGTTATTGTCCGATTTTGCCCATTTTCAATACCATCCGCCCGAAAGAAGTGCACGTACCAAGTTTCGTTAGGATATCTCAATTTTTACTCGAGTTATCGTGTGCACAGACGGACGGACGGACGGACGGACAGACAGTCACCGCTTAATCGATTTCTCTTTTCATTCTGATCATTTATGTATACATTTGTCTATATCTATCTCGATTCGTATTGCCTGTTACAAACAACCGTTATGTGAACAAAGTTATAATACCCTTGTGCACAAGTAGAATTATAACAGAATAAATTTTTTGGTGCATAAGGACGAATGGGCATGGAAAATGTCCTTTATAAATTTTGTCCATAAATATCCTTGAAAATTGTCAACCTTTTTTTTTGGAAAAATGATTGTTTGAGGACTTATGTATATACGCATGACCTCATCATCGAATTTCCTTCTGCAAACTTTATTAACTTAAAAAGGTAAAATTTATTAAAAGCGCATTTTCAATACCTATTCATCCTTGTAAACCAAACAACTTTATTGTTTCCAAATTCTACGAAATTTTCTCTCTCCTTTAGTTTTCATATTGTTATTCTACATGGCACTGATTTTTAAAATATTTTTTTTTTTGAATCGATCATACCTTCAAAGTTTCAAAGTCCTTTAAAAAAAAAAAACCTGACGTCAGAGTGAAAAACTAAAAACGCAGTTTTACTACATATATTTGACCCATAGTTTCGTGACTATATCGAGACCTAACCGCCAAAATAACGTAGGCGACATTTTTTTGAAAATTTTCTTTTTGATGCAGAAATGTACCTAGATGCTCTAGGAATATTTCTGCATGAAAAAGAAAATTTTGATAAAAATTTCGCTTACGTTATTTTGGCGGTTAGGGCTCGATATAGCGATTCTTTCGTGTGTTTTGAAATTTTTTTGTTTGTGTCGCACGGTGTTATCAGCGTTTAGTAACTATTTTCTACAAAATATAACCTCTAGACACAGGTTTAACATAACTTTTTATAATTTATATAATATTTTCAAAGTATAAATATTTTGTAACCTCGCTGATTAAATTGCATTTTAAAAGCTTTGATGATCAATTTTAAGGAAACTGTCACAGCAAAGAATAAAAGAAAGTGGCTACTTAGCAATGTTGAAGCAAAGCTGTCAAATGCACTTCCATAAAGCGTTTGCCCACGAAATTAATTTACTCTCACAACAAAGGCATTTACTCTATGCACGCAACAAGCATTCGAGTTGTCTATCTATGCAAACCAAATTTCAATTTACGAGTCTTTTACGCAGATTAGCGCGCAAGTTAATTAATTTAAATTGCAACAAAGCGCCGAGACGCAGTGGCCTAATGGCTGTATTCAATGCACAAAGACACATTACATAAATGAGTTTTAACATGCTTCGCCTTACACCGCCTACGCCTTGGAGGGACATCAAGCAGCAATTAATTCGCTTACAGTCGACCATGGATCTGGCGAACATTAAAAATGCATCAGCAATATATGTATGTACATGTAGCGATATAAAGACACCAGCCCAGTAAGTAAATGCGCGCTTGAGCCACAATATAGCACACACACGCGCGCAGACAGCGAGCAATGGTTTAACGCCGCCAAGTATGCTTATTATTTTACTGAGGCAATAACTTTCATTCATTCATTCATTTGTTCATTCATTCACTCGTAGCATAGTATAATGTGCTTTTAACTGCACTTAACGCACGCGCATAACGCTACACCGCTGTGCAATCAACTGCGAAAACCTCATTAGCGACCAAATTCGCCGCCCTTTTGCTGTCTTTGCTGGTAATTTCCCGCACATCCGCTATGCTTTACAACTTTTCCTTGCCAAGCACTCGAAATTTTCCAAACAACTCTAATAAAAATAAATTTTTATTGCACACAAAACAATTGCAATAGCCATTAGGAGGAAAGGGCGATAGGGTATGATCGTAGAAAAAAATTTAACTTTGCGGAAATAAAGCAAATTTTGGCAAAACAAAAAAGAATAGTTACAGTAAATATTTAGATTTTGGTGAAAAAAGCGCAAAAAGCGCACGATGCAAGAAAACTTGCAACTAAATTTTTAATGTCGCCGTCAAGCAATCAAGCCACCTCGCCGCAACACGCTCGCTCACAATCACCGCACCCCGGCTGCAGCAAGTTTTTTGCCTGCACGTTTTTCCAATTGAGTTGTTGAGTTTTTTTCTCTTTTACCTTTTTGTTTACATTTTCTTATTATGGTTTCGTTTTTCTTTGTTGTCCTGAAAGAAGCCAATCCGGTTGAAATTACCTCATAGCGCATAATAGCTACAATGTATTGTGTCTTTTTTTTTTTTTTTTTTGTACACTCACACACACACACAGTTAGTGTGCTTGTGCGAAAGTTGTTCAAGTATCGCTGCAGAAAACCATTTGCGAAAATGTAATGCAAAGGAAATTAATTTAAAGGCATTTGCAAAAATGTTGCGGAAACTCGTTGTGTGCGCAATGAAATGCATTCATATTAGTTTGAAAATACATATGTAAATATATTTATATATATTTATATTCTCTACCAGTAGAGAAATAATCGGTAGAAAAGAGTTACAGAAACGAGCTACGGCTAGATTTTTGCCCTAAGAACAGGGACCGAACATAACAGTTATTGATGAAGACTGTCATGGAAAAATTCACTATGATGGAAATGTTCTACAATTAAGTGATACATACGAATCGATTTCTTTTTTCGCCGAGACCAAATTTGAAGATGAATTTTTATTTGCAATTTTTATGCAAAATTAAAAAAATAACAATTATTTTTGATTTTTATATTATAAATCCAAAATAACAATTATTTTTTGATTTTTATCTTACATGTCTTAGCTAACAGTTATTGAGGACTTTTATTTTTAAAAGTCATCAATAAAAATCAGTCAGTGACTTTTGCTTTTAAAAGTTATCAATATAAATCAGTCACCGACTTTTTCTTTTTAAATTATTCGTATAAAAGACATTAACAGGTTTCGCAGTTAAGAAGGTGTTGGGAAACAAAAGTTTACTACGACTTATACAAATGACTTTTATAAGTATGATTTAAAATTTAAAGGTCAGTGTCTGAATTTTGTTTATGGCTCTTATAAACAAAAGTCTTCGATAACTGTTATCTAAGACATATAATTTAAAAATCATAAATAACTGTTATTTGCAGATTATTTAGATAAAAATCAAAAATAAATGTTATTTTGGATTTATAAAATAAAAGTCAGAAATAACGGTTATTTAAGGAGTAATTAAATAAAAGTCAAAAAATAATTGTTAAAGAGCGATTTTTTTAATAAAAGTTGTAACTGTTACGGTCCCTGCCTAAGAATATATATTTTCCTGAGCGCGTTTGGTTGCGTACTAGACATAATCTTTTTTATTCTGGATAAAGTATAGTTAGGTAGGCAGACGGGGATAAGCCACGACACATATAAGCCACGATTTGAAGGCTCGTTGTGATACCACAACAACAACAAGTGTTTTTACTCCCCCTTGCTGAACGAGTTTGAGTCCTTGAAGTAGCTCGTCAGGCAGCTAGGGAATAAATCTCCCACTATGTCAAGGTCCCCAAAGAAAGGAGACCCTAGAAAGCGAAATTTACTCCTCGATAATGCAGGACAGTTACGGAGAAGATGGAAAACTGTCTCTTCATACTCATAGATTTAGACACTTCTGGGGCAGCTATGGTAAAGTACTCGGGGCCGTTCTGCCTGTTTACCTATTATAGCACGAACCAATTGTGTGAGATGTGTATGTCTTCCCTGTTTAGAGAATCTTAGATCTGAGACCTTTTTGGATCCCACCAGGGCCAAGTTTGCCTAGAAATTCGATAGGAGGTAGTTTGCGTTCATCTCCCGCTCACGCCAGTAAAGAAAAATTCTCTTACAGGCAGCTTGCAAGTGGTCAAGTGCATACCAGTGTGTTCTTTGCCCGGAGCGATCTGCTTGGTCATCCCTCCCCCCCTCGTAAGTTCGTCCGCGGTACAGTTACCTCTTTATCCCTTTGACCGGGAACTCAAATTCAGACTAATCTGCTTAGCAATATCTTGCAGAGATTGGCTGCAGTCCAGCACGATTTTTGATTTTGATTGTGACGAAACTCATATGTAGCTTTAATTAGTCAATAGCAGGAAGTTTGTAGATGTGCACCTTGATTAGATTCGGAACATTCGGTGGCCTATTGAGATATTCGGAGATTCGGAATGCCCTTAATCTGGGAGGCTCAGTCGTTTACCAGGCCAAATGTGCTTACGACCGCGAAACCCTTCCAATAGCAAACTTCGATATCAGGAATCCCGAGTTCAGTTTGAGAATGTCGCTGTATATGCCCTATAAATTAATGTTTACCAGTTCCCAATTTTTCTGTCAGATCGTGCTATGTTAATATACTTCAAACAATGACAGTCCGTGTCAAAGTATTTGTGGTGACATCGACGATGCGTTTGTTTGGCTCAAGATTAGCGACCGTCTGTAGATTATGACCACTTCGCGAAGAAATTTTCTCCTTTCTGATCAGTTTTTGTTTTTCCCGGAGGTCTTGAAGACAGAAAGAATTCTGCCAAGGCTTTGGGGATGACATATTCCCCTATCAACTCCTCTTGCCTGTCAAATGTGGTCATAGCTTATCTTTCGTGCGATAATCACTCTAATAAACTTCTCTTTCTTTAGGAGATAATATGGCGTACAGCCAGAGGGATGCACACGAGGATCCACATGGCCCGATTCACTGACAATGAGATAATGAAGTTGCAGCCTTAGCGCAAGGAGAGACTGTGGAACCGTGTTGTCAAAGAACTTATTTGACCGGCTTAATTTCTTAACGCCAGATTGCCGAGATTTGTCTTAACACCGATACTACCTATTGAAGTGGAAAGAATTTCATCTGCCTCTCTATCGCCTCAACGCTTTAGAGACATTACCATAGATATTTGAAAAAGGTATACATCGCGAGCTGAGGACGTCAATGGCGTTGTTGCCTTAGTCACAGGAAACAGCTAGCAACAGCTTGAGGGTATAGTTTTCACGTCGTCCGTTCGTCCGAAGCAGGATTTTACGGATAATTATACACATAATTATTATCTACGCTGCTCGACAGCACAGCACACGTGAAGTTGAGTAAGAAGAAAGCAGAAAAGTCCCTCCGTAATTCTGTCATAGCAAAACAAGGTGAAGGAATTTTGGTCATGTTGACCCTATATTAGAAGAGCACCGTACGACTTGAATTAGATTTACCTTCCAAAGAGCAATGCAATGCATAGCACCCGGGATAAACAATGAAGAAAGAAGTAATATGAATAAGAGGCAATAGAGGTTTGGCATGAAAGTAAAGTTAGCTGTGGCTCTTTCCAATCACAAAGACAAGTCAGTTGTAATCTAAAAAAATGTGAAGTATGTACAATATTTGATTAGAGTTCGCCGAAGCTCAAACATATCTGCATATTAAGGAAGAGTTAAAAATCGCTTCAGTGGGAGAATTTCATATAAAAAAATTATTTTACAAGTATTTACCTACTAATATTATTTCAAAACTTAGTCTTTGTACTAAATTCTTTTTAGAATTCCAAAGAATACAAGCCCAGAAGTAGTATTGGTTAATATTTTCAATTATTTTAAAACAACTGTGCTAAGTTCTTGTTTTCTAAGCACTCTGTAACAAAAAGCTAACATCTCCACAGATTTACGTTAAAGAAATTTTTGAGGAGTATGGCACTTGACAGCTATAACGTACAAACCTGTATACATGTATGTATATGTAGAAGTATGGGGGCTCTCATATTTACTATGTGTACACTTCAATTCGAGCTCGACTTTGATGATTAATATTTTAAGATGCATAAAAGCACATGCATACATACACACATGCATAGTATGACTTACAAAATATATACACTTACTTATTCAACCAACCAGTATTACAAATTATTTCATATGTCTGTATGTTGTGCATAAAGTGACGTTGCAAATTCAATTAGTGTCGAGCATGTCATGTAAAGTCAAGTGTGTCAGCTGTTCTTAGTTTTAAGCTACTCAAAAAAAAAAATTAAAAAATTATATATATATGGAACGGATGTGTGGTAAGAGCGCATGCAAAGTGGATGGAGGAGTTTTTGACGAAAAGTGCTCGGTAGTTTTTGATGCTCATTTGAGTATTATGCAGCTTCCCAACTTTTGTGGAAATACGCACACATGGATTGGTATCAAAAATAGAATAAAACAACAAAAATTTGATTTTCCGAAACTTGTGACGCAGAAATAAAACAAAAAATCTAAAGCGTAAATTATAAGCAAAATGATTATTTGCGACTTTGATCTATTGCAGTGAGAGAAGCAAGTGTTTCCAGCTTTTGTTCCATTTATAGGAATTACAAATAGGTTTTGCCTGGAGCTTCAAATATTTTTTTGACCACACCAAAGACTATAAATATTCCAATCATAGACCAGAGAATATCGATGAAAAAATACTTATTTGATATTTAAACTAATAAAAAATTGCAATGTTGGTATGAAAGGAAAGCCCATGATGTTATCAGCCTTCATAATAAAACTGAAAGTTTCTTAAGTAGACGAATTGCTGACCTTAAGGGCATCGACTTTGGAAGAATTGATATATTTCAGTTTTTAGTCTGGTTAAATGCTGGATAATCACACATAATGTGCTCCGACGTCTTCTCTTGTTTCCGTGGTAAAAATGGTAAACCTATACGGTGCAAGTGAGAGCGGAGGTTATTATGGCCGGTTAGTTTACCAATAAACATTTTCACGTTGACGTGGTTCAAGACATTTCTGACGTTCCTAGCAAAAGGAAAACCTAAAAGGCTGGCCTGTCTAAAGCTTCCTAACACAACCCAATACCTACAGCTTACCCACGCTTCGATCATGAGCCTCGAGGAGGTCCAAATGAGTCCACAAAACGGCTCCG
>NW_023458557.1:75216571-75218108 GCF_013731165.1 Rhagoletis pomonella
CGGAGCCGTTTTGTGGACTCATTTGGACCTCCTCGAGGCTCATGATCAAAGCGTGGATAAGCTCAGAACGCTGTAGGTATTGGGTTGTGGTAGGAAGCTTTAGACAGGCCAGCCTTTTAGGTTTTCCTTTTGCTAGGAACGACATAAATGTCTTGAACCACGTCAACCGGCCATAATAACCTCCGCTCTCACTTGCACCGTATAGGTTTACCATTTTTACCACGAAAACAAGAGAAGACGACGGAGCACATTATGTGTGATTATCCAGCATTTAACCAGACTAGAAACTGAAATATATCAATTCTTCCAAAGTCGATGCCCTTAAGGTCAGCAATTCGTCTACTTAAGAAACTTTCAGTTTTATTATGAAGGCTGATAACATCATGGGCTTTCCTTTCATACCAACATTGCAATTTTTTTTTAGTTTAAATATCATATAAGTATTTTTTCATCGATATTCTCTGGTCTATGATTGGAATATTTATAGTCTTTGGTGTGGTCAAAAAAATATTTGAAGCTCCAGGCAAAACCTATTTGTAATTCCTATAAATGGAACAAAAGCTGGAAACACTTGCTTCTCTCACTGCAATAGATCAAAGTCGCAGATAATCATTTTGCTTATAATTTACGCTTTAGATTTTTTGTTTTATTTCTGCGTCACAAGTTTCGCAAAATCAAATTTTTGTTGTTTTATTCTATTTTTGATACCAATCCATGTGTGCGTATTTCCACAAAAGTTGGGAAGCTGCATAATACTCAAATGAACATCAAAAACTACCGAGCACTTTTCGTCAAAAACTCCTCCATCCACTTTGCATGCGCTCTTACCACACATCCGTTCCATATATACATAATTTTTTAATTTTTTTTTTGAGTAGCTTAAAACCAAGAACAGCTGACACACTTGACTTTACATGACATGCTCGACACTAATTGAATTTGCAACGTCACTTTATGCACAACATACAGACATATGAAATAATTTGTAATACTGGTTGGTTGAATAAGTAAGTGTATATATTTTGTAAGTCATACTATGCATGTGTGTATGTATGCATGTGCTTTTCTGCATCTTAAAATATTAATCATCAAAGTCGAGCTCGAATTGAAGTGTACACATAGTAAATATGAGTGCCCCCATACTTATACATATACATACATGTATACAGGTTTGTACGTTATAGCTGTCAAGTGCCATACTCCTCAAAAATTTCTTTAACGTAAATCTGTGGAGATGTTAGCTTTTTGTTACAGAGTGCTTAGAAAACAAGAACTTAGCACAGTTGTTTTAAAATAATTGAAAATATTAACCAATACTACTTCTAGACTTGTATTCTTTGGAATTCTAAAAAGAATTTAGTATAAAGACTAAGTTCAATTCAATTTCAATTTGTTTATTTAAGTAGATTAGCGCATTAAGAATTAAACTTTTATTGCGCAATACAAATAACGGATTACAAAAATATGTATTAAAATAAAATAAAAATTACAATTATATAAATATAGCTATGTATGCATATGTAAATATTAACTTAGA
>NW_023458557.1:75218208-75222134 GCF_013731165.1 Rhagoletis pomonella
CAAAGATACATTGTTTTACATTACTTTCACGCAGTGAGTTCTTTAGAGACAGTGGAAGGGAGTTCCAAAGTCTAACACCATTAACAAAAAAAAAGCCTTGAAGAGCTTAAGTAGTTAAATTTCGGCAATATCAAATTAAAGGATCGTTAGCTCTTGGAAAACTTAAGCTTTTCATATAGATATTCCGGCTTTTTGTAAACAAGCAATTTAAACATAAAAATACAATTACGAGCTTTTATATAGTTTGTTAGGTCACAGCCAAGTATTGAGTTCCTAAAAGTAGATATATGGTCAAATTTCTTCAAGCCATATACATACCTAGTGGCATGGTTTAATGCAACATCGAGTTTGTGCAGGGAGTGAAAGTCCAATTTGCTGTACACTACTTCGAAGTAAGTAATAAGAGGAACAATTGTGCTCAGAACCAGCTTCTTTTTCGTGCCTGAAGGTACGAAAGGCGAGGATACTCTCAGGCATCGCAGGGTGTAGTATGTTTTACTCACAACTTCATTGACGTGGTCCTCACAAGTCATCTTAGAATTAATAATAAAACCCAAGCTTCTCACTTTGCTGACTAATTGAAGCTTTGTAGAACCAATATAAAGGTGAGGAATATCAGAAACTTGTATTTTATCTTTGCAAATAGGGAGTACATACGATTTTAGAGCATTGAGGCTGAGAAGGTTTCCAACAGACCACTCAAGAATCGCGCGCAGGTCCTCATTAAGCCTAAGTGTTGTGTCTTGGACCATGCTGATATGGTTAGATATATATAGTTGAACGTCATCGGCGTAGGCGTGTAGGCGAACGTGTGAGCATGATTTCAAAATGTTATTGATAAAAATGCTGAAAAGAAGGGGACCTAGCACAGAGCCTTGAGGTACTCCCGAGCATGTGAGCGCCATTTCAGAGAAGTTGTTGTCGATTTTAACTTTCTGTTTTCTGTTACACAGATAACTGTTCAGAAGCTTTACTGCACTTTCACCAAATCCAAAAAAGGTAGTTAATTTTCTACACAGGAGGCTGTGGTTGACAGAGTCAAACGCTTTGGAAAAATCTAAAAGACATAGAAACGTTAAGTGACCTTGATCAAACTCCTGCCGGATATCGTCCAGTACTTTAGTGACTGCAGTCGAGCAAGAATGGCCAGCTCTAAAACCTGATTGAAGCGGGCTAAGTAGATTATTTACCTCGATAAAGTCATTTATTTGTTTTGCCATAAGCGACTCAAATATCTTTGATAACCCTGTTAAAATACTTATGGGTCTGAAATCCGCAGGCTCGGAAGCACCTGGTTTTTTGGCCAGAGGGGTAATAATTGCAACTTTCCAAGCAGAGGGGAAGGAGGAAGTGGTGAAACAATGGTTTACCAGATGTGTAAGACAGCTTAGAATGCTCGGCAAAATTAATTTTATAAATTTGATTGGTATGCCGTCGGAGCCAATGGCGTCAGATTCTATGCGGTAAACACTTTTGGCAACATCCATTTCCCCAACCGATATGAACTGAAATTTCGTTGAAGGCGGCAAATTGGGGGAGGTGGTCATGGGTAGTGAGCTATTGTATACTGTGGAGGAGTTGGACGAAACGAAACATGAGTTAAGTAGATTAGGATCGAGAGGACAAGAAGCTTCAGATCGTGGCCGTACGCCCAACCTTTTCAAGTTAGACCATAGCTGTTTAGCGGGCAAATCGGTATTGAGTTTGCTACAATAATATTTCTTTTTAGCAAAATTCACAGAGGAAGAAGCTTTATTCCGAGCTCGTTTATAAGCGGTCCAATTTTCATTCGTGGGCTTTCTTTTCCAGACATTGTAAGAGATGTTGCGGCTTTTTATGGCTAATTTGACATCCCTGGTAAACCAAGGACAAGAACGTGACGTGATTGCTAGCTTGCGAAGTGGTACGTGCTTATTTAGAAAGTAACGTATGCTTTGGGTTAAAAAGTCTAGTTTGTCATCAACAGAGACTAATTGCCAGCAATAATCCCATGCAAATTGGTTCAAATCAGAAAGCAAACTATCGAATTTAATGGAATTGTAGTCACGGTACTGGATGGTCGTAGTTGCATCAACGCTATTATACAATTTAAAGTCGAACGTACAAAAAATTAAGTCATGATCAGAGACAAAAGACAATTGGTCAAATAGAACAACGGACGTGGAAGGGGGAACAATAAAAATATCTAACAAACTCGGTCGCACATTACAAGAAAACCTAGTAGCCATTTTGGTATTGACAATATACATACCAGTAGACGCAACAGTATCTAAGAAATTGGACGATGTAGAGTCAAGAGTTAATAAGTTTATATTAAAATCACCACAAACAATCAAATGATCATAGTCAGTTAAATGAGTTGAAAGACCTTCAAAGAAAGGTTGATAAGAAGAGTTTTTATTGGGATTGTACACACATGACACAAGTACTTTAGAATAAGTATCGGACAGGACAACAGATAGGAACTCGATTTCAGACAGAGAGGAACGACTTACAACCTTAACATCTATATAATCTCTACAATAAATGGCAACTCCACCTCCCCTTTTTCCTATACGATCATTGCGGAACAGTTTGTAATTTGGGATGGAGTATAAGTTGTCCGGAATATCTACATTAAACCATGTTTCAGACACACATATGGCATCCACAGAAGAAAGTTCAAAGATACTTCTAACATAATCAAGTTTTTCAATGTTCATGCTGCGAGCATTGAAGCCATCTGCGTGTTTACATAGCACATTGAGCAAGACAGTATGGTCAGCCGGCATTTAAATAATCAACGATTAGGAAAGATGAAACAAAAGAGAAAACAATTATAACAAATGCACAAACACTCAAGTAAACAACAATGAAATAAATAAGTGCTCATACATGTGCACATAAGTATACAAATTATCAGCATAGGTTTGGTGAATATAAATTTTCTGTACAAATATTGAGAGGCAAATAGAGATAAATAAATAAACAAGGTAGAAACAACAATATCAGTAGAACACGCGAATATGTAAATCTTAAACGTATGTATGTATAAATGTAAGTATGTATAAATGTATGTATGCATCAATGTAGACTATTAAGTAGCACCAACAATGTTAAGTAGAGCACTGCTGCTGGGTACAGGAACTGGTTCGCTGCTAGCAGAAATGCGCACGAATATTTCACCTCGTCGAGAGAATACGCTAAAGAGTTTTTTTGACTTCTTGTATTTATTAGCAGCTTGTAGAATTTTTCTGTTGTTAGCGGAAAGGCTCTCAAAGATGCTAAAATTACTGTCACTGTCCAATCCGGCCAATTTAAGGGAAACAGCAGGCTTGGACTTTTTGCGGTAGTTAGAGAAAGCTGAGAGAGTGCGAGTGCGATCATACGTTGAGTGGAACTTTACAATTACAGCGCTGTTGGGACGCTCAGCCGTATGTTTAGTGCGGAAGATGTCACGAACGGGGGGAGGAGAAAACTCAATTGATTTGCACACGCGCTCAAAAATATTGGACAGATTTTCCTCGCTGGAGAACGGAAGCCCAAAAATCACAGCATCAGACAAATTAGTGCAAGTCTCTTTCTCGTTTTTGAGTTTATTCAACTCCTCTCTGACTGACTTTAGTTCAGCTGACAAGCCGAGCGCATTTGCAGATTCTTCTTCAAGCCGGCTACACCTACGTTCGATTTTGTCAATACGCTGAGCAAACGCTTCAATATTCTCCTGCAGCTTAGCTGTAAATTTACGCTCAAGAGAAGCAATCTCTTCGGAAAGTTGAGAGTAGAGACCGCTGATGCGCTCACGGATCCTCTCCTCCATCAACAAAATTTTATCTTCAGTTGATTTCAACGCTGCGAGAATCGATTCAGAGAGGGATCCGTTACTCTCAAGCCGTAGACTTTTTGATGCTGGCGAATCTTTGTTTACTGATGATGCTTTTCGCTTA
>NW_023458557.1:75222234-75233382 GCF_013731165.1 Rhagoletis pomonella
GATCATGAGCCTCGAGGAGGTCCAAATGAGTCCACAAAACGGCTCCGGCATAAAACCTTGGTGATAGATTAGGTAAAATAGTTTTTCGAAAAAATAAATACTTTGTGTTTTATACGTAAATGAACTTAAAAATGTTTCCGCGAGACACTTGTGGGTTCTTAAACAAATCTAACTAATAGTGAATGAAAGTCTGAATAGATAAACTCAGGCCCGAATTAAGCTAAAGCTATTCATAGTAGTAAAACTTGTTTAATATCTACATAAAGAGAAGACTACATAGAGAGACCACCCACCTCACATACAATTTTTTGCCAAGAGCGCCGAGATCAAATATAGCGAGCAGAGAAATATCAAATCGAAGGTGGCTTAAAATACGTTTTTTTTTTAATTTTTTGTCAACGCAATTTCGTAGGATCTTTTGGCCTTTTCAGGAACTCTCTAATAGTCTTTTAATTGCCTTTTTGCGACATATCGTATGCTGCGTGAATTTGGCACAAATAATTTTCTTTTCCAAATATTCAGATCCTTTTTTCCTTTCAGGAACTGTAGAACTACTGAATGCTCCTCAGAACAGACCTAGCCAGGACTGCGGAATTCTCGTTTTCATATTCCGCATTCCTTTGGCGTGCTACCAGCTAAGGCGTTCTGTAATAGTTCAACTTGAAGTTGAATGAGTTTTCCAAGGGAATTCATATTCTGTACCCTGAATTAGCAGTAATTTGCTAAAGGGGTATTACTTTCCCCTTCTCATAGTTTAGCTGACATTAAGAATGCACAGAAACTTCTGCTTTCACTTTTCTTTGCTAATTAAAGTACACCATAAGTTAACTATACTTCAACCCTACAAGAAAGCAACTTCAAATTTCTTGTTGTCCTTGGCAATGCAGCTGCATAATTAATAAATAGTTAATCTCAAAGCAGAGTGAAACATTAATTCCTACTTTAAAATGCACTCGCACCTACTTATGCATTAACATTTTGTAAGCCCATATATAAACCCATCAAAGTGCTTGCTCGCTTGGGCTTGAAACCTTAAACCTACTAAACCTATTAAAACTTTCACCTGCCACAACAACCACCAGCTGCAATACCAGAATGCACTCATTTTGCACATTTTATGCATATTTCATATTTCAATATTTTCACGGCAACAATTTAGCCTTTAGATTTTGACTGCATTAGCCAGCAGCGAGCAGTGAGCAACTAGCAGCCACTATACGCCTTTTTCTATTTAAATAATATATGAGTTTCGGTTGCACAAAGTATGCCTTCATTATGTCAACAGCTAAGCGCTAGCGCATTGCCTTGATTTAAGCGTTGAAAATGGCTACTCGTCAGTTAGCGACAGCGACAGCGCCGGGGAGAGTAGTGGTACGTAGATTTGCTGCATGAACGCCGGCATTAGCGTTGTCCTTGTGCATCCTTCATGCTTCACGACCAAACTGGTGTTTAGGTTTTCATTTTAAATATTAAATGCATACATTTAGGCGCAGTTGAGGGCACAATGGTTAAGTGTGGAAAGTTTGCTAACACAAAGGCTACTGGTGTGCATGCACATATGTGTGTATGTATGTATGTATGTATGTGATGATTGCAGGTACTATAAAAATCGCGTTGCAGAAGAAAGTTTTGCAAGTGCTGTCTTTATATTACCAACTTCTCGTTTAATAAGTTACAGCTGCGGCGCTTTTGTCTTGTACTACGGCTCAACTATTTTCCAGCACCCAATGTACATATGTATGTATACTTCTTTCTATACATATATATTTGTCAAGTCAATGTTATCTTTGCGTTTAACACCGCGAAGCGTCCTCATATGAGTAACTAAAAAGTAGGTAGGCTAAAAAATGGGGGAAAAAAATATTAACGCAAAAAAATATTTGTGGATGAATTTCCAAGAAAAGCTCGTAATATGTAACTTGTAACTATGTAGCAACCAGCTTGTGATAAAAATTTTCATTACTTGTCTGCCAATTTTGACAAGCCATACATTGAATTGGGGTATCACCCAAGTGATTTCAATTTATTTAATTTTACGTGCAATGCTTATATTGAGAGGAGGAAGGAGTGAGCTGGGTTATTTGAATATCAGCTTAAGCGAAAGCAGCTTCCCCGCAGTAGCATGTGTGTGCTTATTTTTCGAGGATGTTACACATGGTAAAATTTGTAAATGACAGGTTATTGGCAGCTTCAATCGCCTGTTGTACCTATCATGGCCAGTGTTGCCGCGAATCATTTTTAGTGGTAGCCAAATTCCTTGAAAAAAAGGACTAAAAAAGAGCTAAAAAAAGTCACTGTGGCTAAAAATGGTAGCTAAATTTGTTTACTTACATATACATATATAAGTATACGCGCAAACATTTTCAATAAGTAATGGTATAGAAAAACAATGAACTCTGGCAAAAAGCTAATATTTTATCCAATGAAAAACCTTTTTGTATAAAAGGGGAAATATACGACACCAGCTTGCTGACTCCATCATGTGATTGTACCATCAGGCTCGAAGCATGTAACTTACCAGCATGCTGGTACAATATTTATTTCTTCAAAAATGAGCTCGAGGAAAGATCGAAATTTCATAATTTTTCAACCATTTTGTTAAATATTGTGTTTTTTTTAAATTCACAACTGCAATATCGTGAACTTAATGTTTCACAAACACGGCTTTGACTCATATAGTGAGCTAACCACTCGCGACACCAGCATGCTGGTACCATAATAAAATTTTCAAATAGTTTTTGAAGTCGCACCAGCAGCTGGTACAATGACACCACAAGAACATACACGGTCAATCGACTTGATGGGCCTTTTAACAAATTAGGCATATTAAGGGCCGTAAACTTATCTATTTTAAAGTATAGTTAAATCGTTAAAGATAAGTTAACAGCCTTAACACTTTAACAGTATGTATGTATAAAAACGTAAGGAACATACACTACAGTTTAAAAATTCATCTCTTACATACATGAAAAAAAAATAATTAGATCAAATAAAGCATATACAGCTTTTTCATGCCGAGTATGAATAAATTCTCCAAAGGGCTAAAAGAGGGCTAGGGCCAATTTTAAATTTATGTGGCCTAAAAAGTATGTGGTAGCTAAATCTAGCCACCAAAGGGCTACAACGGCAACACTGATCATGGCATGGGCCAAAGCGGTGCATGCTTAGTGTGCTTTTACACAGTTCAAGTATTGAATTCAATTCTGCTCGGACATGGAAGAGAGGGGGTGAGAAGAAAAGGGACGAGTACACATGCGTCTGTACCGTCAAGTCGTTTCAACTTTCTTGCTTTGCTTTTGGCATTTTCGTTGCTTCCCATTTAAAGAACCAAAGACTTGAATTCAACAGAATTGAAACGTGTAAAAGCAAATAAAAAACACAAAAGAGAATGAGCAAGAATTGCTTTCAAGTACTTGAATCATGTAAATCAGGTGTTATTGGCGTATGGCTATGTGTGCATGAAGAGAGCGTAAGTCGGTCACACACCTTTACCAGTTTGTGCTCAACTGGATGCAACCAGGGTTCCCTTTTGGGTTTTTTCTACCAAAATTGGTAGGTTTCTTCGCTCATAAAACAGAAAACATATCTGGCTTGTCAGCACTGTGAGTAGGCTTGCCAAATTTCGACAATATCAATTTTACCATCATTCATTTAAAAACCTCGTCGCTTACCGGTATAGGCAGAATTCTACCAATTATCTTCGGCAATTCTCTGAACTCTGTATTCGTATAAAAAGTCTTATCCACTGCGTATCTAAATATCAAGTGACTGAATTGATGGATGTAAAAACAGGTTTATAAATGAGATATTTTGCTTTGAAATGCAGTTGCGAATCGATAATGGTTTCAACAATGACGAGGTTGTTAAAATATTTTAAATGGCAATAGAAGAGTGATTCAAAAAAGACAACCACTTATTGTTAGTCATATTTTCAGTAAAAAGTTTTTAACTACAACTCGAAGAAATTAATTTCAAACCCGCAGCGCGCAGATTTTGTCCCAAGCTCGGAAGCTCCTACACCCGGACATTTTGCAAGCCTAACCGTGAGGTTTGTTTTTACCTTACTAATGAATATTCGTTACCTGAAGGAGAAAAGGAGCCAAGTCCATTTTTTGAATTTGTTCAGGAGACCAAAAATCGATGTAGTTTCGCATTATCTGTCATTCTCCATCACAAACTAAATTTAAAAAAAAGTGGACTTGGCACCTTTTATATCGAGTTTGTTATCGATTATGTATCGATATTGTTATCGATATTTTTTTATAGATTTTCTAAGAGATTTTTTTATCGATTATTAATCGATTTTGTTATTGATATTTTTATCGATTTTCTTATGGATATTTTTGTCGATTTTCTAATCGATTTTGCTACCAATATCGAAATTTTTATCGAATTTGTCATCGATTTTTTATCGATTTTGTCATCGGTTATTTATCGATTTTGTCATCGGTTATTTATCGATTTTCTTGTCGATTATTTAGCGGCTTTTGTTATCGATTATTTATCGATTTTGTATCGAATATTTACCGATTATTAATCGTTTTTATTACCGATTTTATTATGGATATTTCTATCGATCATGTACATATGTACATATGTACATATGTATGTATGTATATTGGTTATGAGACAAAATAGATACGTAACGTAAGTTCCACTTCTCCAGTGTGGTCCAGTCGCACGTACTTTTTTTATTTATCCATTGATTTTCTTCTTTTTAAGCTTGAATTCTTTGTAATAGATTAGGCTTGAACACAAATAAAAATAATTTGTATAGAAACTGTTATCTTTCACTTTACCAAAAAAAAAAACACAAAATCTGGAATGACTATTATAAACTACTATAGAAAATTTTGAAAGCTTTCATTTGTCATATTTCTCATTAAGATTGTTCAATGAACAATGGTGAATTGCAAATATCTCGAAAACCTATCCCTAGAAAAAATATATAGAGTTATCGAAATTTCAAGGTTATATAAGTTTATCGTGTTAGTTATTACTGCTTATCGAATTATATCGTGTTGTGACGAGTTATTGAAATTTGTCAATAGCTTTAGGAATGGAGCTATCAAAATTATCGAAAATTCCACAGGTATCCAAAGTTTATCGGTTTTGGGTTATCGAAATTTGTCGAGCCCTAGAAACACACAGTTATTCAAATTTATCGAAAATTATCAAAATGAGTCGAGTTATCGAATTTTGTTCAGTTATCGGATTTTAACGATTTTGAAATTCATTGAATTGTCGATTTGCATCAAATTATCGTCACGTTTTAGTTCCAAAGCAGAAGATTTTATGATAAGTAACTTTTTACCATATAAGTTAAAAGACATGCTAAGTTGGAAAACCTCTCCAATGGTCTTCAAAAACTAGAAAAACTGTCGAGTTTCGACAGTAACCTGGATTCCTAGCTTACATGTAATACAAGGAGTGCACCAAAAATGCATTCCAAGGGGCATAAAGTATTTAGAAAAAATTTGTCAATTTAGTATTCATTGATAAACAGCTTTGTAAAAATATTGTCAAAGTAAATTCCTCAGCATTCAAAAAACGCATAAAAAAGAGAGAGTGGGTGAGAGATAAAATAAAAACCAACAATACTAGTTATTTAAAAAAAAAAAAAAAAAAATATCAGTTATTGCTGGCAGTTGAGTAGCAGCAATTTGACATTTATTGCTTATGTTGACAGCACTGACAAGTAAATATCGCATAACAATGCAAACAACACAATTTTATAAATAATGCTGTAATGCGATGGAGATAGAATGCAATAATGGAGATAGAATAACAATAACAATGCAATGGAGATAGAATGCAATAACAAGAAAGAAAACCCTTTGCAAGCAAAAACAACAAATGCGACTATGCAAACGACGCCATGAGATATGACCTAGATAATGAGATGTGAGTATGTGGTACAGGAAAAAAATTTTGCAGAAAAATTACATTTTTTTTCGAATTATTTGCTGTAAAAATTAAAGTTACAAAAATAAAAAATGTTAAATCTATACGAACACAAAATTCTCCAAGAGTTATTGTTACCAAGTATTCAGAATTTTTAAATAAATAACGAGTACTTTTACAAATCATAAAGATCCACTTAATTTTTAGTTTTCTTATTTTTATTGCGATGTCTGAAAAACAAGTTTGAAATAAGAGTAATGACTATCGAATACATTTTAATTTTAACACATTTCTTATTATTAGAGAAGCGAATGATTACGAGTAATACCAGCTGTATAAAATTAAATCGATTAAATCGAAAATCGATATATACTCAAATTTATCGACAACGAAATGACATTGATTAATTCCCATTTCGATAACCCTACTGGAATTTGATCTCTGCAAAATATCGAAAAGGCTTCGAGTAATATACATATGTGAATATAGATGAAAAATTCCAATAAAGATATTGATAAATTTTTCCTCTTTGCATCATCATTCATGCAAAGACATTGCGGCATCGATAACCTTAATGGCATTCGTAACAAATTGAAGGAGTGTATCAATACAAGTAATTTTTAAACTACAAAATAACCGACATCAATGCACATATAAAAATTTAGGAGCAAATTTAATTTTTTCATGATGATATTATAATCGGAACTAAACCAAATTAGTATGGAAACACCCTTGAATTGCTACCTTTTCGATAAAAATAATTACGGAAAACGGTTCACGTGGCCCAAACTTATCCGGCACTTACACCAAAATGAAAGAAAAAATATTCCGACGAATGGATAACCTCTTTTTTTGAATTCAATTAAAAAGTGTATCAATTACAATCCATTAAAAAATGTTCTTACAAAGATATCGATAATTTTATACAATATTAATTAGTTAAAAATCTCGGTGTCCATAACGCACTGGATTAGCCTATCTTTACAAAAATACCGATAACAAGGTCGAAAAAATATGCTGATAAAAATGTGGAGAAATTATGATATCGATATAAAATTCAACCAATGTTTGGTTATCTCTAATAATAATATTGGCATCCATAGAAAATTTTATGAGTAGGTAAATATCGACTGTAATATTAATAAATAATATAACAGCATCGATAAATACTTGAATGACAATATTGACAATTTTTTGTGTAAAATTTTTGATAAATATTTTTGGTGTCAATAATCAGAATTAATAAATAGAAAATTTATGAATACCTACATTCATAACAATATCCTAAAATAAAATAAAACGATTGTAATATCGATAAATATGTATCTAATGATATCGACACATTTTATTGAATATCGATTAATTGTATATAATGTCGACAAATAATTCGCTTTCGAAAAACACACTGTTATTGGTAAACAAGTTGAGGAATGCCCAAAAAAAAAAATACCGCCAACAAAGTCGATACTAATGGTATCTATCGAAATCGATAATGTCTGAGGAACCTACTATCGGTAAATATACCAACAATAATATCGTTAAATTTTGCATGATTTCCTTTACCTCACTTCTTTATCGATAACTGCAGAGGTATTGGGCCGTAGGAATAAAAAATAAGCAATTGACTTTCCTTAAAATTTCAGACCTTTTACTCGATTACAAAATTGAAGTAAGAGGTATAAAATTAAAAAAAAAAAAATCAATTGCTTAGTTTTTATTCATATGGCCCATAGATAAAAAAACTTGGTGAGAGCGTTGATGAAAATATCGACAGTAACGTCGACTAAAGAAATAAAAATTACAATAGCCATGCGATGAATTTTGTCAGTGATGTGGGAATAGGGCTGTTTCTTTGGATTGATTCCATTAGCGCAAACAAGGGGTGGGTTTGGGGTTCTTTTCCATTTCTCGTCCGTCGTTTTATATGAATTTTTCGTTATTCTTGAGAGTTCAGTTAATTTTTTCGGTATTTGAAATATTAAAAAAATTTAGCAATCGTGAAAAATCACCATCTCTATCGAAAACCAGAAATCGAAAAAACAAACATAGAAGTGCAAAAATTCATGGAATCAATAAATTTATTTTTACTGACTCTTTTTTTTTAATTTTTATTAGGTACTTTTGAAAGTTGAGCGCATCTTGAGTTTATAGAACTTTTTATTAAACAAGTAGTATTTAAGGAAAGAACACAACCGACTTCAATTCTCATATTCAAATTTAGGGGTACCGTTAACTTCTTCATGATCCAATCATCGGATCTCTAAAACAAATTACGGGACGAACCTTGAGGTACTATCTTTCTAATAAAAAAAGGATTATTGAAAACGGTTCACGTGGTCCAAAGTTATGTATTCCGGCGAGATAATAACCTCCCTTTTTTTTGAAGTCGGTTAAAAGCGTTTGAGTTCTGTTAATCTGTAAATAAAGTGCAGTTTATGAATTTTAAAATGTTTAATTATTTATTACATACTGTACATAAAACTTGCATAAATGTATTTTAAAGAGGATATTATCTGAAGCAAATTTTCAGTATTTTCCGGTGATATATCTTCAGAAATATAAAACCCCCCCTAAAATATATTTTCGATTGACAACACTGCTAAAAATGATCAAATGGAGCTATTGCCAAAAAATTTTTTGGGATTATTATTTATTTATTTTTTGATTTATATATTTAATTTTACTTTATTTTATCTTCATTTGCTTTATTTTATATGACATTTTTTAGTTTACTATTTATTAGTTAGTTAAAATTTTTAGAGTTGAATTTGATTAAAAGGTCAACAACTAACTGAAAGAAAATATAGAACTTATAAAAAATGAAAAAAACGAAAAAAACGAAAAAATGTAAATTCTACTGGCCATGCGACTCGAACTCACGACCTTACGGCTCGTTAATCTGCATTACTACCGTCTGTAAGGGCAAAATTATTATGCGCATTTGTGCGTTAGTTTATCTGCATACGAATGCCCGTCTGTCTCGCGTTTTTTCCTTTTCGAAACGATGCATTTTTAATTTCTCTAGCCTGCTGTATAAAAATATGAGTTTTAATAAAAATTGGACTTAACAACTTTTCACTCTCAGCTAGTGATATATATATATGTACAGTTTTTACTAATTTAGGAAACTTCATGAAAATTTCGAGCTTTTTAATCTGAATCTTTACAACATATTTGTGTATGCCAATACAATTTTAGTCTCATGGAGTGCAGGTTTCAAGCTTCTATACAATCGCTATACATAAGCATGCATTTCTTATGAAATAAAATGGAAAAAAAATGTCAAAAATCTACGCCAGTTTTCAAAAACTGATCTTATTATATAAATTAAAAAAAAAAACGAAAAACCGTCACCAAAAAATAAAAATAAATCAACGCAACATTTAAGCCGGTTTCAACTTGCACTTGATCAGACTAAAATTGTATGAGCTATAAAACTGAATACCCAGAAACGTTGTAAAGATTCAGACTAAAAATGCGATATTTATTAAAAGCGGAAATTTGTTAAATTTTCCAAATTTTGTATAAAGTTTGAAACTCTGATTTATATATTTTGAGCTAAAGCTGGAAAATATTTTTATGGAAAAATTATAAAAAATGTACTTGAAAATTTTTGTGACTATCAAAAAAAAAATTAACACGTGCACACTTGTGTAAGTCACTGTAAATATGTATACATATATTTCATTTAAACTTGCTAATGTTTTAAGTTTCGAAAACCTTTAGTAATCTTACATTTATCCACCCCCATCCAATAAGCTGAAAATCACTCAACACTAACTTCAGATATCATGCAACCTGACGACACCTGCCAGCATCGCACAAATTCCTTCGCTACAAAAATCCCTGAAAAACTAAAAGCAAAGTGCACATAACAACTTCTAGCTTTTTGAGTTCTCAACTTTAATTAAAAGCGACCCAATTTGACTCTACTGAACTACAAGCAGGTCTGTTACAAGTCTGCTGACACAGTGCTCACTTTAGTAAACTTAAGCCAAAGGAAACCAAAGCAAAAAAAAAAAAAACAAAATGTTAGCTTTAAAAACATGGCCATCTCCAGCATAAACTTCGGTACTCATCAATTTGAACAGCTTCACCGGTGCTCAACAAAAAAAAAAAGTGTATGCAGCTATTAACTAGAAATAGCCAACACGGACACAGAGACAGAGCCAGAGCCAGAGAGGAAGGAACGAATTGACAGGCGTTAAAAATGGACAATTTTCACTTGGCTGCCTGTCATTAACTTCGCCGCCGTCATGGCACCATACCGACACCAGCACACTGCCTCTTTCACGCATGTCCCCCTCGCGAGGCGAGTAACGCAAATTACATTTGTTATCTCCTCATAGCTTCTCAAAATTCGACAAGCGCACGCTGTGTTTTTCAGTCGGTCGAAAGTTTCCGGATTGCCGATACCGCATTGTAACCTTTAACTTTATTTTGTTGTTAAAGCACTTAGCAGTGCGGCGTGAATGTAAGAAGAAGAGGAAGAAGTAGCAAAAAATAACAAAAATAGTAGTACCTATTCATACCTACATACATATGTACATACATAAAACATGGCAGCTGGCAAGTGATGAAGGGTTGCACGATTGCTACGTGCGGTAAAAAAAAACAAACGACGGGTAGCGCGGCTGGTGAATGTTGGTGATGCGCGCAAATAATCGCCGCCATTTTGAAAATGTTTTACTACAAAACGCGTTGCGCAGTCGGGCGCATTTGGCCGCCTTTCAATTCACTGCACATACATACATATCTACATATTTACAACGCAGTAAATCGTCGCATTGCAGACGAAATTATTTTTCAGCTGTGCGCGTCAAAGTGTAAGAGGGACATCGTGGCCAAGGGGCAGTTAGCGCAGGAGAGCTATTGCCGCGAATGGGAGTTGTATTGGCTCTCGTTCTGGATGTTATTGGCTTTTACTCATTTCTTTAGCCTACATTTACTGTTGCTATTTTTATTGTAATACGTTTCGGCACTTGTCGCGTAGCGAAATAATTGCTTTTGAAGTTCGTGGAATATACATATCTGAGGGGAATCATCTTTGGAGTCGTAGGGCTATCAGCGTACAATTTTAAACTGGTATTAATATTTCAATGCACCTTATACTATGTAGGAGTGTTTCTGTTTTCTACGGAAATCGGAAACCGATCAAAATTAGATATGAATAATATCGATAAATAATAAAAATATATCAATATCTGATAACATGAAAATTATCGGTAAATAAATCAAAATAAA
>NW_023458557.1:75233482-75238541 GCF_013731165.1 Rhagoletis pomonella
TTGTTCTTTCAAACATCATGCAGCGTTGTCGATTTGTTTTTTAATTAGTTTCAAATTGAATTTTTTGCACACTTGAATTTTTGGTATAGAAAAAATTCCCAAAAATTCCAAATTCATTAAAAAGTTTAGTGCAGATATTTTCTGTTGACAAGTGACTATACAGCTTTTGTACTGCATAAGTACGAGTTTGTAACTCTCATTTTCTTAATTTTTTTTGAGAGTTGACTCTCTGATTGTTCTTAAAATAAATTTTTCAAAATCAATATCACACAGCAGATTCATTTGATTTTTTATGTGCATATGTATGATGTTTGGGTTCAAATTGTTCTGATTTAAAGCACAGAGAAGTTGAAATTCAAGAGAAGCCGTAGGTACTCAACCAAAAAAAAAATTTTGTGTATTTTCAAAAGGTTTGGTCAAAGTTTTTGGCTTGCTACAATAAAAATCCTATAATTGTGGTTATAAGAAATGTATTTCATTAGACCTACATTTTTTTACTTGGAGGAAACAATTCTTTAACTGTCCAATCTACGAATGGTTCCCCAGAAACCTGAAGCACATTCTACGGATTGCGAGATACTCATTCAAGATAAATTATACTGCAGTAATTTTTATGTAGAGCGTAGAACCTTATATCTATAAGGCAAATATGTAGTTCTCTGTATCGTTCATGTACCCCAAATTCCTCGTTTGTCCGACAATTTCTAAATTGAAAGTGATATTTTGTGTTCACGTTCTTGAACTGTAATATCACAAACTCTCCTGGACTTCTTTCTACCACAATGCGGTTAGCCTAAACAGGAAGAGTTTCTCATATTGAATAACTGAATGAGATTGGAAGACCAGTCGGAATTTATTGACACAAAATTTATTCAATAAAAAAAATGTTTGGGTTGGCGCGGTGGCGCTGATGGTAACCATCAGTTAGCCCTCTGCATGGTTGTAAGCAGGGTTCGGATTTGCCTCATTTCAGCCCCTCGCTCGCTCGTTAGTTTGCACTGAGCTAGCGCAACACACGAGCAACACGCGAGGCTGTTTGCAAATGAATACTCGTTAAGTACGAGCGCACGCGCTGAGCAGCCAGCGAGCGAGTAAGCAAACGAGGGCAGCGCAAGAGTAGAGCGGCAGGCAAACGAGGGCCTCATTAGCTGTGCCCTCGTGAGGGCGCCGTTGCGAGCGAGGCACTCATTTGCAGCAGCAGACGAGCGAGGCGAGTAAACGAGCGAGGCAAATGAGGCAAGCAGATTAGACAGGCAAACGCGTTGTTTGGTCGGCAAAAATGTATGGGATAAAAATTGCAGCAACTAAGAATTTCGAGTAAAGGATTGTATGCACGCATGCAGATATGTATATACATACATATGTATATACACATATGTTTGTATATATTCTCATGCACAGAAGAATAGATTCGTGCTATTTGGACCAGTTTTATCTACTAGGTAGGCACATATGTGCATACATATCTATGTAGGTATAATGTTTTTAATGTTCAATAATTTCTTATAAAATTTCAACTTATACACTTAGGTCTCTTTTTATGCGGTTCTTTTTTATGCGGATTTGGATTGATGCGGTTTTTCAAACACTTTTCGCTGTAGCGATTTTGCTTTTTTGAGAGCTTTTATTACTTTTTTTCAATATGCAAGGGGCAATGCTTCTGATAAATAATTTGTTGTTGTATTCTTACATACAAGTAATTACTAAGTAATTTGACTAAGTAACTATGTTACATATGTATAAATGAGAACATAATATTTATAAAAATTATTATTTTGTCTTTTATTTCATAAATGAGTAGGACATCAGCATTTCAAATGAATATTCCTGGTTTAGCCCCATACATATATATGTATGTAGGATAATACAAACTACTATTTGATAATTAAGGCTGGTCCACATAGAACTTTCGCGTTGACTTTGTAGTTGGCGTTGGTTTGACAGAACGCACGTTAAAAGTATGCGTTCTACAATGAAGCTTGGCAGAGACTACTTTGGCCACTAAATTAACATATTAACGAGAAATAAATTAATATTTCATATCAATAATAGCATGAAAAATATATTTCTTGCCTTCATTTAATTAAAAGGAAAAAACATTTCATTTAATTTTATTTATTTGCAACAGCTGGCGACCGACGCAGCGATCTTTCTGCTGTGTGTTGGCCTTAGCGTTGCCAAATTTTGGATATGTGGACGGCTGCTTTGAAATTCGACGCCAACGCAACGCCAAAGTTGTATGCGAACCGGTCTCTATTCTTTGTTTACGCAAATTTTCCCATGTCTACATATCCATATATACATGCATACATATGTACACTAGAGGTTTACGCCGACAGGCTTTGCGGCGGCGGCGTGGTCAACGTCAAAAATATTCGGCGGCGGCGGCGACGCCGGCGCGTCTGGAAACGCCGGCGCTACTTCTCATAAGGTAGATTTCAAAGAGCCATGAGGCTACTAATCTTATCATTTCAACTCGTCAGCGTTAGGCATTCGCCATGCCAATTATTCTATTATTATAATTCTATTTATTTCATTATTGAATTAGTTTTAAATTTAAATATTGTTACTTCCTACTTGAATTAAAATGTTGAGTGTCTGGCGCTGATTGATGGGCGAACAGAAGAAGGTCTGAGGTATATACATACATACACACACGGATCTCTATATTCTCTACAGATCCGTATGTACTATTTAAATTTAAAGAAAAAAAAATTGTTTAAAGTTTAGTTATTGGGGTAATTTATGTCGCTCTCAATAAATTTTTGCAATAGTCTTATCAACTCGAACCAGAATGGGACTTTTTGACCCACTGTTGAAAAAAATGGCTTATAGATGGTTAAAACTTCCACTAAAATATGAAGCGCCAAATTTTTCTAAGGAGAACCGAATGTAATGAAAAATAATACTAATGTTTACCATAAAGAGGGAACTTTAACCCTGTGTAGAAAACATAGCGATGCGAGGGAGCAAAACCTTCCCGGGGTTTGACCACCACTAAGGAATGCTAACGTAATTTTCACACAGCCACCTAGTACTTGTATACGTATGTGGGACCCCAGAATAAAATAATTTACGAATGTAAATATTAGCAAAAAGGTGTTTGTTTAAAATATTAAAAAAATACATAGAAAAATCAACTTGTCTTTGATTTATCTTCAATAATTGAGGAGTTAGATGCAAAGAGGCCGCTTCTATTAAAACTGCTTTCTGAGATATTGCAGCTAAAGTTTTTGATGTGTTATAAGTTTCTTGTTGTTGTAGTAGGTGTATAAAAAAGTAGTATAGAAAAGAATTGTCTACTGCGGAAAAAAATCGTAAGATTACCAGTATTCGACCCTAATTTAACTGTAATAAACGCTGTCGTCAAAAAATATGTTACCTATGTTTTTTCAAAGTTATGCTATTTTTGGAAAAAATAAAGGAGATCATACTCTTGTCCAGTGGCCCAAATTATGCAAAAAAACTGATTTAAAAATGTAATTTTCATTACAAGTAATATTTAGTTCCTTCAAACGATGTATTCAATGTACATACATCATGAAAATTTTGTACAAAATTCCTTAGGCGCCGAACGCCGCCGCCGCCGCCGCCGCGCCGATATTTTCGTAACTCGGCGGCGGCGTGGCTCGGCGGCGTATACCTCTAATGTACACATGTCCTTGAACAACAGGCCACAAATAAATTTTTTCACCAAGGACTATATGTCATTCAGGTATACAGCATAACTGCTACAAGTAGAAAACTATTTTGGGGGTGTTAGCAAGTGCTTACTTGTTTTTTTGTTTCTGCGGCACAAACGATTATAATATCTTCGTTACTTACTTTTCTCTGTAAAGACAAAGTACATGCATATGTACATACATATATAAATGCATATATACATAAATACGTACATACAAACATATATAAATATGCATGTTATGTGTGTACAGATGTATGAATATAACTCTAAAAAATAATTCATTCCATAATCTATGCTTATGTATGTAATCAATTTTATTTGTTCTTTTAAATGCTGCACTAATATAATACTTCACATATATATATGCATATGTACATACAATTATTAACATACTTTCGTACATAATCTATTGACATACATTCCCACATTTTTATGCACAAAAATGCATGTGTTGTATAGTACACTCGGAGCGCTCGCTCGTCGCTCACTCGTCTTTCCTAGCAGAGTGAGTATGCAGACAGCTACTCGCCTCGCACTGCGAGCGAGGCAACACCCAACAGCCTCGCTCATTTAATAGGAGCGCGAGCAAACAAGCAGCGCTCGCTCGTTTGGCGAGCGAGCCAAACTTCTCGTGCCTCGCCTCATTGCTGCCTCGATTACGAGCTGCGAGCGCCTCGTTGTCTGCGAGGCATTGAATAGGAGTTTGCTCACTCGCTCGCTCGAACTCCGAGTTTTTGCCCACCCTGGTTGTAAGGCATGCAGAGTCCCTACGGAAGAGTTTTTGGAGAATGCATCACTTGGAGGATGTGGCACTTGAGTAGTGGAAGTAATTCTTATAAAAAGTTTTTGCACATACATACGTGGTTTATATCCGTTTTGGTACCAGTCGTTTGGGTGTGTAGCATACCTTTGGGCACTAGGTGTTGTGAGTCGCCTAAACACATACTATTTTTGTTAGCTGTAAACCCGTAAAAATGTTCTATGCATCGAAATTGTGGCAATAATCCGGGATGATTAATAGCCATACATATGATAGTAATTTTTCTTCAGTGCTTCGCTAGCGCCTTTTCGAGCTCTTTAATAATGTTTAACAATACAGGTTTACAAAAACAAAAAAGTTTCTGCATATTGAACCAAACCTTGAAATCCCTAAATATGTTATTCGACGCGCTGAATGCGAATTTGAGGTCTGTTAGCCTTCACCACGCCAGGTTCGAGGTCATTTGAAGGCCAAGTAGGAAAAATTCTTTGAATAAACTTGAAAATTCATATATGTGGGGTTTCATTTGAGGGTCAAATAGGAAAAAGAATGTGTTCAATAAAAATTAAAATTCATATACACAGTTTTTTTTTTTGTCGCTGAATTAGAATATG
>NW_023458557.1:75238641-75240249 GCF_013731165.1 Rhagoletis pomonella
TTTTTTTTTTGTCGCTGAATTAGAATATGGGGTGCCTTGATTCTTCAAGGTCATCTCAAGGTCAAATTCAGAAGAATTGTATTGAATTCTCAGGTTTATTTAATGAATTTTTCCCTACTTGACCTTCAAATGATCACGAACCTGACGTGGTTGAGGCAAACAGACCTCGGATTCGCATTGAGGGCGTCGTATAATGTACGGATATAGAGGAGATGCAGAAACTTTTTTTTTTGTAAACCCGTGTAATCTATACAACATATGAACTATATACTTATGGGCATTAGGGTGGTCCAAAATACACAGGAAAAGCAAGTTTTTGGAATTCGCTCAAAACTGATGAACATCGGAAGTAGGTTAGGAGACGCGTATTTATTTATTTTAAAATTGGTTAAAATTTACGCGTCCATATATTTTGTATTATTAAAATACATTTTTCATATAATTATTTTAAAAGTGTTAAAAATATATATGTTTTAAGCAAATAGAAATATTAGCCTTCAGAAATCCTCAAGAAATATATAAAATCATGAATTATATCTAAGTAACTTGAAATTACTCTTTTTATTGCGTGCGCAATGTGATTACGATTACATAAAATAAAATTTCTTTGTATATAATAAGTAAGAGTAAGGTAAAATTAAAGTTAAATGTGCATCATAATTTTATTTTTTGAAGATTTCTAGAGAGAGGTATTCTTATTCGATCAAAAAATAATTAAATTAAAAACAGACAGGCGACTCGACGTTCTGATCATTTCGACATACCTTTTGTTGGGGCTATATTTTCTTCTTCGGGTACTTACAAAAATCTGCACAAAGTTATAAAAATACGGTCTCTTTATTTTCGATATTCTTCAGTTCTGGAGGTGGCTGAAAAAAAAAAAACCATTTGCACCACCCGAATGTCCATATGTATTTTTACAGTTGCATTAGTGTGAAATTATACATTTGATAAATCACTTATCTTCCAGCCAGTGGGTATTAGCTTTGTACTACCATACATACTGGCAAATAGATAATCCACATGATTTATGTGTGTATTTCATGAATTCGCAAGCAAGTATCTGCCAGAGATATAGTAGGCTTAACTAGAAGGCACGTCTACTTTAACATTCATTACATTGCGTATGCGAAGTCATCAAGCAACTTGAATTTGCATCTCATAAACTGGCAACATCACACTGCTTAACTTAGTGGGATTTGCCTTTCAAATTAGCTCTACGTTTCCGATTTCCCCAAAAAGTTGCAAAATACATACATAAGAATGCACATGTGTATGTATCTATCCATTTTGTATAATCATATATGTATATATGTATGTATGTGCTTGTAGATGGAAAACTGTCTGCCGTAATAAACTTCCGAACTTTGCTTAAGCCAGGCAGCATCGCCGGAATCAAAACCAACCGCATTTGTCTCAGCATTTAAGCAAATCACCAGCTATTTATATCAACAGGAAATACATAAAACTGATAGGCATATGTGCATTAGGGTGGTCCAAAAATGCATGTGGGGGGAATAAGTTAAGTCGAAACTTTAATGCGCTCACCACCTTTAGGATTCTTGAAAATCAATATTTTTCGATCGGAAAACTTATTTTCTCTTCAGG
>NW_023458557.1:75240349-75244671 GCF_013731165.1 Rhagoletis pomonella
TTTTTTTTTTCATATAAAGCACATGCAAAACTTTAAGCGATTTGAGCAACCTCTAGATAATTTTCATTGAAAAAAAAAATAAAACAGAGGTATAATTTTTTCGGTGTAGAACAATTCTATGGGGTGAGAGCATTAACTTTCTTTTCTGACCACCCTAATGCACATACATGTACCTAATATATACATATGTATGTGTATACCTTTGTGCATACATGCATAACTACATACATATGTATGTGTTTGTGCAAAAAAATGTATACACGCATACATACATACATATATCTATTTGACTGACCATTTACGTTTATGGCATGCCATTTGTTTTCGGCTCTATCGATTTAAGCCCTTTGTAAATGCCAACTAAGATGTTTGTAGTTAGATATATAGCTATATGTTAGAAGCTCACATAGTACCCACAAAAACTTTATTACGCCAATAACTACACTCTTTGTTGAATTCATTCAAGCATACCAATATTTGCACTCTGAATCTGCGACATATTTAGCCACAATCAATTACCGCTGCAAAACTTTGTGCTACTAATCTCTAAAGAGAGTAGGCCCGAATTAGTCTCCAAGGGATACAAATGGGCAGCAATACTACGCCTGTATTGCGATCAAGTCAAGGGGAAGCGCTGAATATCGTCTGTCATATGTCACCGATTGAGCTCTTTATAAAGAAAGCGTGTTTCACAGAGTGGCTTGAAATTGAGGGGAACTGAGTTTGCTGAACATACATACATACGTGCGGGAATGGACGTATCTTGTATTATTTCAACTGCCCAAACAACTGTACTTCGCTTCTCTTGAAGAAAAACTTCGACATAATGTTTCCATCAAGGAAGGACTTTAAATAAGCTATTCGCTGAACGCTTGGAAGCACCTATTTTGACGGACGTCTCAAAAATGGATCAACTGGGCACAATTTTTATTTTAAATAGATAAGGGGTATAATTCGTCAAACAGAAGGTAACACTTCACTCCATTAAAGAATTGAATTTCGGTATTAGTTGCTTGTTCCTTTGCCACAGATCCCGGTGTCATTCTAGATTAGCCGCATTTTTGGCAGGGACATCTATGTCATTAGGGCGGATCAGTTGTTGTTCATTATGCGCGTATATTTAGCAAAGCAGGATGCCACGTGTAATTCTAAGCAAATTTGGCAAACTCCAAATTGATTATAGACCGATGGTTTCTCCGGCAAATTTGCTTAGGATCATACGCAAAATCCTTCTTTGCTATACGCGTATAGTCGAAAAAATCTCCTATACAAATTTAATCGCCCTAATGTACATATGTACATATATGTATGTCGATACATTGTATGTACTTATAAGCAAGTATACAGCAAGTAAATGAATGTATGTTTTTATGTCCATAGTATGTCCTTAGTTTCGGCTGCTGTTATCAATGGCCTGTGATTTCCTGTTTGCTGTGACCAAATTGTTGTCTTCCTTGGTTGTTGTTCGCTCTGGTGAAATATTTGATTTCGCACTTTCGGTGAAGTATTTGAAAACAAAGAAAATATGTTTTTCGTACGGGCAACTTCATGTGCGGTTTAGTGTTTTCTACCGCAGTTTATTCTCGAGTATTCCGCTTTGCTTCTGTTCTGCGCAATCAACTATTGATTTGCCTCTAGTGAAAAAGTATTGGAGTATCACAGCAATTTATTTTCTCCCTCTGTTGGTTTTTGTGTATTATTGGTGTTTAATTGATATCATTTCTATATGCGCACAAATTTTTGGGAAGTTTAATTTTTCCATTACTCTTCAAGCAATCGGTCGAAAATGGTCTTAACCTGTAGATGTGTCTGGTCTTAAAGTAAGCGCCTTATTACTAAGTAGGCAACAGTAGTTGGCTATTGTCTGATTGGAAGCCCTGTAACTTATAAAACGATAGCAATATATAAGTCCCTGTGTTTTTAGTAAAGCCCATGTTAAACCGACAGCATTCCATTCTCAGCTTGTTTTTTCAATTTCTAGCACGTTGCGGGTACCATTCCTCTTATTTAGGCAATAACTTCCTTAGTGATTGGTTGCCAAGGCTCGGAGCATGCTTAGCGTGATTTTTTATCAAAAGGGAAGATGTTTCACATACAACTACACTAGAAATTTCAGGCCATTTATTTAGTAATTGCTGAATATTCAAGATGCCTAAAGAAACAGTGGAGCAATCGAATCATTCGAGTCATTCGTGTACGCTTCAAACTGCCTTTCCTCAATTGAATGACTCTCACATTATTCTCGTAGACAAAGTAACTTGAGGTTGTACTATGCAGCAAACTAAGTAAGCTGCAAGACAAATGTCGGGAGCCAAATATAGAGCGATTCGATAAGACCCCAGATGTTCACAATAATGACGTGGTTTCAAGCACCGTATTCTCTTGATTTTGTACACATACACTGGGATCCTTCTTTCAGGTGTGCCAATCAGATTTCCCTCGCTGTACATTTTGATGTTTGCTCCACCACACCACACATACATTGCTGATTGTGGGTGTTATCATGAAGGTGTAAATCCACAGAATTTCTCCAAGTGACAGGCCCCAATTTTTACCATAGACCTTTTTACACCCTGCAGTACGGGGGAGCGACTACATGACTAATGAATCGGTAGCTACCAAGTAAACTCCGTCGGTTACCTAGTTGCATGTATTTCAGCGATTACTTTTACAAGGCAATGTCCTGGGCGGTAATCACCTTCGGCTCTCTCTGCACTACAAGGGGTCACTAAAGTAGTCACTTGCGTGATATATGGGCGCCCTCTGTCGTAATTTTTCGCTATTCTGCTTCCGACTGGTTCGACTCTGCACTACCATGTGCACTACCACGGGTTAATAGAGTAGGTACTTACCTAGCAGTCGGTGCAGTACCGGTCCAAAAAGTAGCGATTGACTCCAGCAGTACTGGAGGGCATTCTTATAACATTGTTAAGGCTTTGGAGGTCCGTTGCTCAACATAAGACTCCCATAAAAGTTTACTTTTTGAGATTACACCAAAATACTTTATGATGAATTTTGAAACGATTTTCTGTCAGCCCTTGTAAAATTTGGTGTGGAGACAAATTGGCTTGGGCGTTGTGCCACACACACACAAGCAATCGAAAAGAAGCTAAGAGCAGGGAAAACAAGGCCATCCCACCTTCTCCTTCTAGTCGAGAGCACAACACTAGTTTTGGTTGGGTTAGCGGGCAGCCCATTCTCACTACAACAAGTGTCAGTCATATTCTTTGAGTTCGACCAGCAGGGAATCAGTGAGCGCCGCTCGTGACATATTGGCTCCTCGCCGCCGGAATTCTAACGAACATCTGTACGAGCACTGAACGAATCTGCATTGAAAGCGAACGGCATATATTCTACGACTTAGAGCCAAGTTGCACTTGATAATGAAAGGTTATATTGTCAAAAGCACGTCTACAAAAACACCCAACAGACACTGCAGACTTCAGTGAGCTCTTAAGCCGATTAAGTCTGTGTGGTCCCACCGAAGCTCTCTCTCTTTCTGCCGTGCAGTGCGCAAACGAGGACGCAAGAGTCGGGATTTAGGATACCGTTGCACTGTAACTTCAAACCCAGAAAAATGACTATACCACATTGCCCACGGGGATAGTAAATAGTTAGTATTTATTCAGCAGATGAACAAGCAGGCTGTTGGTAATAAGACAACGCTGCAGGCTGTCAGCTTATTTAAAAAAAAATTGGTGGAAATGGTCTAATAGTTGAGGATTTGATGTAAAAACCTTTTCTGGAGCATTCTAAGACATCTCATGTGAAGAAACTTACTTATACCAAACGTACTAAGCTTAAATTTTAAACAAATGCACATATATGTATGTATGTAGTTGTATATAAAGGGTATCCTAGATCACCCGTCTACCCCTTCTAAATGGCAGAAAATGTTTTTTTTTATTTATTAGAAAATGCAAGAATATGAACTACCAAGTCGGGGATGCTCAATGTGTTGGTCGTATTACAGACTTCTGATTTCAACCAGAAATGGGTAAGGTAGGGAGGGCATCGCCGTTTTGGTGATTCATATTTTTTAGTTTTCCAATAAAAATATTATCGTCCACTTTAGAAGTCCAGGACGAGTTGAAGTTCGAAGGTCAATTAGAAGTTGAAAAAGGCACTTATTAGAAAAATGCTTCAAACAAAAATTACTTATTTTTATCAAGAATCAATCCGAATCTGTGGTAATAATATACATATCCCATTTAAAAAAAATGAACTTCAGGTGAGTTTAACCCATTTCTGATCGAAACCCGATGTCGGTTATACGACCAAAACATAGAGAATCCCCGACTAGGTAGTTCATATTTTTGTGT
>NW_023458557.1:75244771-75250574 GCF_013731165.1 Rhagoletis pomonella
GTAATACAAAACAAAGCTTTGTGTTAACATATTAACATCTTGGGGCCATCTGGAATATAACCAATAACAGCGAGCACCTCTGCAAAGTCAGGTACAGCAAGGTATGCAAACGTACATTTCTTACAATCATTCAAACAAATTTAATTTAAAATTGAAAAACGTTTCTTTGAAAATAATGTAAAATCGCACACGGAAGAACCGAAAATATTGAAAAATCATTATACTTTTTCTTTCGTCTGTCGATTTTAGAACTGGTTCGGAACTATAGAATTTAGGACTAATTCGGAACTATCGAAAAAGGGATGCAGCGGGGGCAATTGACACTTCCTAGGACATCGCCATGTTAAATTCGCCAGTTGCTTGCATGCAAAAGAGATTTATCGCGAACCAGTACTGGGTCTAAATGTACTAGAAGCGCCCCAGTTCAGAACTAGAGATTTTCCCCACAGGGTATGTACATGCATACAATATCAGACCTTCGCAAAGCCTCGTATGTACTATGTGTTTGCGGTTACAGCTCCCGCATCCTCTTCTTCAGCTTACACTTGGCTGCTGCTGCCTCTAAAATTTTCCTGCAACAGCCTCCCTCGTTCATTCATAGTCCACCCCATTGTTGCTGCTCATTTCTTACAACTTTCGTTCCTCAAGTTTGTTGTGCGTGGGAAGTTGCCCAAGGACATGCACTTGCTGTGTTGCTTAGAAATTATTTGTTGATGAGTTTTTGTGCTTTGGGAGAGAGATGAGCATTTGTAAAGCAAAGCTGTTTGGCTGTTGGAATATGCTTTCTTTTCAACGCACCCAGAGGTCACATGTGTAACTTGGAATATGTGTGTGGGTGTATGCTCAAATTGTTGTTGCCAGTCAAACTTAGTTCAAGTTGAATTTATTTGGTTGCGGTCAAATTGTGTGACAACCACGACAGCTAAACAAAGTGAAGAATAAAATTTGGAAATAAAATTTAAGTAAAACAGCGAAACAGGCAAAAAAAAAATTGCTTTTTATGGTATGCGTGACTTTGATAACTCAATTTTGGCGTATATGTGTATGAAGAAGGTGGACCTTTTTGAAAAATGATATTGCGGTAAATTCGACTAAAGCATTGATTTGTTCATTTAATATTTTCACGGAAAATATTATATGTTGCGAAAGATGATTTATCTGCCTTCAAATAAATTTTTTCACTTCGGCATGTCGTTTAAATGGACACCGACGCTCCAAATTAATAAAAAATCAATGTTTATTACTCGACGTTCGAATTTATTCTGTTTTCTATAAATTGAAATATTTTCGTTCAAGCGACGTTAAGATACTTGTTCTTATTTTCTAATTTGCAGCTATGTCCAGCATTGCCGTTTCGCTTAGATCTAAGAAAAATTGATTAATTTTTCCTAACTGTTTAAAGGTTAAAATTTTCTTTGTTTTGTTGAATTTTTTCTACAATTCCTATCGAACGAAGGCAAAAACCAGAAATGAAGTTTCATGAACTGTGTGGTGGTTTAAATCTACACTGCAGTCTCTTATGATCTTGTAAACTAAAGGATCTTGGAAAGAAAACCACCGCTTAACGCCTGAAACATAACGAAATTTGATTTTCCTTTTCAATGTGTTTTATTGGAGCGAAAATTATCCACATGGCGCATAGTGTGAAAAATATTTTTGTGTCAAAAAAGCTGTCTACTCTTCAAATCCCACCCGGTTTTGATTATTCTCTGTATTGTTCGTAAACATATGCTCTCTCGCTTATGACTGTCTTTGTGACATGATTTTGTTTTGCTTTTTGTGAAGCTTCATACAAAACTTACTATTGATATAATTTTTGCCCCCTTTTTGTTAAGATTTACAGATTTGGTGTCTTCAAACTAAAAACAAAAGCACCAATAAACGCACCAAGCACTAAACTATAAAATTTTCACACTAAATTTAGTGCGAAAAGCACCAAGTTGCCAACAGTGGTTATAGGGAACGGAATTTTATCTTAGAAGCATCAAAAGGAGAAATGATCGAAAAAATGTTTCCTAATATTAAAATTAATTAAACTGTGCGCCAGCCGAAACCAGCCCGGACCTTATTAATATTTTCTGAAAGTATACCCATCCAGTAGTAAAACACTCGATGGATTTGCAAAAGTTAGCTCGTATTTTTATTTTATGGCCTACTAGTCTTCGGCCTAGGTAGTTTTCAAAAAGTCAAAAGAAAGGGTTAAAATAAATGTCTGAGTGAAACTAAAAGTTAAAGCTGCCTTTCACCAGATTCATTTAAGTAAAAATTAATTTAATTTTGGAATTCTTGGTTTGACCAATCAATTTTGATTTAAGTGACCTACGCTCTTCACTTAAACAAAAATTAAATCAGAATAACCACACTCAGAGATGTTACACGTTTAAGCACCTGATCAATATAAACACACCACAATATTGTTTATCAGCTGTTTACTGTGTACCAGCCCTGCTTTTACTACCACTTTAGCACGGTGCTGCAACATTTCTACTCACTTAAATAAAGAGCTTATTGAAACTGGAAAAATTTTATTGAGAATTAAACAAAAAATTTTATTAAAATTAATCTCAACTTAAATGAGTTTGGTGAAACGCAGCCTAAGACATATATAGTAAAATTACTTGGGAAATATTTTCGTAGAACATTTTTACCCGTTAGCTCGTTAGCTCGTAGTAGCCCTTACTTCAAGAAACCCCAAAAAAAAAAACAAATTTGGAAGTTCGTTGTAGGAAAATTTTGCTAGAGGTCTTCTCAGGCAAAAACTTCATGCCACCAACGTAAAAGTCTCTATAAAATTAGCACAAAAAATCTATTCCAAGAGTAATTTTTTTGAAAAATGTTTGTTGTTGTTTTTTATTTGAATTTTTTAGAGACTTGAAGTAAGGGTCTAAACGACCTTTTCAGGCGAGAGCTAATGGGTTAAAATGCTTGATCTGTGGGGATGGCCCCACATACTGAAGATGTATTCATCCTTCGAATTCACATGACAAATATATGTTGCGTGTTCCGCCGTAGGCAAACCAGATAGTCTTTATATCTACGCCGAGTTTGGAAAAACAAAAAATATTGTGTAAACACAAGTACAGCTAATTGTTTGATATTTTTTTCGGGCTTTATTGCATTCAGTTCCATTTTAGATATTATTAACAGTAAAAACTCCACACAGTTCATAAACCAAATAAAGTAGATACACAAACCAAAATTAGCCTGAAAACAACATTGGCATCAATCAAGCGGGCTTTTAAAAAAGCATTTGCAAATCGATAACATCGCGCAATTGCCGAGCAATATGCAATAAATATGAATAATCAAGGGGTAACCAAGAATATCGCTGCTATAAAGTAACTTAAATAAGTAAAAAAAAAATATCCCCTCCCTCCCCGCTCATCAACGGCAGCTCAGACGCTCTACTTGCCACATTTACATTCCATTACACTTTACTCTCTCGTATGTACATTATTTTTGGCGGCGGCACCTCACACAAATTGCCCCCATTGCTTTATCCTTTGTAAAGCTATGTACCGCGCTTTGCAATTCCGCCTTTAGAGCTGTGCGCTGTGTCGTTTGTTGCTTCCTTGTCGCGCTTTGCGCCACGCAGGTCAACTGCAACTTTATTGCACACGATTTTGCTTTCTGCCCCATATATGTATGTAAATACTACATACATATAAGTATATTTAATTGCGTAAATTAAATTTCAAGCAAGTTTCATGTCCGCATTAAGGGATCTGCAACATGGTATCCCCACGGCCAACGCGCGCAATTTCACGCTTTTGACCATATTTTCTCTGTATCCCCGTATTTCATTGGCGCTTCCGCGCGTTGTTTTCAACGCCTCACCACTCAGTGTGTGTGTGTGTGTGTCTTTTTTTTATTTAGTGCAAGGTAAATGTATAAAATGTATGAGTCTTTTTTATCAGCATTTCCTTTGCTGCTTTCCCTTGCCCTACTACGTCTTGCAACACAGCCGCTGCCCACTGTTGCACCTTCGCCCTCCTGAGATTCGCAACTCAGTCTCAACGCGCCGCATGATCGCGCGCATGGCCCTGGTGAGTCTTTAGTGGGTCGTACCGGGGTCGCTGGTGTAGCCAGTGGTTCGGTTGGTGCATTCTACTGCAAGTTGGTCTGCGCAATCCAACAGGGCGTTGCATTTCCCTTGCAGTTAAGTGGCATAACCTGATATGCAATTGCAGTGAGCGCAGAGTTTTTGTTGTGAGTGAGCGCATGAGTGTATGTATGCGTGTGTAAATTATGTGAATATTGCTTTCGCTTAATTCTGAGCAAATTGTGTCAGTTTGCACATACATTTGCACATACATACATACTAATGTACACTCGCGCCTATGTATACATACATATGCCTGATCCAATGTGTAAATGTGCAATAAATGCATTTTGCGATTTTCTGAATTATTAAGTAGGCCCATAATGAATGCAAATGAGTTAAAACATACTCGAAAATCGTTGGCTTGTAAATTATGAATCACCATCATTTTTGTACTTAACGAAAACAAACAGAAGCGAATAAGCGCATGGAAAGCGTGAAAAAGTACCGTTGGACGAAGGACGTAAGAGCGGCGTTTGAGGCTGCGGATAAGTGCAAATTTTCACGCTAACGAAAATATGAGATATTTAATCAGTTTGAATTTTATTTGGACAGCTTTTATGATGGTCGGTGTGTCGCTTTGAACTGATCGGAAAAGAAATATGAATTTGAGTATGAATATGTGTATTGAAATATTTTCGAAATCAATAGCGATAAACATAGTACGAACACTTGCTACTGTATAATCGATTTAATTTCGATAATATAACCAACTTCAATAATAAATCGGCAAATAGTCGATAAGTATTTTGAAAAATTATTAACGAAATATAGAAAAAAAAGATGTTATATTGCACTTTTTTTTTCAATCCATATGGATAACCACAGCAAAATGAATCGATAAATATACCAACTCAAATAAAAAACTCGGCAATAGTTTATGAGTAAGTAAGAAAATTGTAAGAAAATTACATATCGCACAACGTCTTTAAAAGAGATGCAAGTCAAAAATCAGATCAGGAAATATAACTGCTTGTGGATCGAACAAATTCATCGAAACCTATACAAAATCAGGTAAAACAGTAGTGTTCTTGTTAGAGAATATAATCATGAAGGAAAAAATATTTGCATTAGTTTGAGAAAAATTCTGCGAACTGATTTACGCAAAAAAAAAAAATTGGTCAACATTTTTTGTTGAGGTGTGCGATATGTAAATTAATAGAAAAAGAAAAATATTTTTGAGGTGGATATCAATAACAGTGGTTAAAACATTGAACTCTTTTGTGCATATCGAAACCCCACTTTGAATAAAATTCGATAAGATATCGATAAACCCCACTTTGAATAAAATTCGATAAGATATCGATAAATGATCGACAATTACTTCAATACTAATAAGCGATATATAATTAGATATAAAAAATATTAACTAAGTCATAAATAGGGTCGATAATAAGGATTTTTTAAATACTTTTAGAAGTACAGTGGCGAAAATATAAATAGGGAAGAGACTTTTTTTCTGATTTTTCCCTTTCGATTTTTGATGTTTGTTATTTTTTATGAAATTGTAACTCTTATTTAACAAAAACCATGTAAGTCAAAATTTCAATCTTTATACAAAAATTATAAAAATTCGACAAAATTTCATCCAAATTGTAAGCTATTTAATTAGATTTCCTAAAAACAATAATAGTTCCTAACTACTTATTATACTAAAAATTAAATGGCTACGAAACTGCATACTCAAAAAAATTTTAAAAA
>NW_023458557.1:75250674-75253103 GCF_013731165.1 Rhagoletis pomonella
AAAAATTAAATGGCTACGAAACTGCATACTCAAAAAAATTTTAAAAACCTAAATTAAAAAGTGTAAAATTTTGATGGACATTAATTAGTTAAAACTCGTCAGATTTTTACAAATGTTCTACACATTTTTAAATTTTGATTTACATGGTTTTTCTAATTAGTAAGCTATGTTTTCGAAAAAGATAATACAAATTTTTTAAACAAAGAAAAATAGTCAAAACTTGCTCCGTTTTTTACGTTTTCGTCAAAGTGTGTACATAAGGCTGCAAAAAAATTGCAATTGTTTTTCCATCGAAATTTGAAAATTCATTATATTTTAAGAATTCCACCAAATTATTTCGGAAAAAATATTTAAATTTAGGTGCGATGTGCCAATTTTAAAATATCAAAGAAAATTAAGTCTTTTTATAAAAAAAAAAAATTAGATTAAATCCTAAAGGTGTGTATTCAATTTTTATCAACGGAATTGCAATAATTAAATTTTTGGAGGTGTATTAAAAATCGCACACGTAAATCTTAATATTGTAGGAGTCGATAAGGTTTAGAAGTACGTGTGCTTTTACTTAAGAATCTAGCTTTAAGTCATAGTTTAAGTAACTTGTTTGTAGTTACAGTGAATATTAGTTGGCAACCCTAGCTTTAAGACAAGTAGCGATTAAGACTCGTTGTAACTAGCGATTAAGACTCGTTGTAAAGGACACGCCATTTTAAAAAATAAAAGAGATTCATTCGATTTTTGCCAGCGAAGTCTTCGGACGTTCATTTTATTTTGATCACTTTGCCTTCTGCATATTTTAATATATTTTTTTTGAAATAATGTAGCAGAAGTCCTATACTATAATAAGTTCTATACCTCCAGTGGAAAACCGATTTTTTGTTTTTTTGAGATGCATCCTAGTGCACAGCATATAGATATCTTAAATTTATTAAAAAATTCTGTTATCTAAATATGGTTTCAACATTTATGTCATTTCATTACTCACTGTTTAAACCACTTAATTTGAAAATGGCATAAGTCATTTCCAACTCTTGTACTTAAATAGGTCGTTATTTCTACTGAATGCACCTGTCAATACAGGTAAATGATCACTGAAGTTAAACGGCATGAAATGTCATATGCCACTTTCAAAATTAACGGCTCATTTCTAGCAATTGATCGCTTAATTTTTTTGCTGAAATCTTTTTAGTTCATGCACCTTGCAGTGCATATCTCTTTCAGTTTGTGTTTATTTACATATCTTTTTTCGTATGAGTCCTTTGCAATTTATTTGATGCAACAAATCGAGTTGATGGCATCATAAAATTTGATGCTTCAATGGGCGATTCGTTTTTTTTTCAAAAACCTTTGCTATTGCTAACAAAGTCATAAAAACATACAAGTACACTCGTATACACAAATAAAATTGTTGATAAGAAATTTCACTATTAATAACTTTATATAGATATTTCATACTAAAAAAAAAAACAATAACGGTAGATAACTGTATACAAAAACAGCAATGAAATGGAATCTGCTTTTAAAAACAAACAGTAGAAAACAAAACAATTCGCATACTGATGATATGAAACACAAAAAATAAAGCAAAAAAAACCTATTTATAACAGCAGTCTTAAAAAAGTGAGCTACAGAGTGCTGTATAAGTGTGATAGTATGTATGTATGTACGTAAGGGTGGTCCAAAATTTTGTTTCTGTTTTGTTTTTAAAAAAGGCGTTAGTACTAGGTACTCATGAAATTTCATGTGTAAACATATGAGTACGGCAAAGCATAAAAGTACGTTTACATATAAATATAATCACATTCATTAGTTTTTCATTTAGGAATATGATGTGTGGTTCAGCTTCATCTGTTTACGTTAAAGTCATGAATACATATGTATAACCTACCATCTTTCGTTTGCAAAATGGGAAGCTAAATTCATTTGTTCGGCATTTCTTTTTACCCTCGTCTTCGTGTGCAATCTTGTATTAGCTCAAGTACTTGTATTAGCTTAGTACCCAATAAACTTACAGGTTTTTACACGAAATTGCAGGAAATTACAGCAAAAAAGATCCCGTACTCCAAAACCATGTAAATGGGAGCGATATTTGGAGAGTTGTGAAGAGAAAGAAGTTGCAAGATTCATCCTGATGCTTTTTTGTTGCCGTATTTTTTATTGTTACTCACTTTTGACTCTCACTTCAGAGAGTAATTTAGCTTTTTGACATTTTTACAGGATTTTGAACAAAAAGTATTAGATCAGAGCTATTATATCATCCAATACATACATATGTATATGCATATATTCATGTATGTACTAGATCGCCACCACCCACTTTGCTGAGTGTATGAAATTTTTGCATTACATTAGGTGTAATTTATTTCTATAAATCTCAACATACTCAAACTATGCACAGGAGATTTTAAATTTTTTAATCAATTTGAATTTGT
>NW_023458557.1:75253203-75293079 GCF_013731165.1 Rhagoletis pomonella
GAAAAATTCTCGATAGGACATGCAGGCCTTTCCCTCGGCTGATTAAATAGCTATACAGAGCATATATGTACATACATATTCATTTAACCAATACTGTTCCATGGAGTTTTTGTATAGTGGCCGGTGGTACCAAAAAAGACATTCGTCACAACGGTTGAAGGGTTTGCAAAGGCTTGCGGGACTATAGGTGACTCAATAAAACCACAGATGTTGACAATAGGGTCATTATTTCATATGCTGTGTGGCAAGTGGCAGCGTCCTGTTCAAACCACATATTGTCCAAATCCAATTCCAAGCCATCTAACTTAGGTCATAAAAACTTTGTAACAGCGTTATGAGCATTAGTTTCGAAAAAGTACAATCTGATAACTCCGCCAGCTCAAAAAACTCCACTAAACAGTCACTCGTGGTGGGTGCTCAAAACAAAGTTCTACATGCAATTAATGTCCACTTCGATGATCTTACCGGAAGTGTTAATGAAATGCGCGTCGAGGTTTTTAAACCTTAGTCTAGCGAATGCTGGGCAGCTAAGAATAAAATGCTGAGGTGATTCCACCTCGTCTTTCAAGCAGCTGCGGCAGTAGGAGGGATCCGTGACAATATTAAGTCTTAATGTGCAATGTTCGGTCAGTACACCTGCAATGATGGAAAGCTGGCGCTTAGCCTGCGGTCAACCACTGGCCAGAAAGACCTTGCAACTTTTCATATTAGGGCTTTTGCCCAGCGTTCGCTGAGCCGACTAGGAGCCTATCTGTCCATCTGCAGTCCACAGATTGCCAAAGAAATGCCTATTCCCTCCCTGCGCGCGGTGATGGCATCGAGGTTGCCCTCCCAAGAAAATTCATCAGCCCTGCAATTCCCTCAGATGTCATTGTGTCCTGGAATCCAAACCAGCTTGATTTGGAAATCTTCCGAGGCGATCGAAAGAAGTCAGGCCAAAATTACTTGTTAATTATCCATTTGTTAAGACTTTCCCCACATGGCTTTGACTAACCCTCAAAAAGTAATCGGATCAAGAAATACTGAAGGAACGCCTTGTACGTTTTGGTAATTTTTTTCTTTCCGCATAAGATCTCCAAGGTTAAAGTCTCATATTACTAAGAACCTATACATCCACCCCAAAGCTACTTTTTGAATTTCGTCTTTAACTTAGAAAAAATCTAAGTCTTTAAAAAGTCTCTACTCTTCTTTGCAATGCCAAGCAGCAATTATGTTTTTTCTGGTCTTTTTCATTGATTTTCAATTTTCACATTCCGCTGGCAATTTGTGCCATGTGATTTTCATGCGATTTCGCATGCTTTGGCATGTCTGCTAATGAAAAATGAATTTTCCTTCTACATTGAGCTCACATGAAATATATGTATGTATGAGTGCAGCAAAGTTGTGAGAATATACATATACAAACAAAAATATTACCGTACAATTCTTATATACACATAGATATTTGCAAATACTTGTTTTTAAGAGCTTGTACAGCAGTGCAATATATTCTTGCTTATTAGCGAATGCTCTTTCTGCGAGATATATTTGCCATACACTTCTTGCTATTTGAGTACTTCGATTGTGTGCCAGATGCTTGAGCAACCTGTTACAGCTACTATCTTCTAAAGACAAGTGAAACTAAGCATATACATATACATATGTGTATGCATGTATGCACAAGCTACCCTGCAGGAAATATATCTAACTTTAAGTTGATTAGGAAGGAGCTATAAGTCATTTATTATCTGTGTATTTTCTTTGACGAAATCTAACTATATTTCTATGACGATGGCCGCGAAATAGTCAAGGGTGGTAACCTCTGCATTTGATGTAACTAACTTTTAACTAACTGCTTTGGAGCATAAAATATCAATAGAAAAAAACAAAATATTTTTTTTTGTCTTATTTTATTTATTTACTTTATTTATTTTATCACATTTCATATTTGTTTACATATTCTGCTGTAGGTGGTCCCATATTCGAACTCCGTCAGACATAACTCAATTCGAAAAAGTATTTGCGGAGTGCAGGATGTTTAAATAGAAACGCGTTTAAAGAAAACAATCTCGAGCTTTACTCCTGTATTACTTGTCAACTAGTTTCAGGCTAGCCTTTTGTAGCTAACTACAAGTTATATATTTTATAGAAATTTCTCAAAAAAGCTAACTGCAAGTGGGTTATTTTTTATCAATTCATAATTTTTTTCTGCAGGGTAAGGACTCCCATTCGCGCTTCCGCTTATTAGATGCAATTACTTTACGTCACAGCCATGAAAGTGAAAAGTTACGCGAAACGGATTTTCAGTCATTTTTTAAAAATCCATCCGGATTTTGCTCGTTGAAAAATTACTTTCAACAGGCGCGCATATCTAGGAGGTATATACATACATAATACTGTGAAAAAGTGCATGGATTGACAGCGCATTGCAAGAGTTGAAATATATTTCTTCACATCAACGCAATTCAGCAGCCATTGTGAAAAATACGATTTCGTTGCTCGCGCATCGGCAACTGCAGCTGTGCTGTTACAATTTCGACTACTCTAGAGTATTTGAACTTGCAGCAGTTGTTTTGCTTTTTCTTCCGAATTCCTTTTTTTTTTACATTTCCTCGCTGTTTGGCTACCGCTCAGCGTTTGCGCTCGAAGTCTTTCGTTTCAATTTAGGCACCCTTGATTAATGAAGTCGCTTTGGGTTTGACGTGATTTTCAGTGAAATTTCTTCGACAACTTGCCCATTAATTGGTTTGAGGTTTATAAATGATCGAAAGTTTATGTATTCAAACAAACTTGAAGTGCAACTGAAAAAAAATAATAATTTTGGAATAGTTGGGAAATTAATAACCATTGTTGGCATTTCCTTTTAAGTGCGCAAAATGCAATTGAATAATTTTGTAAACAATGCTGATGTGTACCTAATTACTTGATTATTATTTAATTTCATCAAATTTGCGGTGGCACTATTGTTACGCACTTCGTTAATCTAATATTAATACGTTAACATAAATTTTGTGGTCGTTCGCTTGGCAAATGTACAGGACCAAGAACACTATTGCAAAGGTATTTTTCTGTAGATAAGGATAGTTTTTATGATTTCAAAATTAGTTGAGAATTAAGGCCAAAGTCGTCCTGCAAAAGTTTCCGTATTTGTGTATACTAGTTGTTGTTGCAAGCTGTCCAATTTGAGTTGTTTTCGCATTTTGTTTTACTTTGTATTTAAAATTAAACTTTGTAATAAAGATAAATGTGAAAATTAAAATAATGAGAAATGCATATTCACACATACATGCATATTTAAATTTATAGTTATCGATATTTATCGGGTTATCCATGTTTATTTGAATTCCGGCATGCATCGAGATATTCAAGTTGCTAAATATTTATCGAGTTATCGAAATTTATTGAGGCACTAAAACTTAGTTGTACTAACCTATCAATATTTATAGAGCCATCGAAATTTATGCAATTATCGGAAGTTTATCGGAGTTCCCTATCGAGTTATCGATATCAAATATCGTCATTTATGGAAATTTATCGGCTTATCGAAAAGAATTTTTCGAAGTTTTCAAAGTATATCGAGCTATCGAAATTTTAATGCAAGTTTTTCGGGCTATTGGCATTTATCGATTTGCCTAATTTTATCAGTTATCACTGTGTATCGAGTTATCGAAATTTGTCAATAGGCAACGAAATTTATTGACCTATCAAAACAAATCTCGCTACCAAAATTTATAGTTGGAATTTTATCGAATTATCGATATTTGTTAATTTTTTAGCTATCTAAATTTATCGATAGTTATCGAAATTTGCCCATTTATCGAATTTTATCGAGTTATCGTAATTTGTTGGTTTTATAAATTCACCGAGTTATCGATATGTATGAAATTATCAAAATTTATCGACTATATATATTTTTTTTAATTTGTATCGAGTTATAGATTGAAATTCGTTGTTATGTGGTCGAATGCAAGTAAACTCCATCGAGCTTTCTTCTTGTGCGCGCTCTTGTAAAGTTTGTGCTGATTGTGATAGTGATTTTATACTGAGTGCTGTACCAAATCTATAGAAAGTTTAAAAAAGTTCTACTTATTTAATGCTAGAGAAAATTTGTATTAGGTATATTCAAGACAGTATTCAACAACGATCAAAAATTATACAACTTCTACAGACAAACATTGCCAGCTAAGACTCCTCAGCAGCAGTTTTCAAAACCCGTCCCCCCTTTTAATTAAAAAAAGGCGAATCGAAAATTCATTCATAAATTAAAAAAACTAAGTTGGTGATAATTTTTTTTTTTTTTTTTTTTTGCTCAAAACTTTGCTCTATGCGAGGTAATTTTGTGATCGCACACATTTCAGTTTGCAGTAGTTATCAAAATTCTTGAGTTTATCTTTTCAATCATTAAGCAAGGTGAAAATTTTCCCCTAAAATTTTTAGCTCACTTTTTTAATTGCATACAGTGAAATTTGAAGCAGAAAGTGCATAACTGAAAGCTCAGCAATGGCTTTTATAAAAACGAACCTTCGAGTGTTGCTGGCAAGCAGTTTTTATGCTTTTTCTATGCTTTAAACGTCCACTTGATGATATTTATTTAGATAAATACGAGTACATACATACATAAATACTTTTAATTTTAGCAAATGGGTCAAGATTTTCAAACGAATTTGGGTGCTCTTTTTATGCATTAGTCTGGTAAATTTATAAAATCTCACGAGGCCCTTAATTTTTTAGAGCATCTAAAGTAAAGTGGAAAAGAAGAAGTGCTCGGTCATGAGATAACACTGCGAATAGTGATGCAAGTTAGGTTAATAGAATTTACATCTATTTTTGGGTTCCGATCGGTTCGTATTTGTGTTTTTTAAATTTTAATATTTTAATAGGCTTGTCCGATCTTGCATCCTTTAGTGCAAATAAAACAAAGTTATTCCACTATTGTTGCCCAACGTTTCGCTAAACTCATTAGCATCTTCAGGGGCTGGTTGTTTATTTTCACTGTATCAACAATAAGTACAAAAATTACAAATATGCATTAACGTTTGACAAAAATTACATAAGGAACATACATGTATGACGTGCATATGAACATAAAAATGACAAATGAATTATAATATTTTACTACTTACAGAAATTTCTATTATAACATATTTAATTACTTAATATTAATTCGGTACCATCTATTGTGGTAGTCTTGTCAATACTGGTAATTGCTAAAATTCGTCATAAACATAAAATGTATGCAGCAGCAATGTCATCGGTATCTTCTTTCTTGTTTATTGTTTTTTCTCTTTTTTGCATTATTCTTAGGCTCTCCAGTGTATACCTTGTCTTTTCCCTTTTTTCCTTGTCTATTATTATTGTGTTTGCAAAGTCAGCTGTGTGCCCACTAGTAGTTATGTGTTGTGATAGTGCTGTATTGGTTTTGTGTTTTTTTTGTTTTATTTGCACTAAAGGATGCAAGATCGGACAAGCCTATTAAAATATTAAAATTTAATAGAATTTACGCTTGCTTACTTTTATGATAGCGAATTGATGTCACTAGATGCGGAAACATATACAATTATGTATACACATTAGGGTGGTCCTTAAAAATATCAAAGTTTTGGGTGCGCACCTTAATTTAGTTCCACGTACAAAATAAAGACAGCCGCGAAAATTTCATAATCGTAAAAAAAAATTTGGGATCGCTTCCAGGGTATGAAAATTTTAAAACTTTTTCTTAAAAATCGCAGAAATTCTCTAAACAATGCTGATGTTGACCAGTATATGAATTTATAGTTCTTTGCGATTTTTTTTTTATTATTAATTTTTTAACCCTGGAAGTGCCTCCAAAAAATGATTTCAAAATTTTTAAATTTTCGTGGCTGTCTTTATTTTATACGTAGCATAAAATAAGGTGGTAACCCATACCAAATTTAGATGTTGATATTTTAAGGATAACCCTAATACATATATGTGTGTAAATATATTAACATATTTATAATGAATATATTTCCATATGCATCATATTCACATTTCCTTTGAGTAAACATATTCGCACACTGCTCATGAGCTCGCAATCTTTTGCCAACAACTGCTGTCTTCTGCCTGCCATTCGCTGGCCAAATTGATAATGAGTGCATGCATTAATGCGTTGGCACATGATTCGCGCGAGCGCCAAAGGTGGAAATGGCAGGGAATATGGAGCAAAAAAAAATATATTTAATTTCTTTGCTTTACCATTTTCGCGTTTTTTTTTATTTTCCCTTTTTATCAAGCATTAATGCTTTTATGATTTTCTCCGGCTGCTTCGTTTACCGCTCTGCCAATGTCTTATTTTCCTTGCTATTCTTGCTCCTATGTGGTGTTAATGCCTACGCTGAAGCCTCGGCTGTTTGTTGAATACTTCAGTTGCTGCTGAACGATGTGCTTTTTTTTCTGCTGTTCTTGTGCTTCTTTTTTCCGAATCAACAACAACAACAGCATCATAAACAGCAAGAGCTGTAGCTGCAGTCGTAGCAAGCAGAGCTCGCGCGCTTCGCTTCTAACGCCTACACTTCACCCGAATATTTTCCACTTATTCCACTTTAGTTGGAATAACAAAAACTTGACCCATATTTCCCGAGTACAACCACTCGACATGAATGGCGACGACGACGATGCTGCTGATGAGGATGCTGACGAGGCTCAAGTAGACGCCGCAATGGTTTTGGTAGGTGGAAGTACACGCGAATGCTAGAAAAGCGGCCGGTGATGTTATTTTTTTTATTTTTTTTTGAAGAAGGTTGCTGATGGTGTAATGGTGTTGATGCTTATAAGACGGGAAGGAAGGAAGGACGGAGGGAAGAAGTGAGTTTGTAGTTTCATATGGCAATGCTTGGCATTTGTTTTCACACACAAACACATACATATGAATTGTTAGTAATTATAACGTCTTACAGTTATGTTGTCGATGACGATGACGATGATGTTGCTGCTGCTCAAATAACGGAGTTGTTAAAGAAGAAGAAGAAAAATAAATTCATGCTGGGGCTTAGCACAATTTATGGCAAAGCTTTACGAGGCGCTGCTTTAGAAATTAGATAGCTTTAAGGAAGCGAAAGCACACAAAAGTTAACTAAGCGGAAAGGCGGTGCGCGCAAAAACATCAAGAAAATTATGTTGAAAAGGGAATAGCAGGCATAAACACACTTGGATCTTTAATGGAATTAGTGGAAAAAAATCGCAAATGGTAAAGTTGAATTATTAATGTTGAACAAGAGTAGAATCAAATTTTCAACAAAGTATCGAACCCTCAACGCCAAAATAACGTAAGCGACATTTTTTCAAAATTTTCTTTTTGATGCAGAAAAATATTCCCAGAGTATCTAGATGCATTTCTGCATCAAACAGAAAATTATGAAAAAAATGTCGCTTACGTTATTTTGGCGGTTAGGGCTCGGTATGCTACATTTTAAGAACAGTTAAGAAATTGAGTTGAGTTTCTGTGAAAAAAATATATAAAAAATAAAGGTTCAAAGAAAAAAATTTTGATTATATCGAGCCCTAATCGCAAAGAAGACCAAAGCGACATTTTTTCAAAATCTTATTTTTGATGCAGAAAAGCACCTTGTTGCGCTAGGAACAATTCTGCATCAAAAAAATATCGCTTACATGTTTTTGGCGGTTAGGGTCGATATTTTGAGAGTTTTCCCGAATAAAGATAATCTCTTATTATTTATTTTTTTTCTGGAAATTACCTTCTAGCACAAGAACTCCAGTTAGTTGAAAAAGGTCCAAAACCTTTTTATACTCCTTTTCCTATAAGCAAGTGAACTCTGTTTGAACAAATATTCAGCGAAAGATATTTATGAGAAAGGAACCCTAAATGATTCATCAATCCAAATCTCAGTTTTATATTTCTTGAAGGACTATGCAAGCAAAAACTGTGGAACCCTTATTAAAGGCAATCAATTCAATGAACCTAGGATTCGATGGTCTGGATACTCTTAGTTTTGTTATCATATATATAGTGACTTCAACAAATGTTCACATGATGATTTTGTTTTTTACCATGCACAATGTTTTTCAATTTACAATTTGTTTTTTTTTTTTTTTTTTTTAAATATAGAACCCTGATTTGTTTGAACTGCTGTATTGATCCGCTTTATTCAAAACTGCATTAAGAAATGATTGTCAGGGCCACTATCGAAGCCATGTCCCTTTGAATCTGTTGTAAATCTGCACGACTTACGAATAAACCTTAGTAGATTTTAGGGTGTCAAGGAGCTGAGGTGTTCATCTCTCAACACATCGCTGCCAACTGCATCATACCTACATAATTGCTCACGCTCATCCTCTTCAAGGCAAAATTCGCAAATGGAGTTGTCATATATGCCTATCACAGTCAGGTGTGTGTGCCACGTGAAGTGACCAGTCAGCAGTCCAATAAGTTGTCTGCAGTCCCATTTGCTTAATGAGAGCAAAAAACGAGATAGGCCTTGTGTACCCCTCGATGCCCCAGTCAATGCCAGAGGTGGGGGTGCTATAATGGTTGCGGACCTAGAAATGTCAGGTCCGAGGCAACTCTAGCCAAAGGGTCAGGTGTCTCATTACCAGTCATAACCTGTCACCCACAGCAATCTTTTTGTTGATGAATAAATTACCGATAATCCCAAAATTACTTCCAAGTAGTTATTCCTTTATATCATCGACTACTCTAAGTTACACTTTTTCTACTTCTTGCCGCTGCTAAGAAACACGGTTTCTATCTTGTGGGTTGCGAGAAAAAATTGGTCCTTAGAGCGACCAATCTGCTTCCGGCGACTGTCGCTTTTTAGATAGTTATTTTTCGAGTCACGGTAAGTACGGCTTGTGTGATTAATAAGGATGAGCAAGAAAGGGTCCATGCACGAATTTTTTATAGCGGCGCTGTAAAATTTACCTTGGAGAGGTTTTCTAACTTAGCACGTGGCTTAACTTATAAGGTAAAAAATTACTTACCGGAACTAAACCGGAACTATTGTTTTTTTTTATTTTTGAAGTTTCTTGGAGGACTTTGGTAGTACTTGGAATTGACCCGACACATCCCAGTTTGACGATAAATTTCGATAATCTTATAGATATCGATAACTCGATGAATTTAAAAAACACTAAAGTAAGATAGTTTAACAAAATTCGATTACTCGAATAATTTCGATTACATTCGATAAATTTCGATAACAGGCATTTCGAAAGCTCGAAGGTTTTCGATAACTGAAAAATATACATATTTCGATATAAATCGATAACACCATAAACTTCGAACATCTCCATAAATTTTGATACCTCGGTTAATTTCGGTAGGTCCATATTTCGATAACTCGTTACACTCTGGAAACACAAACTTCACAAACTTATATAACCGTGAAATTTCGATAACTTGATATATTTTGAAAATTCTAAAAACTTCGATTCGATAAGTCGACAAATTTTAGTAAACTAATAAATATTGATTACTTGATAAGCAGAAAGAGCTCGATATATTACAATAACTCGGTATATTATTTTAACTCTTTAAATAATGATAACTCAAAAAATATCGATAAATTGATAAATTTCATTAACTTGACAAATTTCGATAATCCCATAAATTCTTATAGCTCGATAACTATCTGTAAGTTTCGACAACTAAGTTTCTGTGTCTATGAATTTCGACAACTCAACAATCATTGATGAGTTTGAATAATTCGATGCGTACGAAATATAAACTGCGATGATTCGATAAATTTCGGTAACAGAAAAATACCTTCCAATCTTGTTCTTGGTTTTGAAATCGGTTCTGTAGAATCACCAAATGAACGGTGACAAAATTTATGTCAGCGTATTAATATATAGATATACATATATAAGAACTAAGAAAATTTAAATTATGAAAAATTTTTTAATATGGCTTAAAGCCCATACCGATTCATGCCAATGACATTCGCTAGGAGAGACAGCGTAAGAGTTGTGGAAATTATTACCGAAAGTTAGACGACAGCAGAGTGCGCAGCCAAAATTGGACTTCTCTTCAATGTGCTGCTGCAGCTGTCTACTAGAATAGTCTTGCAAGTAGTACAACTTTTTCTACGACAACGAGTTGGCTTAAATATTTTAAATTTTGCTTTAAATTTGAATACCGTGTGTTGCTTCTTACACGCACACATACAAATTGTTTGGTATCTAGGCAAATTAATTTTGCAAGCCAAATTATGAAAAACCAACCAACAAGGCACTTGTGTAAATAAGTAAAATTGTGGCTGCATACATACGAATATATTTATATATACCAATACATTTATATTCTCGCATAAGAACCAGATGCTACGCAGCTCCTAAAATGCTGCAAGAAAATCACGATTGGAAATCAACAATTGGAAATGCACACAAACAAAACTGCCAGCTGTATACTAAATACTAACTACAAAGAGAATTTAACGACAGTGACTTAAAAAAAAAAGAGAGAAAAAGTACAATGAAGAGTAAATGAGTAGCAGCACGCATGCGTCTAAAAAGCTACATACAGCAGGAAAATGTCAATGGTCGAGGGAGAAGCACAGGAGGTAATAGCGCAAATGCGTTGGCTGACGAAAGCTCGTGTGGTATTCTTGTGTTCGGTATGTAGAATTGCTGCCTGTTAAATGCTGCACGGTTTGTGCTGCTAATGCTGGTGGACCACAATGTCGCTTAGGTCCTGGATGCTGGTGCTTCTGCCAATGCTGCCAATAATATTTCTCAAATGTTGTCGCTTTCTTTGCTGCTTCTGCGAACGAATTGCGTTATGTTTGTAAACCAGGCTGTTTGGCAGCTTTTATTATTTAGGTACTTTATCAATTTTTCTTCTTTGTCTTGAAATTTTCTGCTTATACATATGTGTATCTTGGCGCTGAGCCTAGTGGTGCCCAAAGTGAGCAGCCTGACATGAATAGTTAGAAAAATACATATTCATATATGTATGTACATATGTACTTGAAGTTGGATTCTTGTGAGCCTTGGCAGCAGCAACCATACGCATTTTCTTCATTTAGGTTTTTTTTCTTTTTTTTAATTTTTCTCTAATATTCATATTTTACCGCGCGCTTTCGCCGTTCATTTCCCTTCTCGACGACTCCATTGTAACTGCTGCTTCACGCAAAAAAAAGAGGTTAATGGGTCTTTGGCATTTGCCACATTTGAACGCGTTTGGCGGCGCAGTTTCGCTGCTTGAAAAGTTAGTGTTTGAATTTTTACATATTCACGTTTTGCTGCGTTTTGTGTATTTTTCCCCCCTTCCCTGCTCTTCCCTCGTGCAAATATTTGACCTATTTTCACTTACCAGCTCAGTCTGTTTGGCATAAAACGCACTGGCAGGGTAGAAATCGAATTGCACTTAACTGCAGAATGCAACGCAGCAAATGCGAATGTACATACATACATATATATGTATTTATGGGCGTGCGCCTAAAATCAGACTTTTAAGCAACACACACACGCGCAAACAAGCACGTACATACATATGTATACCTAGGTCCTAGGAGTATGTAAGTACATTCGTACGCAAGCGAAAGTGCTTAACATTTGCCAAACACCACTAAAGCGTATGAGCGAGCGCGTGGCGAAAGTAAAAGTTAATCCAGTTTAAGCCAATGTGCACTATACACACACATGCTTAAACACACGTACATATGTACATACATGCTTTCGTAAGTGCATCTACAGCAATTTATTTATAACCGTGTTAATGTACATAAAGTTTAACATTTATTCGCTGCTTGTTGCTGTAGGCATTAAAATTTTTATGCGTTGACCCAAATATCAACACAGTGAGAAACGATTTTGGCTGGTCAAGACAAATAAATCCATATCCATATCCAAATACGCTTACTTGCCTGCTTTTATGGGTAATATACATACATATGTATTGCATATGTATGTGTGTAGCCAAATGTGTTGATGCGCTATATTCAACGTCTCAACTGGTTAATTGCTGCCCAGAGACTGTGGACTGATGGAAGTCACTTCGCTGGAATATGACTCATTTAAAATATTTCCAGCTATGTATGTATGTATGTGTAAGTAGCGCCAGTTAATAATAGTTTATTGATCCGGTGGGCATAAAAACTGCATTTGAGGAGAAATGTATGTACATTTGTATGCATAATATATGTATGAGAATAAATATTTTATGTCCATTTAAATTTAATCAGCTTTAGGTGGAATATCTAATAGTTTTTATATGGAATATCATAGACTTTTATTTGCTCTGGCATCAGAAAATAAATTTATTAGCATCGTTATCTTGAAAAGTGCCTAGTAAAAAGCAAAAAGATCCTTAAAAAATCTAAGAAAAGTCTCAACAAAATGTACCAAATACTACCGTAAATTTTAGAATGGCACGCCTAACTTTATGAAAAATCTTAAAATGGCTCAAAGAAGTTCCGAAAATATTCCGAAAAGTTCGGTGAAAATCCAAAACAGCCCAAAAATTGCTTACATTATACTCAAAAAACTTCGAAGATGACAAATCATTTCAAATATTTACCAAGGCTTGAAAAGTAAAAAACAAAAATTAAAAAAAAATCCTAAAAAATATCGCAAAAGTCGGAAAAAATGTTGAGATCTCCAAAATACTGAAAACTTTTAAAGAGTTCCAAATTAAACAAAAAAGCTGCGGTAAGTGTAGAAGATCCTCAAAAAATCTATGAAAAGTTCCCAAGAATTTCCCAAAACTCAACACAATAATTAACGAAAATTTCCAAAATATCAAAAAAATTTTGCAATCACTCGAAAAATTCCAATAAAAAAGGGCAACAATTTTTTCAAATTATTCCGAAATTACCCGAAAAAAACATTAAGCGTATTCACGAGCCGGTGCATACTGTCTTGCATGGTGCAACAACAACAGAATTAGCCAATCATGCTATTTATGCCATCTACGCACCATGCTAGACAGTATGCACCGGATCGTGAATACCCCTATTGAATGTTCCAAATAATTTCAAATATTCACCAGGGCTTGAAAATTAATAAAACAAAAATTAAGAAAATCCTGAAACATTTTCGCGATACGTTAAACTTGTCACAGTTAGAAATCAGGTTTAAAATTAAAATGATATGAATTTACCCCTTTTTTTACGATTTAGTTATATGTATGCATGATGTCAAAAACGTCAGTGATGATGTTTAACTGGGAGGTAGTGATAAGCAGACCTAAGTATTGAAGCTCTAACCTAACCTAATTTATGTTCACTAGTTGTTCTAAGTGTATCTCCTTGTGATCGGAATAACGCTTGTGGCCACGTAAACCTTATCACTACTTAAAAAAAATATATATCAGGGTGAATCGTGTAAGTGAAAAAAAATATATAAAATATCATACATTTTTTTTTATATAGTTCACACTGTAACAAAAACTATTAATTCAAACTTTGCAAAAAATTTTGAGAAATTTGGCAAGTTTTCACCAAAATTTTAAATTTTTTAATTAAAATTTTTTAAGAAAATTTTCTTGTGTGCACTTTAAAAGGTCATTTAAATTTAAGTGTAAGTTGAAGTACGTCAAAATTCTGGTTGTTTTTAGACAATTTTCTATCATCGAATATATTGGATCAGACCCAACTTGCACATTATTATCTAAAATTACAGTATTGGCCATATATATAGCACCCCTATTTCAAAGTGATATTTTTTGACACTTATATTTAATTATTAGTTTTTAAGAATTTGCAATTAAAATACAGTTCATTCTCTAACAAAACCCATAAAAAACCAAGTTTTAAGCTTCGTAAAAGACTACAAAAATATGCAACAAATTTGCACTTAAATTTCAAACTTTTTTCTCAGAAGTGTTAGAATTTTTGTGTGTACACAGTTTTATAGACCATTCTGATAATGTGTAAGTTTCAAGTCGCTAAAAATTATCGTTGATTTTTTAGAATTTTTTTTTAGTCGCAACACCTTCGGCGAAAAAAATTCTAAAAAATCAACGGTGATTTTTAGCCACTTGAAACTGGCACATTGTTAGACTAAAATTGAATAGGCTATAAAATTGTGTACTCAAAAAAATGCTAACACTTCTGAGAAAAAAGTTTGAAACTTTAGTGAAATTTTGTTGAAGTCTTCTACAAAGTTTTAAACTTGGGTTAATATGGGCTTTGTTAGATAATGAACTGCATTATAATTGAAAATTCCTAAAAATAAATAAATAAACATAAGTGGGAAACAATATCACTTTGAAGTGGGGGTGCTACTGTACTGGCCAATACTGTATGTAAATGGGCTATTAAACTACATGCCCGACATTTTGATAAAAAAGTAAAAAAAAAAAATATATGAAATTTTCAAAATTTTGTATATTGTTCACTATATTAAAAAAAAAGTATATATATTAAAAAAATGTTTTACTTTTATTAATGCACAAAAATTCTACCTGATTTTTTTTGAGTGCAAATTTGTTTCACTATATTATAAAATATTAAAACAAAAGTATTTATTTGTTTTATTAAGGGCTCATTACTAGTATGGCAGTAGCCTCTATAACTTCTGGCCGTTGCACAAGCATCGAGCAGGGTACCATACTTTGTTCGGGGAACACAAACCAAAATATAAAACAGTAGTAAAAGTATTTAGTTCAGAATAAATTTAAGTAGAAAAACTATATTATTTTTTATTTAATTCAATGCTTTTAGTATAATATATATAATACTTTTAGCTTTATCATGCAGTGAAAAATCAGGAATGCAACACGCTCATCTCACTCGGAAGCATGTGACGTACATATAACTGACCCTGGGGAAAGCAGGCGATTTCCAGGAATAACTTTGTAATTACATTTGTATGTATGTATGTACATGTGTAAACCACAAATAACAAAATTTATTTTAGAGTAAATCGATGCCAATTATTTAAACATCATTAAATATTAGTTAAATTAAAGCGGTAATTTAATTTTTATTTAAATATATGCAGAAAAAGTGTACTTACACATACAGTATTGTCAGCTGTTTAAATATAACAAACCACTACCGAAGCGCTTCATATGCTAGTAATAGAGCTTTAAATTAAATAATATGGATTTGGATAAGACAAACAGCCCATCGAAAAGTGTTCGCTTACCTGCAACGAGAAAAAATAGTTAAAATTTAATTAATAAAATATAGATAATCAAATATACATATGTATATGTATGTATGTACATATTTATGGACTAATTATACTTTTATAGCATGCAGCTGCATTGCGTGTGTGTAGTTTATCTATTTATGTAATTGTGGTTTACAAATTATTCCTGTAAAATATTCAAATTGAAATTTAAGCAACCACAGCGGTTTCGTAGAGCAAAACGGCTAGCGGGTATGGCAGCGTTTGTATTAATTTACTTTTTCTGTTTAGAAATTTGTATTTATATACATATGTATAAATACGGTGACCATTCGTACCGATTTTGGCGGCACAGTACCGATTTTGATAAAATTGTCCCGCTAAATATTAAGTGTGCCGATTTTTCATATTTGTACCGATTAAATCCCGATTTTCAGTGTTCAGACTGTCATTACCGTCTCATTTTGGGTTGGCTTTCTTTTATGGCCGTTCGTTAAAGGGGCGGTGGGCGAATGGTAAGTGGGCGTGGCACCTCTAACCCACCTTTTTGGAGAGGGAATGAACTGGCATTGACAAAAATGCAACCCCCAACCACCTAGGTCCCCTATGGTTCCCTAGCGACCCTTTAGAAAAATTGCCAAAAATCACAGTTTTCATTTGCGTTTATTCGCTTGAAAAATGTTAAATATTCATTTGCACAATACATTTTTATATACACATTTTTATATACAAGACATTTTTATAAAACACCCAGTAACCAAAATAGACATCACTATAGACGGCAGCCCTAGGTTTACCACACAGAAAGGGAATTCTAGTTACCTCATCCTTTCCCAAGGTTACATCACTGGGGCGGTCCATGCCCTCTCCAAAAAGGTCGGTTGGAGGTGCCACGCCCACTCCCCCTTCGCCCACCGCACCTTTAACGAACGGCCATAATGGAAAGTTTCCCCCTCATTTTTTAAGGTTCTTATAACCATTTGTTAAATTTCTTTTTTTTTTAATAAAATGATTGTAACTTGAATTTAGTGAAATTATGAAAAATAATGCTAATTCGTTCACAAAAATTAATGGATATGAAAAATATAAGCTGTAAATACAGTGGCGAAAATATAAATAGGGAAGAGACAATGATTTAATGTATGTTTCATCAAAATTTTAAGCCTTTAATTAGATTTCTTAGAAAAATTCTGAGTATCCAGTTTTGTAGCCCATTTAAATTTACAGCTAATTTTAAGTGCTAGGCCGTGTCGCTGATTTTTGATTTTTTTTTTTTTAAAGCTGTTGCTCATTTTCTCCATAAAAAAAAAAATAAAAATTGTCCAACATACCGAGCCGCAACCGCCAAAATAACGTACATAAGGGGGCTTTTTTCAAAATTTTCTTTTTGATGCAGAAATATTCCTAGAGCATCTAGATGCATTTCTGTATCAAAAAGAAAATGTTGAAAAAAATTTCGTTTACGTTATTTTGGCGGTTAGGGCTCGATGCTGTGTATGGAAGAAATTGCGCGAACAAAAAATTGGCAAAAATCAAGGGTAAGGCCAAGCTACCTCAAACTTGCACTTTATTTTAGAAAAATTTAATGGCGTACAAAGCTGCATACTCAAAATGATTATAAAAAATCTGATACAAATGTTTAAAATTTTGATCAACATTTGCTAAAATTCGGCGAATTTTTATATTTGTTCTACAAAGCTTGAAATTTTGATTGTGTGTTCGAAATTGATGTTTTAGAAATGTTCCGATTTTTGCCCACATAAATCTGGTCACCGTATGTATTTATAAATAAGAAGTGCGTTCGTTTAAAATCTCCAGCAGAAACCAACCAACTGCCAAATTTCGGCGAAGTGTCATCTGTTCTCTCTCAGTTTATTGATTAAACAAATAACTACTTATTTCTTACAAGTTTAATTAGTAGCATTTTGTAATTTTTATCTTCCAAACCATCAAATTCAATGTTGTGATTTGCGTAAATGCCAACCAGCTGTTTTTGATCAGCTGTTTTCCTGTTGGCAAATTGCTGTTGGCAAAAATTTTTCCAGTTGAAACCAGCAGCTTCCCCTCAAAATGAAATGTCAGTTTGCTCTCTCAATTTCCCCTACTTTGCAAGTTTTTTGCCTACGCGAACGCAAAAACTTGTAAGTTTTGGTTAAACATGAACAATTAACAGCTACGCGAACGCACCTATTTATATTTTATTGACCACCCGTGCGTATGAGCAACCCAGCGCTGGACGGGCAACTGCCTAACCAGAGCGTGAGTTTATAGAAATATGCACTTGTTTGTTTGTGTATTTATACACACAAACACACACTTACATACATATGAGCAAAATGTATTGGCGCGAGTTAATTGTCTGTGTTTACAGTTCACATATGCTGCAAATGTGGAAAATGTCAACGAACCAACGCGGCGACGACGACGACGACGACGACGACGACGACGACGACTGCCACCACTGCCATCGAACTGTCGCACACTTAGTTGCCTGTCTGTGGGTGCACGCAAGCACACTCAGATATACTCAATCGCCACTCGCTAACGCAGCGTGACCAACAAAAGTGGCTGCAACTAAGTTGTGGTGGCATCGAGCCAATGAATGCCGCCGCTTTGCTGTATTGCAGTTAGGCTAAAATGCGCATAAACACGCGCAAAGCTAAAAACACAAGCAAAAAGAGTGAGGAATTTTTTTTTTTTTTTTAATTCACTGCAGTAGCCCGGTTAATGCTTAGCGGTCAGCGGTTTAATATGCCACGATTGTTGGCTAGTCGCCGCTGAACAAAACAAAAATGGCAGAAAAAAAATACATAAAGAAATAATAATAAAAGCGAAAATAGCCACTGCAGCCACGGCGGTGTGAGAAAATGCTGCTAAAAATGCAGCGCATTCCATAGAGAAAATAAAAATCTGCTTATAAGTATGTACGTGCTTTCCTGCATAGCCACAAAACCCCTTCTGCAGAGGCCATTGCCCGCAGCGTCGTTGATTGGCGTTCACCATATGCATATTAACTCATGCGTGAATTATTATGCGCCGAAAAGTATGCGAATAAATTTGCAGCTTGGAAATTGTAAAACTGCGCTATTTCGCTTGAATTATTACTTTACCTGCGCCACATATGTACATACGTTACATAAGCTGCATTGAGAGCCTCATTGTTAGCCATGTTGTTGTGCCTTTTCATATGCAAATGTATGCATATTGCATTGTATTGTGTTTGTGCAATGATTTAGGTGCTGAAGTGTTAGTAATACCATAAGTCAGTTTATAGGCGATTGTAAATTCATTGGTACATAGAGTTTATTTTTTAGCAAATGTAAATTATTCTACAAATTAGATACGCGTTGGTGAAAAATTTCAATGGTTGCATCTATTCTTTATAATACTGTCAATTTCGTACAAAGTTATGATAAATTTTTTTTTAGGCAAATATCACTTTGTTAGGCTAAACCATTCAAATAAAAAAAATTCAGTATTAAAAAAATTTTATTTGCTCCGCCGAAATATCATTGTGGCCATGAGGTTTTCACATCATTATTTGACTCTTTATTTCAAAGCCAGTACTTAAAACTCAGTAGAATTTTATTCAACTAAGCAATGTATTTTTTCTAATAACTTTTATTTGTGTTATAGGTTAATGAGAATACAGCACTTACTGGACAAAATAGAGAAAAAATCAGGACGATCAAGCCAAATATTTGAATATTTTAATATATATAAGGAGATAAATGATGGGCAACGTACCAGTATTTAAAGTATTTTCATGTCCACTAACAAAAGCAAAAAGCAAAAGCTTTCTATATTCTGATCAATTTTTACTACTCTTGCAAAAGATGCTATCATACTTATTTATAAACTTTCAAAAGTCTTCATCTTCTGATGAACTTATGTCGTATAGACTGTTAATGTTATGTTGTGTTATGCTATGTTATGTTTTAATGTTATTAGGCACTTATTTATCCAAATTTTTAGGTAATGAAAAAAATATTCCATTTAGATGTTACTTGTTGTCGTAGTCGTTTTTTTTATTAATTTATGGCTTACAATTATAAAATCACAATACGCTGTTTGCAAGTGGGCTACTCAAATTTGACATTTTTTAAAAGTGCTAACTTTGAAAATTTTGGTGGACAACAACTTCGTTTCTGCGGTCTTCCTCCGTCCTCTAGCTATACAAAACTTAAAGACCGGAATATTTTCTATCGATTTCTGAAAAAAATGCTGCGCATATTTACGACATTTAAAGTAAACTTGTCTATTAGGGTGGTCCAAAAAAATGCATGTGAAAAAGTAAGGTGGGAATTTTAATGCTCTCACCCCCTCGGATTGTGCTATACCGAAAAAATATACCCCTATTTTTTTATTTTGAAAACAAAATATATTTAGAGGCCGCTCAAAGCGCTCAAAGTTTTCCATGTATTTTATATGGGGAAAAAACACCTTTCGTAGAAATGGTATAGAATTCTTGAAAATCAATATTTTTCAATCGGCAAAACTTTGTTCCTCTTCAGAACATTCCCAGTAATATTACCCAATTAGTTATTTAACCATTGTTTTTTTTTAGTAACTATATTTTTTAGGTCCGCCAAAACCCCCAGCGGCTAATTCTTCGCCGCCGTTCCTAAATCCTGGGAGAAAGTTGTCACTGAAGATAAGGTAGTATGAGTCATTGAATCTACTAGTCGTATACATTTTCGCGTAGTCCGCAGCATACCAACCACGCTTGGAAGTAAGTGTATAATTAAGTTCTAACGGATTTTATCTCGATTCGAACTGAAGTCGAGCGAACTCCCGTATGAGCGTTCTGCATCGACCAGAAGAAATAGCAATCGAAGGTGCAAAGTCTGCGCTAAAAGACGGGTGGGTTAGGACTTCCCATCGGGTAACATCGATATAAGTTTTGACCATTTTTGCAATCTGCGGCGGGGCATTGTCTTGGTAGAAGATCAATCACCCTTGTCTGGTTGCCCATTCCGGCCGTTTTTTCGGAATCGCGCACAACAACAGCATCAATTGTTGTCTGTAGAAAGTCTGACCGCTTTTCAGCTGCTCATAACACAGTATTGCCTTCAGGTCAAACTAAATGCAGAGAGAGCATTACCTTGCTGGCGTTGATATCTGGCTTTGGCGTCGATGGTGCTGGTTCGCTGTGCTTAAAATATGCCTTTTGGTGCTTTGGATTGTTGTAATGTCAATCCTCCGAGTGTAGTTCTATCATGAAAACGCTAATCATAAAAATAAAATCACCGTTCGGAGTCGGCATAATACTGTGAGTCAAAGGCGCACGCCACAAACTCGGAGGACAATCTCGGCCAAACACTAACACTAACACACACGTGTCACAGCACTGCGAAAGAATTTCGACCGGGGACAAAGTCTGTTTTAATTTCGCCCTAAGCAGATGAAGAAGCTGATCGGTCGACAGATTATTGTTGTCTTACGCACTTGCTTTCCATAAGCGTAGTTCAGCGTTCCTCAGAGATTTTGCACGAGGCTATTCCTAAAGAATTCGCTAAGATAACTTTCCTGCATATGAAAGGCGCTTTCAACAACTCTCTATTGCAATTTATTCACTACGCCCTTGGTCAATATAGTAATGGATACACTGACTATTGAGTAAGAGGTAAACCACTGCGAAAGTAGGGAATACGGCTAAACGAGTTACTTATCAGTCAGGAGCAGCATCTGCTTCATTAGAAAATCTTGTTCTGAACAAATTTCTGGTTCATTCTATCTCAAAAGCTCGAATCCTGGCCGTAGATAAAAGCATCCCAATGGCCAGGGAGTTTCTGCAATCTACACTTAATGACATAGCCAAACAAAAGGTGCAAGCGTTTGTCCTCCTTAAACCGAATTCAATAAACGATCTTAAGTAGAAAAATTTAGAACCCCATCCATTAGGGGAACAAATTTTAAATTATCGATAGAGGCAAAATCTCAGGCGGTTATTCTCTCTTTTAACCTTCTGGAAAAAAGAAGTATCTTGGAGCTGACAAAGAACACAGTTGTGAAAAACTGGCATCTACAATCACAGATTTTACTCTGCATATATCCGGCATACAACTTACAAAGCCAATTGCACCTGTGACACATTGGTATGGTGGAAGCCCTATCTGCTGAGATCACAAAGAACACAAAAATTGTAATTTCTACAAGCAATCCTATTGACGTGTCAGGTGGCGTTAGAGACACTTATGGACATTCTACCGATGGAGATATATTTTTCTAAAATTCTATCCAGCTAATAGTGCGCTATATATTTGAAGGCATGTAATGACCTGCAGAGAATTGCAAGAGGCTAACCTTCTATGTTGGACAGTATTGAAGTTGAAAAGAAGATCGGCTAAGATCTTTCCAATTAACGTGTCTCCCTTAGACCAGATAAATACTCTCAATCTGTACTGGGTTAGGAGGCAAAAATGTCGTCGTGGAAAATGAGGAAGTGGATAAGCTTGCGAAGCAAGGTTCTTGTATAAGGTTAAGAGAACGGAATCGATTCACACAACCCCTTCTGAGTCTCTTGCTCGCACAGATCTAAGAGAATTTTAGAGTAGCTACCAGTAGCAGTAGAAGAAACATACAGAGTACTCTATGCACGTAGAGCACGAAGTCTGTTGAGGCTATACAAACGGATCATTAAGCTAATTTTTTTTGTATGCTATCAGAACGCTAGGCGATCAGGCCTGCCAGGTTTAGGTGTCTCATAACGATTTCTGTAAAGGTAGTTAACTGAAAGAGAGGTAGAATTCGGCAAGCAATTCCAATGAGATTTCCCGCGTGTATTTCACATTTTTTTGTGGAATCGTTTCTCCGAGCACCTGCACAACTTAGGCTGGAGGGACTGCCTGGATTCGCCATTAGATCGGTATGATCGCGGAGCTTCTGCCGCAGGAAGCCTTCCTATTGAGAATATCATATATTTTTAAACGAATTGCCGTCATCTTTTTTCAAGTTTGGTTTTGAGACAAACCGTTTTCGGGGTTGAGCCATGTTCAATATCCCCAGCCCAAACCAAATACATCCTTCTTTCAACCTTCGAGAAGACTCAGTGGACTTTATTGAAAGATTTAATAGAAAAAATTTCAGCGATTTCCAGGTTGAACCTTTTAGTTAAAAGCTTGAATGGAAGCTGCAACAGGATAATTAATATTTTACATATGCACCTTCAGCCTTTCAGAGATTTTAATTCCACTTAAATTACGAAAACATTATATGCGCATATGCGAGAAGCTTAATCCACCAACACAGCCATACAACGCATATTGCCAGCGAGCCAGTGTGCCAGCGAACACTAATCCTTTGAAAGGCGGTCAGCGTGTACTTTGCCAACGACTGACCGCGTCCACAGCGGTGGCGCTCACATAGAACAGCATACATATGTACGTGTATAATAAATGCATAAAATATGAGAAAAACTATTGCGAATATGGATGAGTGAATATCTGCTGGCGTCGCCAACAAAAGGCGCATCGGATATGAGTGGCCACATGGCTACCTCAAATGTGTGTCTGCGCCCGCGTGCCCCTTTGCATGGTTGCGCAAGCATTTTTGGCACTATGCCGACAAATGCATTCAAGTGCAACGAAGTGTGGCTAGTTATATTAGAAGAAGGATTCATTTTATTTGCTCTATGAGTGAGTGAGTCTCATATCCTATATTTGCAGTGTAGTTGCACGGGTGTTGAGATTTATCTGTTGTTGGTTGGTTTTTCCTGCATCAGGCACACATACACATCTGCTTGCCTTTAATCCTATTACCAGCTGTTTAAGTGGTTTCTTTTTTTTTTGGTTTTTTTGTGAATTTGCTGCTCCCGCGCATCTGTGCATGAAAATGAGCAGAGTAGCCGCACTTTTGTTGAAAGTTATTGCGGCAAAGCGGTAGAGGCAGCTCAGGGATTTAATTTAAAGAATTTCCATGCAGGACATGCACACAAACATGCACTTACAAATACTTATTTTCCAGCGCTAACAAATATCTTCTTTGATAGAAAAATAATAAAAAAACGAAAGGAAGCGCCCGCTCGTGCGGTCATGCACGCTTGCTCTGAAAGCCAACAGCATTCCCGCACTTACGCCATGCCAGACGTCCAGTACACTCACGATTGCATACACTTCAAGTGCAACAGCAATGCTGGATTTGCCTTTGGCGCCTGCCTTTGAATGCCATCGCCTTTTTATGGTCACGCATATTTTTATAGATATATATATTTTTTTGCATTTATTTTTCTTCTACAACTTGCCAGCTCCCTCTTCCACTCACGCTCTATTAAGTAGTGGCAAGATTGTGCATGTAAATGCAAGGATTACCAAGGATATGTTTTTGAATGCTTTGGGAGTATTGCTCCTTTCGCCCTACATACATATTTAACTCTAAGTTGTAGTTATCTAATGCAAATTTTCATATTTTGCATATTCCTGCAGTCCTTTGACACGTAATGTCGGAAGCATAAGCAAACTCTCTGGGAAATTTATGCACTTTTCGCTCGAATAATGTGCGAAAGTAATATTTCTTGCTATGATCTGTAAGGGAAGTCAAGGAAGTGTCGAGGAGTCAAAGTAATTTTGTTTGCGTGTAGAAGAGTTATGGCAAATTGGTCAGAAAAGTAGTTACATCAAATGGCCGGAGGAGGTTGCTGTTACCGGCTCAGATGGGAGTTGCAATGCCGCAGTAAATGATGTACAATTCTGTATTTTTCATTTAAAAGTGGTTTAGTTTTCTATAGGACGTATCCTCTATTATTTATTTTGTTAGCACCACTAATAATAAATATAAAAATTAGCGTCCACGTTACTTATTGGAGCGCTAAGCTGTGGAATAATATGGTAATCTTTGTGTGATCCGTATATCGATAAGTACAAGTATCTCGATAAGTACAAGTATCTCGATAATGAAATCAATAACTATATCGATATAGACATTAATATTGAAAATATTTTGAAATAAAATCGATAAATGCATCGACGTAGACCAATAACCATATCGATAAATGCACTAATAAATAAATAGGTATGTAATTAAATAATGTAAATAAAAAAATTCATTAAAAAATCGATAAGTATATCGATAACAATATGGATAACGGTTTGGAAAAAAATTCTTAAGAATATTAGTGATGCCGTCAAATAATCGAAAACGATTACATATAAGAAATTTATCGACTTATGTTTGTCGAAAAAGTATTTCTTTTCGTAATATCCAGCAGCACATCAGTTGCATACATACAAGTGGATATGCATTAAACTGGGTCGCGAAAAAAATTTTAATCAACCTCGCTCCCTTCTTAATTGAAACTAACTTGCAACTTTTTGCTACCGAATGGGGACCGACCCGGTCTAATGTGCATTCAATTAAATTCCTTGATTTTGCCATTGGTGCACCATTTTTGTAACGATAACTAGGCAAATAGAAAATAAAATTAAAACATAAATCATACCGCAGGCAACTTATGTACCGAAGAACGTTTCTCGGAGGTTTTGATAAGAGGTGAGCCGATTCCGTCCTGTTTTCGCTCCTGTTTCCTGTTGGCGCTCGCATTCACTCCCTGCTCAATGATGTCAGATGTGATAGGGAGGTAGATAATGCATCCCCTAACCAGTTTTGAGCGCATTTGTGTGTCTACTGCTTCTTTACTGGCAGCCACTTCGGATTGAAAAGCGCCACAGAAGCCAAAACTTGATGTAGATGAAAAGCTCATGCCAATCCTTCCATAAAATGTTAGAGAACACATGCATAAGTCTTGAGGGTGCTATGTCTTAACAATTGTTCAACAATGTAATTTCTTGGGAGCGACCTAAGTCAGTTCTCTGAAAACGAAGCTGGAGTATCGAAGGGATAGTTCCGTCAACGAAAAACTTGTACGCAAATTAGATATATTTCGTCCTCTTTTCACGACTTTAGGAAAAATCCATTCAATCACCTGAAATCGCCCAATATCGATATTTTTACTTTTCTCACAATAAAGAGTAAGGCACCCCGCACATTACGCGCCTAATCAAAGTAGAGCAATCGTTTTGTCATGCCGCAAACATTTCTGCAGCGAAATATTGCATAAACGCTTGTGGTTTAATACAACTTGCACGAATTTTAGCATGAAATCATTCATTTTCAATTTTTTCCTACTTAAATGACAAACAATTTTTATTTCCATCACAAAAAAGTAAACAAATAACGATTTCAAAACGGCAAGCGCCTTACAGTGTGTTGGGCGCTTCGATTCATGAAGCTTTTATGATTAGGTGAAAACGTGATTATGAATCGTAATGTACAGAGCTTCATTGATATACATGTGCTCGGCATAAAAGCTTCATACTTTAGTATGCCGAAACGATTACACTACTATGACTAGGCGCTTAATGTGCGGAGTGCCTAAGGTTTCCAAACGGAAACTTGTTTAATTTTAGCCTTTGATATTTTTAGGGCTTTATTGGATTTTGTTTCAGAACTTTCAGGGATACTTCCTGCCTTTGTTTTCGGGGATTTTTCAGTACTTCTTCAAAAGATTCGGGGTGTTTTTGGACTTTTCCATGTTTTTAGGAATTTTTCGAGATCTTTTGGGATTTTTGGGGCTTTCGTATATTTTGTGACTCTGCAATTAGATATTCCTAGATTTCTGAACTTTGTATGAGGTTTCGGGACTTTTCGAAAATTTTTATAGTGTTTCATATCGTATTTTTGACGCTCCAAAATTTTTCGGAGAAAATTGTTATATTATTTTAACGTTAATTTTTGTCTCCCCTGAATATTCAGGATTTTCTGTTCGAAAACTACATATCGGGCCCTAATCGCCAAAAATACATTAGCGAATTTTTTATCAAAATTTTATTTTTGATGCAGAAATGCATCTAGATGTTCCAGGAACACTTCTGCCTTAAAAAGAAAATTAAAAAAAAAATTTCGCGTACGTCTTTTTGGCTATTATTGCTGGATATTTAAATACGAGGTGAATTTCGCTACTTATTTTTCCCTGTTCGCAGTCTTGATAAAAAGTTCAATTTAGAGTAAATTCCTTCCGCCACAGACCTCCAATGTGCTGCGTACTGTTGCATATATTCCGTTATTTAATATTTTCTCTCAAGTAAACAAATTTGCTTTCTTACTTTTTCTTGTCAGTAGACAACTTTCAAAGAATAATTTATGTTCAAAAAAAATTTCCAATCTTACAAAATGCAAGTCGTTGTACTCTCTTTGTGAAATGTTGTAGCATAATTTATTAACAAACAGCTACTCGTGTTTTTGCGAAATAGTAAATGTTAAGAGACTCATAAATATTGTGAAAAATTGCGTAAGGACAGTATTTCAAGGGGAGCGTGTGTCGATGCACGTAAACAGTTGCGAACATCTATAGAGAAAAATGCAGCAATGTGTGCGTATATATATACATACATATTTAATTTTCGACACGATATAGGAAAATATGTAGAAAATTACGAATTGCAATAGCAGCTGAGCAAAATTCCCAAGTCTAAAAAATATTTTCCGCTTGCGAATGGGAAATATATTGCACTTGAAAATCCTTCTTCATTTCTGTGCAGCTTATCTAGCAATCGCATGTACATTAGGGTGGGCGAAATAAATATATTTTTCGATTTCGAAATAAAAATAGTGCGGAAAATTTAGCCGTGTTAAACCATTTTCCAATCAGATAATATTTACCTTCGCCTTAAGAGGTTTATATTTTCGAAAAATCTCTCAAATCATGGTTTTCTCATATAATTTTTTTAAGATTTTTTAGAAAAATTTTGAGTATGCAATTTTAAATTGCCAAAAACTCGCGTCGATTTTAGACAGTGTCATCCATAAAAAATATTGCAAACGTACCCTCTATCGAAAAACTGCTTGGCAATATTGGCTAGAGCTAAAAAACTGCATACTCAAAATCTTTCAGGAAAATTTGTAAAAAAAAATATAAAACGACCATAATTTTTCGAAACTTTAATGCTCTTGGAGCCGACCGTAAATCGTATGCGATCGGAAAACGGTTTAACACGGTTCATTGTGATCATTTCACGCCACTTTTCCGCCCTATTCGAATTTCTAAATGGAAAAATTAAATGTTTTCGCTCCACCCTAATACCCATATATTCTGTTGGTGCAGAAGTGCGCCAACACTTAACTGCATACTATGTATGTATTTACGTATGTATTAAATATTAACCACCAGTTGCATGAATGGCGACGCGTCGCCGCTGCCGACAAATACTGCACGCTTGAGTGGGCGGACAAGTATTCGCAAGCCTTTTCGATTACTACACAAAAGTGTTTATACATATGTATGTAGGTATATTCATACATATACATACGTCTGTGTATTACTGATAATTTGCAACAAAGTGCGGCAAGTTTGGTCAAAGGGAGGAAAAAAGACAATATTTTTACGCTGCAAAGTACCGAATGTGGATGAAAGAGCAAGAAAATTGTGGAAAATATGGCACGATAAATTCAACACTGACACACACATTTTTTTGACACACTCACACATCTCCCAAAGCAGACATTATTTTATGTGCCCGCTTTTCGTATTACATCCGATCCAGTCACTTCGCCTGCAGCACTTACAGACCCCACGGCGCGCTTCGGATGTGGGGCTCAGCGGAGAGTACTTCCGTTGGTGCAACATTGCAACACAGAAAAATAATGGAAATGTGTGTTTGTGTTAAAGTACCTAATGCCAAGTGAAAAAATTCTGGCCACCGTAAGGCAAAAATGCACTTCTGTTTAGGAAAATAATTTTCATTGTTCTTATGCGCATAGTTTTATGCGCAGCTTATTTGAGCCTTTACCTACTTATTTGCATTTGCTTCGTAGGTAGTGCTCTTAAATTTGCTGTACTTGAGCTACTGCCCTGTCAATGGCTGGCTGGTAGGTAGCGAGCTCTTCATTCTAATCGATGCTTTCTAAGTTTTTCGCAGAGGTGGAAAACCTTGTGTAGTTAGCTCTGAATTCCGCGGCCAATTGCAAGTAAGCTGTACCCAATTCTGTGTCCATATCCACGGCGTTCTACAGCTCCTGATTTGCACGGAGGCTTGCTACGTCTGCAGAGGCCAAAGAATAAGCGTCTTTTCTAGGCTTGCCGCAGCTCTCACTCCCCCGGTCTTCAGATTGGCTTGCTGAAAACTAGCCAACAGCACATCAGCTTGCTTTAGTCTTCATCCAACAAATGGAGAGGACCTCGGTGTTCAACCAGTATCTACCAGGTTGATGCTCTGTTGTCTCGCAAACTTCGTTCAGCGGCGTTTGCCTTCGTTAGATCAATCAATCAGGATGGGTATGGAGGTTCGAGGAAACCTACTCGAAGTTGTTTCGTTTAAAAAGCTCGCTTGCCATTTAAATATGAAACATATATTTTTACGATATAAGAATGAAAGCCAATAGACAGTAGAAATCTAAAGTATCTACTCTTAGTCCAGAAGTTCTGATGACTTTATTATCATCCTTTACCGGAGACAAATAGCCGAGAAAGATGATTAAGAAAATATGAGTTTTTTTCTTAAACCTGCAGTCAGGTGAAGGATTATAATATTTACCGCTGCCTAACTGAGTCTAATTCTGGTCTGAGACCCAGAACAATATACATACAGAGTTGTCTGGAGTTCATAGTTTGATGGGCAGTGGAAGAGAAAGTATCGACATACTCTGTTCGGTGGTGTCTATTGGTGTGTTGAGTCCCCTCGGGCATACTTTATCCTATGGGATCTTATCAACTTCTGGTAAAATTGTTTACCCTTCGTAGTGCCATTAATTCATACTCAGCGTCGGCTCAATATTTTATTATTTTATAAATTTACTATGCAGATCTCTAGTCGGCATAATATTCCAATTTGATACATTTATGGCTTAAATCAGCGTCACTGACCACAACAGCGGGTCTTGAAGAAACCTACACTGATAAACCTAAAATAATTTTACATCAAAGATCTCCAACTGAGCGTCCTGTCTAGTAAACTGTCATTTATTTTTTTTAAATTTCTTTGAAAGCTCAATGGTATGTTTTTGTGGGTGTATGTTTCTTAGGTTCGTTGACGACATAGTCCAACAAATGTTGTACCAGTACAGGGCTCATTGAGACTTCTTTTGTTTGCCAGATGCTGGAGCTAACTCCCACTTCTTTCCGATCATGGCTTCCCCAAAAAATATCACAAAGCTCTTCGAAAGAGGCCCACTTTTGCGCTTAACGTGCATGGAAGGAAGGACATCCCTTTCACCATTTGAGGCCCACCGGCTTCCTTAGACAAGGGTATTCAGTCGGCCGGCTTGTCAGTACTAATAGACAGATGCAGTAGACGCCTGAAGAGAACAGCAGTTCTTTCGATAACCGAATTAAAATTGTAGGAATAGTTTGCAATATTGTTGGCACTTTAATCCATACGGGTATCTTTTGTGGCGCTGGCAAAGCCTTATGCCGTGGTAAGTTCCTAAGTTAATCACGAACAAATCTCGGTAAGCTTCCCTTAGAATGCGAAAATAAAGTCCCCTTTTTCAAGTAACCTGATTAATTCATAAATGCATTAAACCTTGGACATGGAGGAAAAGAGTACGTTCGCAGCGCTGTAGATGAAGATCTGAGGTGTTTTGCGGGAACAAGCTTGCCTTGTAAAGGCTGTAACTTCTTTCCGCCCACTAGATATAGTCCTGATGGCAAGATCTGCTACGTAAGTATTAATGGGACCCAAGATTATTGAATGAAGTTTGACTTCAAAGCCCTACTTAAGATTGAGCCTACGAAAAGATTCATTCCAGCCACGATGAAAGCGTAGACATTAGTATTATGTAAAATAGATGCTCGAGGCTACGAAAAAAAAACTGTTGATGCTAATTTCTTTATGTATTTCCGCGCTAAATCATCGAAAACCAATGTGGTAATCTGCCCAAAAACAAAAGTTTTGCAATCTGACAAAAACGGCCCAGATGACAAAAATTTACGTATGAAAGTAGACACAATTGATAACTAATTATTAAATTTATCGATAATTTGTTCGATAAATTTATCGGCATATTTGTTTAAATAAAGAGTTTTCGATATATTTATCGAAAAGTTGTTTGACTAGTTTATCGATTTTTTCCAATGTAGTTATGACGATCGATATTTTCATGATAATTATCGATGTATATTAATATTTATCGATACTATTTTCGGTTTTTTCTGATATTGTTTTAAAGAAATTTATTGATATTAATAACTGGGACTGAAGCTATGGATATCAACGATATTGGAAGTTTTTTTATACATATATGAATGCATACTGAGATACATACTTACACAAAGTACATATATGCACATGTGCATACATATGTTTGTATATATATTTATACCACACCCAGTTCGCCCAGGGACTCTGGCAGCTATTACCCAGTTTTTCCCCGATACACACAAATTCGCACACATACACACACTCCCACACAAATAGTAGTCATCGTATTAGTTGTTGCTTGTCCTCATTGCCGTTCCCTATTGTTTTTGTTTTGTTGTTGTTGGCTGCTGCAGTATTGCATGCAGTTGACCTATTTCTGGGCGTTGAAAATTAAAAAATAGCAAACGCACACACGCACACACACACACACACGCACACGCGCACAGTAACTGCAACAACAATCAGCAGTGCCAGTAAAATCGTATAACAATAACAATTGCAACACTAAGAATGGCATGCAACAATGAGAATCGCAAATATGCTGGGAGTAGTAGCAACAATTCTTGTACCATAACAACAACAATGAAAACAACCGAAAGTCCGCTGCAGCAACAACAGCGTGAATGTGTTCAAAAGCCCTTTGCTTTTGTAAATGAAAACAAAAGCAAATGAAAAACGCATCGAAAAGGGAGTAGAAGTTGCGAAAAGTTGCAATACAACAACGAAAATACGCTAAAAACCTGCTGTGGTGGGTGCAGCAACGCTTGGTCGGCTGGTGGTTAGGTGAGTGGGTGTGGCAGGAAGAACAATACGCTAGAAAGCACTGCCATTGGTTTACTACTTGCAGTGCTAGGCAAGCAAGTGGCCGCGGCGTGTGCCTACTACATAGAAGTGAGTGAACAACATTGGTTTGGAGCCGCAAAGTATTCCAAGTGCGGGCTGAAACCTGAACTTTTTGTACCTTTAGCTTTTGTTGAAAGCACAAAAAAAATTTTAATTTTTTTTTTGTTTGAAATTATGCGAATGCACTTGCGCTTTCCTGATTTTTTTTAGGTATTTCCAGTTTTCCGTTGTGTAATTTTTTCCCAGATATTGCGAAATATAATTTCAGGTGTTTTACGTGCTGCAGGCGTTGCCAGTGCTCATAGGTGCATAGTTTTCTAACTTATAATACGAAATTCCAGCAAAGTTGTATTGTATTAGTTGCACGCGGTTGCTGACCAGAGTCACTATGGCACTCGAATCAAGTCAAATTGTAAACAAATACATGTACATACATATGTATGTATATATGTACACACTCCAGTTCGCATTTTAACTTTCTGTTCGCAGTGCTGCTAACTGTGGTTTATTTGCCACTAATGGTTGCTTAAGTTTGTAGTAATTTTTCCAACAGCGAATTACACACAATCATTAAAAGAAATGTTTTTTTTATGGGTTTTATGGTTGGGTTGCACAGCATTTTTTTTACCAACTTATAATTTCAGAAACTACTCGACGTATAGGGAGTTGTGTTGAATTTCTTTTACAGCAAAAACCAGAAGTGTTCATGCCAAAAGCACTCAAGCATTTACTTAATTAAATTTAGTAGAAGCCTATTTCACCCTTCTTAGAGAATCGCTGCTGAAAATCTCTTAACTATGGCCTTCCTTTATATATACCACCCAGGATACCCAAGCAATTTAGCATCGATAACCTCTTGTCTATAGTTTTGTTTATTAGGACTCTGCAAGCCATTTCACAGCGCTCCATCAAATTTTTACTTCACTTCAATACGTAATTTTAGTTGAAATACACATATATGTAGTTAAGAAATATAGTTTTTCAAAGCCATTTTGACTGTTATCCGTATAGTAGTAATTTAGTTACCTATTGAATACATTGTATTCAACATTGTAATCAGGTGGCAACCCTCTTCAAAATATTTTTAAATCACAACCTCTTTCCCCTGGCACCCATATTATATATGACATATTTAAATTTGCTACTTGCCTTAATTTATGTTGAACTTGAGTTTGTAAACAGGTGGCAACGTTCTACATACAGTTTAGAAATAAAGTTCTTTCAAGGCCATTTTGATTGGTATCCATGTTGTAGTAATTCATATAAGATATTGTGTACTTTAAATTTAACTTTGTAAATAGGTGGCAACTCTCTTCAAGATATTTTCCATTATTATTATTACTTTATTTTCAAACCACAACCTCTGTCGTCTGACACCCATATCGGGGTACATATTTCAATTTCGTAGATACCCTAAACTAAGTTGAAGTTGATTATGTAAACGGTTGGCAACGCTCCTACATGCAGTTTAGAAATAAGGTTCTTTCAGCGCCATTTCGATTGATGCCCATATTGTAGTAATTCCTTTAACCTATCGTGTACATCAAATTTAATTTTGTAAACAGGTGGTAATCCTGTTAAAAATATTTTCAAACCTAAACCTTTTTAAACCTTTTTCGTCTGACACCCGTGTCATAATACATATCTAAATTAGCTAATTCCATTAGTTCAAATTGAATTGAATTTTGAAATCAGGTGGCAACGCCTCTACATGCTGTTTGGAAATAAGGTATCTTCAAAGCAATTTTGATTGATCCATATTGAAGTAATTTATTTTACATTCAATTTCGAATTTAACCTTATATTTATTGAAATTTGTATCGAAAAAGTGCGATCATTAGTGCGATGAGGATTAACGAAAAAACCATAGTAATAGAAAACAATGTTTTTTTCTGGTTTTAGCAAGTTTTAGCGAATCAATTTCAGGTAAAAATTTACCACATTTGCGTCATTTCAGCAGCACTACTAAAATTAAACCAATATTTCTTCTGTACACTAAACAAATTATCATATAAACTGTGCCTAAAAAAGTTTTTTTTTGTACAAATAGTCATATGTTTCGTACTACTGATGAAACGTCCTATTACTTCTACAAAAACCGGATAAGTAGATATCTCAAAAACCAATCGATAACAAAATTGGCGAATATGTACATACATATGTGCATTATAACAAAATCGATAAACAAAGCTTTGGCAATACCGATAAATATATAGTAAGCAAAGTCGATAGATATATTCAATAACAAAGTGGATAATAAAATCAATAAATATGTCGATGATAACATCGATAAGTTTATCGATAACAACATCCTTAGGTATATCGATTACAACATTGGTATGTATATCGATATACATATCTTTATAAATTTATGTTTTTCGTTTTATTTCTGAAAAAACTTTATGCATAAACATGTTCACTTTCAATAAAATAATTGCATTTTAGCGTTAAACCTAACGAAATATGTACTGAGTTTTAGTTCAGTGATTTTACTCCTTTGCTTTGTAACTGCAGCATACTAGGCAACCCTATTCTAAATATTTCGTAAATTCGACTTTTAAAAAGTGTGGCAACCACCAAAAGTATTTTCAAACTGAAACTGCTGGATTCTTGTTCGTTGGACGTTGTGAAACATATTCCAAATAATTTGTAAATTGAGTTGAATTTTGCTTCTTAAGCGGTGGCAAAACTCTTGCATAATTGCACAATTCAGTTAACTCACAATATAATCAAAATTTAAATTTTTAAACAGGTTGAAACCCTCTTCAAACACCTCAAAGGTATTTTATATGCTCAAACTTAAGAACTCGACATTTCAAACAGGTGGCTGCGCTCTTCAAAATATTTACGAACAAAAACCTATAGTGGTCGTAAGGCTCTATACGTAGAGATAATAATTAAAATAAAATTATTTCTCTTCATCAGAGATGAATTTTACCGGAAATGGGTATAAAGCAAATCAGGACTTCACAACCAAAAAAAAAACCTTGAAAATAATAAAATTATAATTTACATGCTCCTTCTCCATGGACTATTTCAAGCGACTTCAAAAAGGGAAGGTGGATTTCACTCTATCCTGTATTTATTTTTGTTTCTGATTATTAATTTGTTCCAGCGAGCGACGATTCGAATTGTTAACAAGTAAGAAAGTCTAAGTTCGGGCGGAACCGAACATTAAATACCCGGCGCAAGTATTAAATATATGTTTTTTCACCTTTCCGAAACCTACCGCTCGATGGCAAGCCGGGGTGAATCAATTTTGAGTAAATTGTCGTCCTTCAATTTCGAAATATTGGAGTTTCAAGCATTTATGAAATTTACCGTTATATGAAAAACGGCCGTAATTTTAGTCAGATTTCAATAATTTTCAACGTTTTGCTTTTATGAGGCAAGCACAATACACATACCGAGTTTGGTACAAATTGGTAGAACGGTTACCGAGATACATATGTGTGATCATAAGTGGGCGGTGCCACGCCCATTTTCCAAAATTTTACCATAAACGTATTTCTTGGTAAAGAATAGTTTTGCAAGCATCAATTTTGAATAAATTATTTTTAATATTTACTGAATTATCGAAGATTTTGTATTTCTCTAAATTACCGTTATATGCGATGTGGGCGCGGTTATTGTCCGATTTTTCAAATTTTCAGCCATTTAGTATGCTGTACCAAGGCCAACACCTGTGCCAAGTTTGGAAGAAATTGGTGCAGCAGTTACCAAGATATACACATGTAACCATAAGTGGGCGTGGCTACTCCCATTTTTAAAAAATGTATAATATTCTTATTTTTCGTCTGAAAATTATTGTAAATACCAATTTTGAGTGAATTATCTTCAGTAGTTACTAAAATATCGCAGTTTTCGTATTTCTGGAAAATACCGTTACATGGGAAGAGGGCGTGGTTACAGTCCGATTTCGCCCATTTTCAATACCAACCTACCTTGGATTAATGGAAACCTACGTACCAAATCTCGTTGAGGTATCTCAATTTTTGCTCGAATTATCGTGTAGACGGACGGACGGACAGACGGACAGACAGACATGGCTTAATCGACTTCTCTATTCATTCTGAGCATTTATGTATACATTTGTCTATATCTATCTCGATACAAACAACCGTTATGTGAACAAAATTAATATACCCTTGTGCACAAGGGCGCTCGGGTATAAAAATACCGCCCCACATACATACTTAATATGTATGTATGTACTTATGTACGTACACCATATACTGGATCTACTATATATACATAAGCGCGAAGTGGAATGCATACCCGAACAACGACGAAAAACGATTGCACGATTCGACGACACTACCTTCTCCTTAAATATAATTTTCTTCACAACTCTACTGCGCAATAACTTTAATTTTGTATTATTTGCTTTCTTTTTGTTTTAATTAGTCACTAATTTACTGAAAGTATTGCATTCTATGCAATTTTAACTTAGTATAGTTTTACTATTTTTAGCTTGCGTAGCATGGCATGAATAAACATGCAAACTTGCACGCTGTATTTTATTTTTTATCCACTTAAATTTTTTCAATCATCTTACAACAACACTTAATTATTTTACACGACGCGTTGTATTTTAATTTTAGTTTAGCTTATTTACACAATTTTCACTAAACTATTACCAATCACGAACCGTACTGTCCGACTAACTGACCGAGAACTGAGAACCGAGCCAAATTATGACTGAGGAGGTGTGAGAGACCTATCTAAAGGAACAGATGAGCTTTAAATAAAAAAAGGTGTAGCCGTTTTAGCCCTTTGGTGACTAGATTTAGCTTCCACATGCTTTTTTTGGCCACATCAGGGTTGCATGATTTCAAATCCGTTTTGATTTAAAATCCGCTTTTAATTAACAAATATATTTGATTTGTGATTTGATTCGTCAACTAAATCAGAAATTCAATTTATTTGTGATTTGACTTGTACAGCGAATCATTTGATTTCAACTAAAAAATACTCTTTTATGAAACGCAACTACTTCGGGATTTTTGGGACTAATTCGGAAATTTTGGGACTATATATTTCGATATTTTCGGGGTTCTTAGGAATTTATCGGGATTTTTGGGACTATTTCGAAATTTTCGAGACTGCTTCGGGATTTTGGGGATAATTCCGCATTGTTGGGACTATTTTGGGTTTTCCGAGACTACTTACGAATTTTCGGGGGTTCTGGGGATTTTTGGACTATTTCGATATTTTCGAGAACTCTTCGGGATTTTTTGGACTATTCCGGGGTTTTCAAGAGAACTTCGGTATTCTCGGGGTTCTCGGACCCATATCGGGATCTGCGGGACTACTTCTGGATTATGGGACCAATTCGGGTTTTTTGATACTATTCCGGGTTTTTCGAGACTACTTCAAGATTTTCGGGGTTCTCCGGTCTATATAGGGATCTCCGGGACTACTCCGAGATTAGTGGGCTATTTCGGAATTTGTGGGGCTATATCGGGATTTTTGGGACTATTTTGGTATTTCTGGGTTAATTTCGAGATTTTCCGGGGTCTCGCGAATATATCAGGTCTTCGGAAATACTTCGGGATTTTTGGGACTAACTCAGAGTTTTTGGAACTCCTTCGGGTTTTTCGAGAATCCTCCGAGATTTTCGGGATTTTGGGACTAGTTCAATATTTATAGGGCTATTTCGGGATTTTGGAGATTTTCTCGAGATACTCTAGACTATTCAAGGTTTTTCGAAACTACTTCGAGATTTTTGGGGTTCTCGGTACTATGTCCGGATCTTCGGGACTACTTTGGGATTTTTAGGACTATTTCGGGTTTTTCGACACTATTTCGAGATTTTCAGGATTTTTGGGACTATTTCGGAATTTTTGGGACAACTATTTCAGGATTGTTGGAATCAATTCGGTTTTGTTTGAAACGATTTCAGGATTTTAAAAATTGTCTGCGTTCCCTGAAGTACATAGGGATTTTTGGAACCATATCGACATCTCCGGGACTACTTTGGGACCAATTCGGAATATTTGGGACTATTTCTGGTTTTTCGAGACTACTTCAGGATTTTCGTTGTTCTCGGGATTATATCAGGATTTTTGGACAGTTTCAAGATCTTCGATCTACCTGGGGATTTTCGAGATCTCTTCGTGACTTACGAGACCTCTTTGGGATTTTCGGGGTTTTCAAAACTACTTCGAGAAAAAAAAATCCCGATATAGTCCCGAGAACTCTGAAAACCTCGAAAGTAGTCTCGAAAAACCCGAGATGGTTCCAAACATTCCTACTTGGCCGAAATATACTGTTGTAGTCTTGAAGATCCCGATATAGTCCCGAGAACCCCGAAAATCTCCAAGTAGTCTCGAAAAACCCGAATTGGTCCCAAAAATGAGCCCGAGAACCCCGAGAAATCCGAAGTTGTCTTGAAAACCCCGAAATAATCTAGAAAGTGCCGAAGAGTTCTAGAAAATCCCGAAATAGTATAAAAATGACGAGAACCCCCGAAAGTTTCTAACGGGTCTCGAAAAACCCGAAATAGTCCCAACAATACGAAATTATCCCCAAAATCCCGAAGAAGTGTCGAAAATTTCAAAATAGTACCAAAAATCGCGATAAATTCCCGATTTGATGGAACTTTCAATTCAGAAATAAATTTGATTAATGGATTTGTGATTTGACTAAATCAAAATCACGCAACCCTGGGCCTCATAAATTTAAAATTGCCACTGAAATTTGTATTTATGTGCATACGTAGGTATATGGTTTTTGTTAAGTAATCAGCTATAGATACTTTTATAAAAAATATTAAACTAAAAAAAAGCTAAAGAAAAATAACCAAAACTTGCAAGTTTCGCGTCCCAGTTTATGTCTATGTACATATTTGATTCGCTGTAGGTATGTAAAACTTTTTATAGATATTAAATTAAATTTAAGGGGTGGCAGTGGGAAAGTAGTTTCTACTAAATATCATCTGAAACTCATAAAAATTATAAATGTAGCGGAAAAAGATCACCCGCGGGCAAAATTTGTTTATGTACATATGTATGTATGTACAAACGTATGTATACAAAAAGGTTTACTCATTTATTAATGTGCATAATTAAGTAAAAAAACAATTTAAACATGGAAAAAAACAATTTTAAAACGGAGATTTGGCAGGTTTTCGCTTTTTATAAGTCTGCAACTTCTTTAAACACACATGTTGCCAGATGTTGCTGGCAAAACACATACTTTTTGTTGCTAAACATTATTTTCTGTATTTCTAGCAAAGAATGTTAATTTAATTAGAAGGAGAACAACCTAGTAGATTGTTGATTCGATTCCTGATCCGACCGACAGTCAAAGAGCTTTTAGGACATCAAACTTGAATGATTGTGTACGGGGGTAGGGCAATGTAGCGCCGCGGTATGCCAACAAATGGTTCGATTCCTCTGCGAACAGACATTTTTTTTATTGAAAATTAAATGATATATACATATTTCTATATCTTTTTATCTTTTTGTTTTAATTAATTTCTTATTAATTCAAAAAAATTTAATTTATAATACAAACTTCCACTGATATACATATGTATGCCCATATGTAGTTGTATAAGAGTATGTCTGTACGAGTTGCTTTTCTTTATACGCTTTGTTAAGATAGATTTCAATTAATTTTGTTACAAATAGCAATCTTTATTTTCTTAATCCGTACATCCACATAACCCTCTACATATGTATGTATGTAAGTACAATGTTGTTTCTGCCATCTTCCCTTCCCTACAACCATTACCAGCCAGCCATGGCGCTTTGTGAGCACTCATACATTTACAAGTGTAGGTTTGTTGGCTTTTCGCTTACTCCGCCGTTTGTTTACATACTACAAATATCCTTTGTTGTTAAATGAAATTGTAAACAATTTATTGTTTCATTGTTGCTTTTTGAGTGGCTCGCACTGTATAGTGCCACGCTGTATGGTGTGTGCGGCAGCTTTGTGTCCTTCGTTGTTGTCATTGCTTTTTCGCTTTTGATATTTTATTGCTTGCTACATATTTATGTATTTACTTATTAAAGCTTTCTTTTGTTTTTCATGCTGTTATCTGTTTTACAAGAGTCGTAATATATGTATATGTACGTACATATGTACATTAGGGTGGTCCAAAAAAATACATAGGAAAATCAACTTTTTTGATTTTTCTTGTTGCCACCCCCCCAGAACAAAAGAATATAAAAAACTGGGAGAACGTATTTTTATAAATTTGAAATCGATTAATATTTAACCGTGCCTCCGGGGTTTTGAAATTTCCCATGTATTTTACATGGGGAAATCACGCACGAACAGCTCATTGAAAGTGTTTATTTTTTTTTGCATTCTACACGATTAATTCTGTGGGTGTGTGGTAAAAAATGTTGAATAATAGGGTTGCCAGATTTTAAAATGAAGTTTTAACCCCTACATACATATTTCTGGATAGAGTCGGCTCCTATCCAAAAAGTTAAAATGAGTGCGATATATCGTCGCTACCATGTCAAACTATCGAATGTGCAAAAATGCACATTGCATCATTTCACTTAACTTACATAATTACCTTATTTTAGATAACAGATGGCTGGCAACCCTATTTAAAAACATGTTAGTCCAAAGCTTTTGCGTACACCTTTCATGTGATACCCATATTGTGGTATTAAATAAGCCTAAATGTTTAATAATCATTGTTCTATTTTTTAGAAAGGTGGCAACCCAGTTCAAGAATATTTTTAAATACGCATCAAACGCTTTTAGTTTTAAAGAAGAAACTTAAGTATTTTTTTGACTTTTAAATAATTTTTAATTTCCAAATATCTGGCAACCTTATTTTTCAACATTTTTTTATCACAAATTCAAATTGATTAAAAAATTTAAAATCTCCTGTGCATAGTTT